>NC_135308.1:93145523-93450381 GCF_048772815.1 Callospermophilus lateralis | reverse complement strand
GACACCATGTGTAATGTAGCAATGGGATTAGAGCACTGTGGGAATACAGAGGAGGCTGCTGATTATATCTCTGAGAGTTAGTTAAGCTGTACCAAGGAGGTGCCAACAGAGCTGCAACTTGGTGATTGTAGGCTTCCAGTTTAGCCCATGTGTCTCTACTATGCTCCACATCTGTGTATTCTACCTTGAAATTGTATCTTATAGTTGTCTCTCAGCCATTGAAAACTCAGCATGCTCAGAACAATTAATGAGCTTTGCTTCCTGGACTGGTCTTCTAATGTTCTCTCTTATAGTGGATGGCCCTGTCATCTTTGCAGTTGTATAAGGCATAAATCTCAGAATCATCTTTGAGATACTGGTCATTCTTCATATATAATTCATCACCACATTTTCTTTTCTTTTTTGTTCTAGGGATTGAACCCAGGGGTGCCTAACCCCTGAGCCACATCCCCAGTCCCTACCTGCCCTTTTTATTTATTTATTTATTTATTTTAACTTTGAGACAGACTCTCACCAAGTTTTTTAGAGCCTCACTTAGTTGCTGAGGTTGACCTTGAATTTGCAATCCTCCTGCCTTAACCTCCCTGGGATTATAGGTGTGTGCCACCATGTCCAGCCTCATTATCACATTTTCTTGATTTCATCTACTAAGTATCTTCTGTATTTTCACATCTGCATCTCTGCAACCATTACCGTCTCTCTAATGAAGTCTATTGTTTTCTTGCCCAACATCTCAATAGCAGTCTCCTAAAAGGTCTGTCTATATACAGTTTTCACCCTCCAGTAAGATAAATTTTCATAATGCTAATTCTGATCATGTTCCCATTAGCTTAAAACCCTCCAGTGCTTTTCTGTTGCCCTTGGGACAAAGACAAAACTATTTTAATGTCCTGCAAAGCTCTGCATTGTCTGGCCTCTCTGCCTTTCTATCTCAAAACATACTCCTCTCTGTTTCATTTGTGCAACCTGATAATCTTCATGCTTTTTTCTCTTCATTTCTTTTAATTTCTATTCATCCTCTTAGAACTCATACCAGTCAAGGAAGTCAAGCAACCTCTCCCTTGTGTTTTAGAATGTTTCCTGTTCAAAGTTCAACTTCATAGATCCCGTGACTGTATTTCTCTTTAATAAACTTATAAGGATTTGGTAAAATTAGTTGTGCATTTTAGGTTCCGTAAGCCTTTGAGTATTTAACTATGTTATTTTGTCATGTAACGATGTGGATAAGGAGGAATTATTGTAGATTCCTGAAATTTTTGCCTATGACATTCAGTGTACTAACCTAAAATGTTTAATTAATGAAAAGTTGGAAGGAAATTACATATTACTTTTAATTGTAGGTAATATCCATATTCTGCTTGGCATTTTTCTAGGGGACTTTATAAAAATAATGGTTTTTTTTCAGAAGTATGCATCTTATAGAGCTTAAACTCATTTTGAAATCTTGTTCAAACAATTAATTTAAAGTTTATGACCTATTTAGTAATACTAATGTTTCTTGACAAATTTTTAAAGGTGATACCCACTTAGGTGGCAGCAGTAGAGAAGGCCCGTTTAAAGAAACGATAACTTTAAAGTGGTGCACACCAAGGACAAATAACATTGGTAGGTATTTAAAAACAATTGAAAGAGAAAAGAACAAATCAAAAGATTGCCCAAGTATTATACAAAGATTGGTTAATTTCTTCTTGAATTTTTTATTTATATTGGTTTAGGGACTCAAAAAGCAAGTTTTTTTTTTTTTTAATTGTAGAAATGAATATTTCTTTATATTCTTTCAAATCAGTGTTTTCTTCTATTTCAGAATTACACTATTGTACTGGAGCTTATCGAATTTCACCTGTAGATGTAAATAGTAGACCTTCTTCCTGCCTTACTAATTTTCTTCTAAATGGTAACTCTCATCCTTTAATGGTTTTGACTGAGATTATTATAAGTGAAATCATTAGTAATATAAATTCTGGAAAGGTATTTGTTTCAACATAATCTAACTATGTATTTGCCAAAACTGTTCTGAACTTAAAAATCTGAAATAGCCCTTAACAGGTTCACTAAGGTTTAAAAAATAAGATGATTTTATAAATTTCATATTTATTGTGTCTAAGTGAGTTTTATATAACATATTTTTAAGTATTTTTATTTTAAAAAATTTGGACTTTGGAGTCTTAACTTTATTTTCTTTTTTAGAATCTAGAATAATATAGACCATTATAGCTCGATTGTTTTTTCCCCTAATGCTAGGGACTGAATAAGTCTAAAGTGTCAGATTCCATTTTATAAGTCTAAATTTTAAAAGCTCTTCATATGATCAGCTAGGTTTTGGAATCATTGAACTAAGAAGTCAGTCTGTCCTTATCATAAAGCTTATCTCATTGCTATGTTAAGCACAATTTTAATTATCACCCTGTGTAAAATCAGATTTAATAATGTTTGGACATGTGAAGTAGGAAGTATTTATGATAATAGAACTGATAAGGAGTTATTATAAAAGGCAAATTGAGACTGGGTCTTTTCCCCACATATCTTGTAGCATTAATAATCTGAGGATTACCCAGCAGTTTTCTTACTTTTCTTCTTAAATGTCCAGGAGAAAAATTATATGTGAACTTGAAATTGGTTGTATCAGAAACCCTTATACGTGTTTTGGAAAACTGTCCAAATTTCTGTGTAAGTTTGGAGTATCTGAAAATAAGCTATTGCTAGAATTCAGATTTTTAATTATTGAAATATACTATGTTAGCAGTGCTGGTTAAAATATGGGAATCAGTAAATAAAATGAAAAAAAATCTAGACATAAATCTCAAGGGAATAAATAAATCTATTTGAATTTTATTACTGATAGGATTCTCGCTTTTGACAGGTCGTTCTGTTTTGTTGGAACAACCACGAAAGTCGGGTTCCAAAGTCATTAGTCATATGCTTAGTAGCCATGGAGGAGAGATTTTTTTGCATGTCCTTAGCAGTTCTCGATCCATTCTAGAGGATCCACCTTCAATTAGCGAAGGATGTGGAGGAAGAGTTACAGACTACCGGATTACAGTAAGAATTTAATAAATGTTATGTTTTGAGTCTAATATCAATTAGCAAGTAGTTACTGAGTTCCTGTAATATGCTAAAATCTGTGAAAGAAAGAATTTGGAAGAAGTTGATTATTATTTTAAATAGTTGAATTTCCTTTAATACTTGATCAAAAGATCTATTTATCACTATGTAGTCTTCCATTATTGTATATTCAGTGAGAAGTATCTGGATTGTATATGGAAGTATTTGGATTATACTAACATATTGGAATTACAGAGAAGGAAAATTCATCTGAACTGCTATTTTAGATAAAATTTAATTTCTAGTAATTTAAATGGTAAGCAAAAACTTTTTTGAGTCTTTGTATTGCTACCACTTTGAAGTAACATTAATTTTTTTTCTTATCGGGAAGAGCATACAAAGAAATAGTATTTTTCTAGAATTTCTGTGGTTTTGATTCTGATTTTTTTCATTCTTCCTCCCATTTTAATATTTGATATTTCATGGCTGTCTGCTTTTTGAGGTAGTTATAAGAATTAAATATGATTTATGCATACAAATATACTTTATAAACCAGAGTGTATGTACTTAAAGTAATTGTTTTAGTAAGCCTTTCCTTTTTTTTTTTTTTAACTAAAAAGAATGCTCATCAGTATACATTGTGGAAAATATAGAGCATGCAGACATCTAAAAGCAAAAGCAAAAACCTGTAAATTACCTACAATTCCATCATTTAGCAGTATCCACTGTTAACATTGTAATATCATGTTAAGTTGTTTTTAAGGAAGCAAATTGGTCTTCTAATGTAAATAACTCATTCTTTTATATAATAGAAAAGAGTTAAATTATAGGAGTTAAATAAAATGAATGTTCCTGGGTTTTTAAAAAGGGAAAAAACAGCATGAATGTATTATGCATTTTGAGGCTTTCTTCATTTCCCTTTTATGAAGGCTGATAGGTTTCAAGTTTGAAAAAAGTGAGGTGAGGGGACAGCTGTTAGAAAAAGTGCTTTGTTGCAAATCACAGGAGAGAAGACATCAGGGAAAATGACTATTACGTGTAATCCATACTGAAACAGTAGAAATAGTTTCTAATTTTATCTTATTTGGTTATCATTAGGATTTTGGTGAATTTATGAGGGAAAACAGATTAACTCCTTTTCTAGACCCCAGATATAAAATCGATGGAAGTCTTGAGATCCCTTTGGAACGAGCAAAAGATCAGTTAGAAAAACACACCCGTTACTGGCCTATGATTATTTCACAAACCACCATTTTCAACATGCAAGCGGTAAGTGTATAATTTCACTTTCTTCCCTAAATTAGTTACATATTCTTTATAGAAACAAATTAGAAAATTTTTAATTTATACCTTTATCAAGCAAAGAATGTAATGTGCGTTTGCTCAAGTTAAAGAATTAGTTATTGAAAATTAAATAGTAGTTATAGATTATATCACCATGGTATTCTTTAAAGTCAATTTTAAAATCAAGGTCACCTAGATGCTTTGATATTTGTTTTTCAAGACAGATTCTCTTTTTTCTTTTAAAAAAAATCTAACAGGTAGTTCCATTAGCCAGTGTTATTGTGAAAGAATCTTTGACAGAAGAAGATGTGTTAAACTGTCAAAAAACAATATACAACTTAGTTGATATGGAAAGAAAAAATGATCCTCTACCTATTTCCACAGTTGGTACAAGAGGAAAGGGCCCTAAAAGGTAGCTTTTTTCCTTACTTTCCTTATATATCACATTTACTTGATACATAATGTTTCGTAAGATAATTTATTCTACGCATAAATTATATTTGAGGCTGTGTATGTGTGTGTGTGTGTATACACACATGTACATAATAATGGAGATGAATAGCAGACATAGATATATTGTAATTTAGAATTCCACCATTAGCTACTGGGGTAAGAGGGGAAACAAAACATTTATTTCCTTTTACTTTTATCAGTAGCAAATAACACTTCAATATTATTTAATGATAAATATTATTTAAAGAACATTTCTAAGAATGTTTTAAATCTTTCCCACAGAGACGAACAGTACCGTATCATGTGGAATGAATTAGAAACCCTGGTCAGAGCCCATATCAACAACTCGGAGAAACATCAAAGAGTCTTAGAATGTTTGATGGCATGTAGGAGCAAACCCCCAGAAGAAGAAGAACGAAAAAAACGAGGAAGAAAGAGGGAGGACAAAGAGGACAAATCAGAGAAAGCAGTGAAAGATTATGAACAGGAGAAACCTTGGCAAGATTCAGAGAGGTGATTTCTTAGCATTGATACAGCCCCACATACCTTTTGTTGTATCACATTCTATGTATAGCACATTCAAATTTCATTTAATATGTGTTTATTCATTTTATAACTATAATCTTATCATTCTTAACTCCAGAAGATCATTCTTGGGTTTAAAAAGGTATGTGTTTACTGTTGGAGCAAAGATAATGTTAATTTTTCCTAAGTAGCTTCTGAAAGTCATAAACCATGTTTGTTATCAGTACCTGCTTAATGTGTTAAGAATTTCCAAAACAATTTTATTCTTTAGTTTCAAAATATTTAACTTCAGTGATGTGCCAGGTATTTGGCAAAAGATCTCTGACCTGAAAGAACATAGAGTATTATGGGAAAATCAGGCAAGCAAGTCACTGATGACAGGAAAGTGGGAAGTGCTTATAAAATTAGACACAGAATACCCTTGGGAGCCCAGAAGAGCTTACAGTTCTAATTCAAAAACTTTCTTCAGTAGTACATTCTTTTCCCTTAGTTTGCGATTTATCCTGTGATGTCAAGGTTAAATTTGAAAAACAGTAATAAAGATCTCTATGTAAAAATATCTTATTAGCTACATCTTCTGTTAACCTTGCCATAAAATCAGGCAGTCAATGAGATAAATATTATAATGGAATTATAATTAGAAAATTCCTTTAAAAAAAAACCCACCTTTTTTATTATGGAACATTTCAAACATAAACATCTGTAGAACAAATAGATAACCATGATCTACCTTCGACAATTATTAATTCATGGCAGATCTTAGTTTATATATATGTATATTCACATCCACTACCCTCACCACCACCCTCATAGGCATATTTTGAAGCTAATTCTGAAACTCATTCTTCATCCATAAATAGGTAGAACAGTTTTATTCTCTTTAACTTTAGAAATTCACTTTTTCCTTAGGGCTACTGAGCTTTTAAAACAAAATTGGCTTATTATATAAAGAGGAAAAAAAGTACTTATTCAGTTTAAACTGACCTTCAAATATACCTCTGAATATTTTGAAAGTGTTTTTATTCCTTGATGAAACTCAATAAAAGCTTGGAGTTAAGTTCCTAACTGTGAGAACTACATTTCCACAGTACATAGCTTATAAAGCTGATAGTAAACTTCTTGATAATATTTATAATTTAAAACTATGAAGTATCTTCTAAAGATCCCATTATTTCTCACCTTTTTAATGTTATCTTCTTAAGTTTTCCTCTAGTTTTTCCTGTTTTACAGCCAATTCCTGAATTATTGCATTTTTATTATGAAGGAAGGGATATTTATGTTTAATTTGTTAAGTTCTCTTCCCTGGTTTTAGATTGAAGTTTCTGATTAGCCCCTGGATTTTGCAGAGATGGTTTAATTATTAAACTATTTGTAAAATTTTAAAATTTTAACTATATTTAATTTCTTGTCCCTCTAAAAGATTGAAAGGAATCTTAGAACGTGGAAAAGAAGAGTTGGCTGAAGCTGAAATTATAAAAGATTCACCTGATTCCCCAGAACCTCCAAACAAAAAGCCCCTTGTTGAAATGGATGAAACTCCACAAGTGGAAAAATCAAAAGGTAAGGTGTAACTTAAGGTAAGGTAAGGTAACTATGTAAATTTTTTTCTAATTGAATTTAATTTTGTATAGTGTTATTTAATTTTGTTGTATCTTTGGGGAAGAGCTCCTAAGTATTGCTGGATTTTGTTTAGGAGATTCTCTGTTTAATAGCCTTGGAAGATAGAGGTAGTAAATATATTTGTCAGTAGTAAAAAAATAAAAGTCATGTTTTATCTCCATTAATGTGAAGCCTTTGGAAAGTTAGCAGTTTTACTATAAAGTTTATGCTATAAGAAATTCTAAATATATAAATTTGAATCTGGTTATGTTCCAGATACTGTCCTAAGTACAAGGTTACTGAAGACAGATTCTTCTCTAAACTGTCTTACTTATAGACTGAGAAGTTTAGTTTCCTCGTGTGTTCATTAAAGATATGATTCGGAATTGAGAGTTCCTGAAATCATTCGAGGTCCTAGTGACCTAAACTAGGTTTAGGTTTAGTCCTTTTAGGATACATGGAAAATGGTATGCCATCATCAAACTGATGTTTTGCTACTGTGCCTCTTCTAAGGCCATAAAGATTTCAGGGCTGGCCATATTACCATTACTGGCAGTTCAACCTAGGGAGAAGTTGAGCTTGTTTGCTTTTTATATATTTTTGTCATAGTACACATATTATGTGTTACATTTTTTTGGTTTACTAGCTTCTTTGAAATCAGAATTTGAGGTCACCCTTAAGGTAGCCTGGCCATATTTGCCTTTCAGGCATTTGCCAGAGTATGTTGAAAATAGTAGGACTTAAATAAATGTCTATTGATGAATTGTCTTATTTCTTGTGGGCCCAAATATGCCATTGTTGATCAGAATGAGAAGGTTTACTCTTAATGGTATTGCTTGGAAAATAAAACTCTAAAAAGCATTATTCATACTGACAAAAATTGGAAACAGCCAAAACACTTATTAGTAAAAAGATGACTATATGAAAGCGTGCCCAAGAATAATTATTGTCACAAATGCCTACTCTTCTCTCTTCGTCATGACTCCTTTTTCAGAAGGAAATCCCTAACTTCCTTCCTTTCACAGTTAAGTCAGATGCTGCTTCTTTGTGCTTCCATTGTGTCCTAGGATTGCTATTCTGGTAGCACTTCAGAGTATTGTATTGACATTGCTTCCTAACATCCCACTTCTGCTAGTCTGAAATATTTTCAGAACAGGGATTATTTTTAATTTACTCTTATATTATCAACCAGCACAGGCTCATTTATACTGAGTTCAGTTACTTATTGAATGAATGAGTAAATGAATGAATATATAATAAGTTTAGGGGGTCAAAAGTAGGCTATAAATCCATATATACTATGATCTCAATTTTGTTTAAAAAGTTTTCATGCACATATACACTGGTTTGTAACTTAGATGAATTATGAATTATCATCTATCATTAAGTTGTTTGGAAATTAAATGGATCCCTGGAAATATTGTACAGAATGGACCATTATGAGAAGCAATCTGGTTGCAAATCCCTCTTTGCCCTTGAAACTTTCCATTTAGACTGATATTGGAAAAGCATTTATTTTTCCTTCCATTCTATTTTACCACCTAAATCATATGTCTCTTTTGATCAGCTACTTATATGGGCCTTTTATCATACCTTAGTTTCATTTCCTTTGGAAAATTACTTTTTAGTCCCCCCCAGTTTTGTGCCTGCTGTATACGTTGCCCTTAAGATTGTACTGTTCCAAATGTGCCCTCTAGATTTGGTGAAAATCTGTTCAACTTTTTTGTATGATTCAGTAACAGAAAAAACAGAATGTCATTTTGTTGATAGGCATTAAATTAAAGATCAAAATATTTACAGTTGTTAGAGCAGTGATATTATGGATTATTTTTATTTGTTCCATTATGTGTTTTATTGTATTCTGAATGCTACTGAATATGTATTAATTTAGTAATAAGAAAAATAAAATAATTTTGTTTTTAAAATTTACTTTTTAAAAATTTATATGCAGTGGGACTCTCTGGTCTGCAGTTCTGTGAGTTTAGACATTGAATCTGCATGTAGAACAGTCCACCCCTGAGATTCCCCTGCACTGCCCCTTTGTAGTCATCACACACTGTCAATGACTGTCCCCAATCCCTGGTAACCACTGATGTGTGATTGTAATGAATTTAATACTATTTTGCCTTTTGAAGTTTGCTTTTCCACATGGCATAATGCATCTGTGTTTTGTGTATATATCACTAGTTTGCTCTTTTTATTCCATTTATTTATAAAGTATGTAATTAACTTTATAAGGAACTGTCATGTTATTTTTCAAAAGTAGCTTTGTCATTTTACACCTCCACCAGCATTGTAGGAGACTTCTGGTTATTCTGCATCCATGTTAGCACTTGCTATCGTCAGGGTTATTTACTATGGTTGTTTTAGCTGTTCTAAGTTCATTATTATTTTAGTTTACACTCTTGTCTGACTAATGATGATGAACCTCTTTTCATTTGCTTATTTGCCATCTGTATGTTTAATTTGGTGAAGGGTCCTTTCAAATTACTTGTCCATTTTTAAATTTGGTTGGTTGTTTTTTTATGGTTGAATTCTGAGAGTTCTTTATTTGTTCTGGGTACAAGTCCTTTATTGGCTATGTGGTTTGCAAATATTTTTCTGGCTTGTCCTGTTAATGATGAATTTTGCAAAACATTAGTTTCTAATTTTAATGACGTTTGATATACCAATTTTTGTTTTTATGATGCTTTTGGTGTTACATGTAAAGAAACCTAACTCTTATGAGTTCTATAATTTAGATTTTACTTTTAAAAGCCATAATCTATTTTGAGTTATTTTTATGTAAAATGCAAAATATGGGTCAATATTCTTTTTGATCTTTTTTTTTCTTTTCAGTACCAGGGATTGAACTCAGGGCCTCAGGGCCTCATGTATGCTAGCCAGGTGCTCTGAGCTATATAGCTTCAGACTTTTTTTTCCTCTCTTTTTGTGGTATTGGGAATTGAACCCCATTCGTGTTCTACCACTGAGATACATCCCCACCTCTTTTTGTTTTTTATATTGAGTCATGGTCTCACTAAGTAGCTCATACTATCCTGTAACTTGCAATCCTCCTACCTCAAATCTCCCAAGCAGAGATTGGAATTACAGTTTTGTGCCACCATACATAGTTTCAGTATTCAGTGTGTGTGTGTGTGTGTGTGTGTGTGTGTACAGTGTCTTAATTGTTCCACAAGTGTTTATTGAAAAGACTGTCCTTCATTAAGTTGCCTTTGTATATTTATCAGAAATCGATTGACTCTCTGTGGGATCTATTTATGGATTATCTTATATTCTGTTGGTCTGTGTCTCCTTTCACCAATCAGGGCTGTCATAATCACTACAACCTAAGTTTTGAAGTCAGATAGTGAAGAATCCTCTACATATTTTTTTAATTTTATTTTTCAGAATTGTTTTGGCTGTTGTAGTTCTTTTGTCTTATCATTTTCATTAGAAAATCTTGATTGCAAGTTTGGCCCTTGGCTGGCATCTCAGAACTTGGCTTTTGAAACATTCCCTAGATGATAAAGTAATTTTTCCTTACATTTGAACTTAATACTAGCTTTTCTTCTGGAAGTCTAGAATTTTGATTGTTGTGGCTAGACAGAGAATGCTTACATAACCAACCCCTGTGTAAAAACCCTGGACTCTTGAGTCTTTAACAGGCTTTCCTGGCAGAAATATTACACACATTTGGTTAAATTTTTTTTTCCTCTGGAGGCAGAGATCATGGGAAGGCTGTAAATGGAGTCCTCTAGTTTGTGTCTAATTTGTCTTTCCTTCTACTGATCTGTCTATATATTCTTACTCTGTTGCTGTAATAATTCTTAGTCATGACTGTAATTTCACCTTTAGACATCTGAGTTCTTCCAGGAGTCACTGAAATAGCTAGTACTCTTGGGACACTGAAACATAAATTTTAGAAAATGATAAAGGTGCTGTTGCCTAATTGTGTAAAATGAACAATAGAATTAAAGGCAAGTTTATTAAATTTCTAAATTTTGTAGTAATACATTTTCTTACCTTTTTGTCTTTTCTAATACAATACCAGGGCCAGTGTCCTTATTATCCTTGTGGAGTAATAGAATCAATACTGCCAATTCCAGAAAACATCAGGAGTTTGCTGGACGTTTGAACTCTGTCAATAACAGAGCTGAGTTGTATCAACATCTCAAGGAGGAAAATGGGTGTGTGTTATTTATTTTAGAAATTGATTTTGTTAATTGCTTATGTAGCTGTGTTATTCACTATTTGTTGTGTTCAGCAATTTTTCACTATTATGATGGATTGATGTGTGTTACCTACAAGGAATAAACAAATTAAATTGTTTGATTCTAGGTACTCATACCCACATTGCTTATGACCCTGAAAGTACAGCATTATTTTTTTCAGTGCTTGGTAAGCATCATAGAGAGGGGAAAACTATAAAGAACACGTAGTATGCAATACTTAATCTGTATAAAATAACAAGGGGGAAATATTTTCCTATCCAGTAATACAATATTAAAAATATTGATTGTTTTAATAAATTTTTTAGAAGAAATTCTCTTAAAATATATTTGGTGAAGGAATTCTTAATGGAAAAGGAAATAAATCCTTGACTGAATGATAGAGATTTTTTTCCCCATATATTTGCTTGGAGAAGGAGAGTGATAGGAAAAGACTGGTGGCCTTTGAAATTCAACCTTGGGAAAGTCACTTAATCTCTCCAGGCTGTTTTTATTTATCTGCAAGATAAGGAAATTGGGCTAACTCCCTAACTTTAATCCTTTCCTAAAGTGCTCATGTTCTGTTCTATGAATAAATATATTAGATTTTAGTTTCCATCTATCAGGTAGATAATTAAGTGGAAAAAATATGGAAAGTTAATGTTTTAATTTACCAACTCATTTTTGTCTCTTCTATTTTTTTTTTTTTTTTAGGATGGAGACAACAGAAAATGGAAAAGCTAGCCGTCAGTGAAGAGTGACTTGAAGAAATTTAGTATATTGCAAAAATATTTTGGGCAAGAATTTGATATAAGTAATTTTACAGCAAGATTGTATAGCTATGTTGCCTGGACTGGTTTTTACATTTTTAAAATATTTCAACAACTATCTTTTTTGTACTAATTATAAAATTGGCATATAAGTCAAAAATATACATTTGAGATTTGTCCTTCCAACTCACACAAGTTTATTTTACGGTAAAAGGTGTTCCCGCTGGAAATGTTTTTTAAAAAAATTCTTAGGCTTCTCTTTGCCAAATAAAACTATTAAAAATCTGAAATGCAAAATACTGGGAGTAGTTACTTTAGAAAAAAGTATTATTCATTTAATAACGGACAATCCTTAGAAATTTATGGAGTTTAAGTAAGATTTGAAATCTTACATAAAATCTTACTGTTATTCTGCATCATATATAGGGTGCTCTTCTAAGGAAGAATGTTTTGTTTATTTTGAATTATTTTGCCTTTGTATTGGTGGGCACGTATGTGTGTGTATTTTGGTCTTTTTATTCCTCTGAAATTCATGGTTTATGTTAAATGTTTTGTAAACCTTCTTCCTGTATTGCTTCATCTGGAAGCTTCTAACATGTTGTAAGAAACATGTTACTTTAGTATCAAACACTATTTCTAGGTTTCTCGGTTTTTTTCCTTGAGTATTTATTAGAAAAGGAGAAAGCTTTCTGTGTTGTTTTTCTATAAGGGAATCTTATGTCCAAAGTTAATGATTGAAGGAATCAAAGTTATCCCATCAAGAACAGCTGTACTTTCAATTGTATTGAGAGTCTACTCTCTTAAAATCTCATTTATTTATTATTTTAGCTGATATTTTAATGTTATTTTATTAAATTTTTATTGGTTCATTTCTTTTTTTTAAACTTTTTGAAACTTTTGCAATCTTTTTTTTTCTTTTTTTCCCATATATTTTTAAAATATATGTGTGTGTGTGTGTGTGTGTGTGTGTATACACACACATATATAATTTAGTTGAAGCTGGACACAGTACCTTTATTTTATTTATTTATTTTTATGTGGTGCTGAGAATCGAACCCAGTGCCTCGTATGTGTTAGGCAAGCGCTCTACGGCTGAGCCAGAACCCTAGGCCTTCCCATAGTTTTTTCAAATTCTTTTTTTGTTGTTTTGTTGTTTTTCCTTTGCTTTATTTATTTTTATGTGATGCTGAGGATTGAAACTAGTGCCTCACATGTACGAGGCAAGCACTCTGTAACTGAGCTACAATCCCAGCCCCATTCCCATATATTTTTATAATTATAATTTAAGGCATAATTTTAGCAGTCCTCTTACCACATGGTATGTTTGACAAACTATTATATGCAGCCATAAATGCTATGAGATTTTATTCCAAAAAGTCCGAGAGTATTTGAATATTATTCAGAATCAGTATATGGACATGTAACAATTATCAATACAGTTTATGTAGATTTATTAATCTATAGATTGATCGACATTGATGCATCATGTAAGTATTATGAATCAGTCTGAAAAATACAGAGCTTGCTTTTGGAAGGACCATTACAAATTAAATGTCTGAGTTCTCAAAATTCACTTATATTCCTGACTAAACAGTGAACTAAGGAACCTTTATTTCTGGGCAAACCAGTATGTGATATTTCATTTGAGGTTGTTTTATGAGGCACTCAAGTTATTTGCTTTGATGTTTCTGGCACATTTCAATTAAAACCATCAGTGTAATTTCATGTGGGAAACAAAAGCATTCAGATACTAATTTGTTATGGATATGCTGTCAAAGTGAGCAGATTTAGAAAATCCCATATTATCATAAGGATTTGAAGCATTAGACTTAAGAAAGCAGAATCTGAATTTGTATTTATGAAGTTTGATTAAGATCTTTATTTCAGTGATAATTAATAAACATAGGGAACTGGGGTTGTGGCTCAGTGGTAGTGCAGTCGTCTGGCACGTGTGATGCACAGGGTTCAATTCTCAGCACCACATTAAAAACAAATAAATAAATAAAGGTATTGTGTCCATCTACAACTAAAAAAAATTTTAAAAAATTAGTAAACAGATTGAACCATGTGAAACTACCACTTAAAAAATTTCTTTTTGTTGTAGATGGACATAACATTATTTATTTATTTATTTTTATGTGGAACCCAATGCCTCACATGTGCTAGGCAAGTGCTCTATCACTGAGCCACACCCCCAGCCCTGAAACTACCATTTTTATATGTAAAATATAATGAGGGCTGGGGCTGTAGCTCAGTAATTAAGTACTAGCATCACAAGTGTGAGGCACTGGATTTGATCCTCAGCACCACATAAAAATAAATAAAAGAAATTATGTCCATCTACAACTAAAAAATATTTTTAAAAACATAGCTGAATATTGGCAATTTTATATGGTTCAATCTGCATATTTGTCTTTATATCCTATTTATTTATTCAATGGAAACTAAATTTAACAGCTTGTATATATTGAAACAAGTTCTTCATAGTTTGGCACAGTGATACATGCCTATAATCCCAGCGGCTTGGGAGGCTGGGGCAGGAGGATCACAAGTTCAAAGCCAGCCTCAGCAATTTAGCAAGGTTCTAAGTAACTCAGTGAGACCCTGTCTCTATATAAAATACAAAAACAGGCTTGGACTGGGCGCAGTGGCTTACGCCTGTAATCCCAGCAACTTGGGAGGTTAAGGCAGGAGGATCTTGAGTTGAAAGCCAGTCCAGCAAAGGTGAAGCACTAAGCAACTCAGTGAGACCCTGTCTCTAAATAAAATACAAAAAAGGGCTTGGTATGTGGCCCAGTGGTTAAGTGCCCCTGAGTTCAATCCCCAGTACCAAAAAAAAAAAAAAAAAAATTTATTCCTAGAAAAAGGTGTAAACTTACAACCTGTCTGATTAGAGATTTTTATATTTATAATGTTTTAAATGAATTCCATAACTGTTTTGAATCATTCAAAAAGGAAAAGATCCAAGGAAGGAAAGGATACTGAGTTAAGTGCCTCTATAATTACTTCTTAAGTAAGGAATGGGGTAATAAACTATTATATTAAAAGGAAAAATATTCTTTTGTTTTAAAATACAGTCAGCCTACTGTATCCTTGGACTTAACTACCCATGGATCAGAAATATTTTGGGGAAAAATGGCATCTGTACTGAATGTGCTTTTTTCTTGCATGAATCTCTAAATAATAGAGTATAATAGCTATTTATATAGCATTCACATTGTATTAGATTGTATAAGTAATCTAAAAATGATTTAAAGTATGTGGGAGTGTATATTTATATAAAATACTAAATCATTTTATATAAGGGACTCGAGAAGCCATAGGTTTTGGTGTCCCCAAGGATTGATGGAGACCTGGAACCAATCACTTAAGGGTACTGAGAGATGACTGTGGATAAAATAATTTACCCTAAGTTCAAGATAGCCTTGGGAATCATGTTTAAAGGGTAGAATAGAAGGGAAAATGAAAGGGAGGTAAGCATAAAGAAGAGCTACTGGAACTGAAGAGGATCAAGACAGCCAAGGGATGGGATATGCCAACCAACATTTTGTTAATGACTTCCAAAAAGCCATTTCCTTGGTATCCTGGAATAGAAACTAAATTGCAGCAATTGAAATGTTAATGGAATGAAGTTGAAAGTAGATAGTGATGAGTGTTGTCAAACTCATTCTGAAAGATGTCTTTGCTTATAAGGAAACTTGGTAGAACTGAGGGGAGGATTTATTGTTTGTTTGTTTGTTTGTTTTTGGTGGTCCTTTTTTAGGTGAGTGTGATGAGCTTGTTTATAAGTTAAAGGTAAAATATAGTTGAGAGGTAAAGATTCCTGTAATTCTTTGTCCATACATAGTAGAACGGAACTTTTAAGACATTGTCATATTTTTATTGTTAAATTAATCATATGCTGAGGATTATAATACGGTTTTTGTTTTCTATATATAACTCTTTTCTCATTTGAAGATGCTATTGCCAATGGTGGAACTATTTAACCATAATGGATAAGTCCTTACAAGATTTGTTTATCGTAATGGTGGCAAGGGCGACAAATTTATAATCAACTATCCAGGTTTCCAAAGGGAAATAAGTGATTAGAATTTATTGCAGTTAACACAGTATGAATTATTTATCACTTATCTTTTGATAATTTGATTCAGCAAGTGTTAATCTAATTTCTGAATCAACTAGCTGTTTCTCAAACAGTTCTTGCTATATGTGGATTTCCGACAACACTCGACCTTTCTTCTCATTAATGAGATTCATTTCATAATGGAATAGGAATTGATGTTTTAGAAGTTGAGAAGTGGTTGCTCTTGTTTCCACATATATTTTCTTTGTAAGGTAGATGCTGAGAAGAGTGGCACACTTTTCCATTACTGAGGTGAAGGTAGAACTTTATACTCCAAGATGGGTGGTTTTTTAGGGCGTTTGCATACCTGTTTCTTGGTAGTATTATCAAGGTTTTTCCTTAAAACACCAGGGACTGAGGAATTGGTATACTTTCTGACAACGCCAGAACGTTGATAATATAAGGGCTGTTTTCTATGTTAGATGAGTATAGAATGCTATTTTCAATTAACAACCCATTACCCAACTCCAGAATAAGCAGATTCTACTCTATGTGATGTTCTCAATTGTACCAGTCTTGTATTCTAGGTGAAGTTTGGTTGGACATTTCCATCAGGATGACTTCATTTAAATATTTCTTCTTGAACAGTTCTGTTTGGAAACCATTCAAAGAATTGCAATGGGCTACACATAAGTCTATGTTGGACCAGGATTTAATAGTAGAAACTGGTTTCAGGAGAGTTAATACAAATTACCCAGGGTTATGGGGGTGTTTAGATGACAAGCAAGTTTTGCAAAAAGCAAACCAATCCTCTCTTTCATGAATGTGGAGAAACTTATGCACAGAATATAAGTGAGGCAGGGAGTCTTGGGGAGCTTCAGGTCAATGGTAAAACATATCTGAATATCCAGGCCCCCAGAATCAGTGCACAAAGAAATTCCTAAGGGGAATATTGGAAATCCAGTTCTGGGGGATACCCATATAGTATTTGATCAATTGTATTAGGTTAGAGCTAGCTTTTTAGGCCTAGACTATATTCATTTGCTGATTTTATTTTGTTAAAGGAGTTGAGTTACCATCTTCCTGAACATGAAATGTGTTAAAAGGGATTGGGAATCAAGTCACCCAGTAATTGGTGTTATCAGTTGAATGGGATTGATAACTGTTGGATATTTATTTGACTGACCTAAAAGGAGCAAACAAGAAACAAATTTCAACAAATACCATTCGTTTTTTAAAAAATTCTAATCAGTTATACATGACAGTAGAAAGCTCTTCAATTCATTGTACCAAATGGAGCAAAACTATCTGTTTCACTTCTCTACTTGTACATGAAGTAGTCATACCATTCGTGGAATCATACGTGTACCTAGGGTAATGATGTCCATCTCATTCCACCATCTTTTCTACCCCCTTACCCCCTTCCTCCCTCCCCTTTGCCCTATCCAAAGTTCCTTCACTCATCCCATGCCCTGCCCTGTTATATATTAGCATCCACTTATCAGAGAAAACATTCAGTCCTGGTTTTTTGGGATTGGTTTATTTCACTTAGCATGATGTTCTTCAACTCCATCCATTTGCCTGTAAATGCCATAATTTTATTCTCTTATAATGCGAATAATATTTCATTGTGTATATGTACCACAGTTTCTTTATCCATCATCTTTTGAAGGGCATATAGGTTGCTTCCACAGTTTAGCAATTGTGAATTGTGCTGTTACAAACATTAATGTGACTGTGTCAGTGTAGTATGCTATTTTTAAGTCCTTTGGGTATAGAACGAGGTGTGGGTCAAATGGTGGCTTCATTCCAAGTTTTCTAAGGAATCTCTATACTGCTTTTCAGATTGGCTGCACCAATTTGCAGTGCCACCAGCAATGTATGAGTGTGACTTTTTGCCAATACTTTTTGTTGCTTGTATTCTTGATAACTGTCATTCTGACTGGAGTGAGATGAAATCTAATGGTACAGAATAGAAGACAGAGAGACAAACCCACATGAATACAGTTATCTCATACTAGACAAAGGTGCCAAAAACATACATTGGAGAAGATAGCCTCTTCAACAAATGGTGCTGGGAAAACAGGAAATCCATATGCATGGAGCAAAATGAAATTAAACCTTTATCTTTCACCATGTACAAAACTCAAAGTGGATCAAGGACCTAGGAATTTGAGATCAGAGACCCTACGCCTAATAGAAGAAAGAATAGGCCCAAAGCTCTTCATGTCAGGTTAGGCCCCGACTTCCTTAATAAGACTCCTGAAGCACAAGAAATAAAATCAAGAATCAATAAATGGGATGGATTCAAACTAAAAAGCTTCTTCTCATCAAAATAAATAATCAATGAAGTGGAGAGAGAGTCTACAGTTTGGGAGCAAATTTTTGCCACACATCAGATAGAGCACTAATCCCCAGGATATATAAAGAACTCAAAAATTTAACACCAAAAAATTAAAAAAACAACCCAATCAATAAATGGGCTGAGAAGCTCAATAGACACTTCTCAAAAAAAGGTATACAAACAATCAACAGATATATGAGAAAATGAAAATCTCTAGTAATTAGAGAAATGTAAATTAAAACTATTTTTTGAGCATTCATGTTTTTTATTTTTAAAAAGTGACAGCAGAATGCATTACAATTCTTATTACGCAAATAGAGTACAATTTTTCATATCTCTGGTTGTATACAAAGTATATTCACACCAGTTTGTGTCTTTATACATGTACTTTGGATAATAATGTCCATCACATTCCACCATCATTTCTAACGCTATACCCCCTTCCTTCCCCTCCCATCCCTCTGCCATATCTAGAGTTTGTCTATTCTCCCATGCTCCCCCTTCCTACCCCACAATGAATCAGCCTCCTTATATCAGAGAAAACATTTGGCTTTTTTTTTTTTTGGAATTGGCTAACTTCACTTGGCATTATCTTCTCTAATTCCATCCATTTACCTACAAATGCTATGTTTTTGTTCTGTTTTATTGCTGAGTAATATTTCATTGTGTATATATATGTACCACATTTTTTTATCCACTTCTACTGAAGGGCATCTAGGTTGGTTCCACAGGTTAGTGAATTGTGCTGCTATAAATACTGATGTGGCTGTGTCCCTGTAGTATGCTGTTTTTAAGTCCTTTGAGTATAGCCTGAGGAAAGGGATAGCTGAGTCAAATGGTGGTTCCATTCCCAGTTTTCCAAAGAAACTCCATACTGCTTTCCAGATTGGTTGCACCAATTTGCAACAAAGTATGAGTGTGTCTTTTCCCCCACATCCTTGACAACACTTATTTTTGTTTGTATTCTTGATAGCTGCCATTCTGACTGGAGTGAGATGAAATCTTAGAGTAGTTTTAATTTGTATTTCTCTCGTTGCTAGCAATGATGAACATTTTTTCATATATTTATTTATTGATTGTTATATCATCTTCTGAGAAGTGTCTATTCAGGTCCGTGGCCCATTTATTGATTGGTTTACTTGTTTTTTTGGTGCTTAGCTTTTTGACTTCTTTATATACCCTAGAGAGTGCTCTGTCTGATTTTTGAGGGGTAAAGATTTGCTCCCAAGATGTAGGCTCGCTCTCTATACACATCACAGATTGTTTCTTTTGCTGAGAAGAAAATTTTTAGTGTGAGTTCATCCCATTTATTGATTCTTTATTTTAATTCTTGTGCCAAAATATCTTACTAAGGAAGTTGGGGCCTGATCCCACATGATGGAGATTAGGGCCTACATTTTCTTCTATTAGACACAGGGTCTTTGAGATTTCAACAAATACCGTTCTTTAGCTGGGTGCATTAGCACATGCCTGTTCCCAGTGACATGGGGAGATGAGGCAGAAGGCCAGCGTGGACAATTAAGTGAGACCCTGTCTCAAAAAGTGAAAGGGCTGGGGATGTAGCTCAATGGTAGAATGTCCCTGCTTTCAATCCTCATTACCAAAATACATACATACGTACATAAGGTTGTCTTAATGGTTGATTTGTTTCCATGATATTCTCTTTTAACCTGTTTTACAAAGGGATATGGGAAGCATCTATTGATACCCCATGTGTCTGTGCCTTAGTAGGTCCTCCTGAAATTGGTTACCACATTAGTCACTCCAGAGAGGTATGAAAGGGACTGTCTTTGTTCTGTTTTGAGCCTTTGATTTGAGGATACTTCATCTGTTCAACAGTCATATTGATCTCAAGTGCCATCTGCCCTTCTTCTTTGGTTTTCTCTCCCTCTTCTTTCTCTTTTTCCTCTTCCCTTTTTCATATTTTATCATTCTGGTAAATTTTGCATTACAACCTTGATGTTGCTTCTACATATTCAAGAAGCTTGTTAGTTTCTAAGTTTGCTAATTCTTAATTATACTATAGAAGAAGATCTTGAAATCAGCTCATTAGTAGTAACAACTAACCAAGTTTAGATTATGGGGGCTTTAAAGAAAAACAACATTTTGGCAAATGGCCTAAATTCCTGAACTCTGTGTACATGTATGTGTGTGTGTGTGTGTGTGTGTGTGTGTGTGTGTGTTGGTTAAAACCTCAACAGAGAACATTTCAAAACTCAAGACAAAGCTGTGCAGTTGAAACCGTAATGAATACCCAGATTTTTGGTTAACACAATTAGATCTCAAGCTAAAAAACAATTCAAGCTGCATAGATAATTCCTGGTTTTTTTTTTTTTTTTTGAGAAGATAGATGAGGTGACTGATTTTCACAATGATACAATTAACAAAGACAGGCAGGTGGCTTTAGATATTGTGGATAGCACTAGTTGGAAAGGAGTAGTGTGTCACAGAAAAACAAATCAAAAAGACTGGGGCAATCATTTGATGAACCGCAAGACTATTAGAAAGTGAGATCTGGGTGTTGTTGCATACATCACTGGACTGATTTAAAGTGTAACTAAAAGGGAATTTCAAACATGCTCAAGTTTCATTACTCTTATTCCTGAGTGATAGGATTGCTGAACCGAGAGTATGGCACATCCAGGTTTCTGAGATTCAGAATACAGAGCACGTGTTGTCAAGTATCTTTGTCACTTGAAGTAATTCATATTTGGTGAAAGACAAATTGGTTATACCTTTTCTAAATAATGTTTCTGAAAACTGGTAAGTATAGCTGAGATGGTGAACATAATTTAGATATTTAACTCAAAGTATCTGAAATTCCCCAAATTGAAAAGCAATGAAATTTTCCATAGAAGTTACCATACACATATTGCATCAATTTGAAACAAGTGTTAATAATAATTGTGATATGGGTTATTTAGTTCAGAGAAGAGAAGATGAACAGACATGATTACAGGTTTCATTTAATGGACTTTGTGGCAGGCACTGTGCCAAGTGCGCATTTTGTCTTTACAACAAGTATATTGGGATAATTATTTTACCCTCAATTTATAAAATTAAGAATAATTTATGAAAGTAAAATAATAAGGAAGTACTCAAGGCCATACATACAGTAAATTATAGATCTAGATTTTGAAACCCTGTCTGTTTCACTATAGACACCAAGTTCTGCAGTATATCAGGAGATAGTTGGGAAAAACAAAAGAAGATGATGTTTAGCAATAGAAATTGAATCTGTTAGCAAACATTTTTCTAACTATGGTGGTTCATTCATGAGATTGCAATAAATAATTAGTGTCTTTCTGAGATTATTTAGGAATAATAATAACAATGAGATGGCATCATCTAAGTGATGGCTTGCAGTTCCTTTCAGGTGTGGGAATCTGATCAAACTGAATAATGTGTATAGGGCGTAAGATAAATACTGTGTTTTTTGGGATTTCTTACTTGACATATTCTTAAAAATTTCCCCCCAGATCACTGTTTCTTCTAAAAATATTGAACAAATACAGGGAAGAAATCAAGCAATCATAGTTTTACTTCAATTAATACTAGGCACTGTTTTAATCATTTAGTTGGCTACTGCTTATTAGTATAAAGATTCACTGAAAACTATGGCAAAAAAAAAAAAAACTAAGTAACTATCAATCTTACATTGTATATTGGTAAAGTCAGTGAAGTTCCATGTTTTGTTGCCAATAAGTGTTTGGAGGTATGTGGGTGACCTGTCACCATTTCAGTAAAATCCAGGTTTTAAACAATATAGTGTTTGGCAAAATTTGTCTAGTTTTGGAGAGTTCAGCTACCACCAGAAATCCATGTCTGAGATTCACTTACTTAGAAGATAGATGCATTATAGTCTTTGAACCTGTACTTTCAGTTAGTCTAATGGGTTTGCAAATTTGGATAACTCAGGAAGGGACAATTTAGATAAGCCATATAAATTGAGTAAATGATGAGGTCTTCTTAGAAGACTGAGTTTTCATAATCATATTACATAATAAGATTTGATCTAAGAGGGTGCTGCTAAAATTGTGATTTTTAAAAAAATATTTATTTTTAGTTATACTTGGACACAATACCTTTATTTTGTTTATTTATTTTTATGTAAGGCTGAGGATTGAACCCAGGGCTTTGCATGTGCTAGGTGAGCACCCTACCACTGAGCCACAATCCCAGCCCTGAAATTGTGATTTTTTAAAGGCAAAAAGAATTGAGTGAGGTCCTTGTGTCAGAAGGTAAAATTGTTTTTGTGGGAATGGCAAACAAGTGAATCTGTTGAGAAACTTCAGGAGATTCAGAAGTATGTATGATTGTGCTCATGAAGGTGCAGTTGATTAGGTTGGCTTGACAAGTGTAATCAATGGAACTCAAGGGGAAAATGGGAGGCTGACAGTGTATCTCTTGCTGATGCTGAAGATGTCAAGAGATTGATGACTACATATCTTTTAGGGAGACTGGAACCAGAGCCACTCCATTTGCTGAGAAACACTGTCACTTTGAAGATGGTGCTTCTGAAGGCATGGCTATCTCCAGCATTACTGCCTCAGAGATTGAAGATCCACAAAAATTGGAGTACTTGGGTAATGAAAGGAGGGCTTGTGAATACCAATCTTGACTAAATGATTCTGAAACAAGGTCAGATAAAACAGGATGCTTTGGTATTTTTATTCTGTGATTAGGGTGTACTTCTGTAGAGTCTAGTTTTCCTGCAAACATTCATGGGAATCAAAATCTGTGAGTGAAGTAGTTGTTAATACCATGGAAGGAATAACCTCAGGAAAAGCAGGAGTATCAAGGTTTGTCGTCAAGGACATTTCTTTTAATGACTTCTGTGATATCTGCTGCATTCTGTGGCCCTGTAATCTTTGTGTACTTTTGGAATAAAGTACTTGGAGTATTAGACATAGTTAGGAGGGATCTCTCTTAAAATAACATAAAATTCTGGTAATTGATGATGTCTCATCTTTTAGCATCCAGTGAGTGACTGAGATGGGTAAGAAAACAGAATGGCTTGCTTAATTTTGTTATCATTTCAGTTAGCCCCATTGTTCAGGTTGATAGCCCTTAAATTCCTGTGTCATCTTTGGATTTCTAGCCTTCAATCTTAAAATTTTATGCTAAAATTTGAGCCAGATACTTAGAAGAAGCTTGCTGTTGAGAAACTTGCATTAGTTTGAGCAGTATTGTGGAAACTTCATGTTCCACAGGCCTCTGGAATTGTAGAGTGACCTTGTAAGGTGATGACAGGCTGAGGATCTTTAGCTGGAAGGTTGCACAGGTGCTTCTGACTGGGCTTATAGTCACTAAAGAAGGATGCAAGTGGACATAGTTTGCCATCATGTGTACCAAAAGAGAGGGTCTTGAACTTTCAGCTGCTCTAAGAGTTATTTCAGCTATAGTGGTGAGACACTCCTTTGAACTGCCTCTGGCCCTAATACTGAAGATATAAGTGTGTGTTTGATCTAAGTCCAGCTGTTCCAATTTCAAATTAAAAGGTAATTTCACTGGAAAAAGTTGTGGGTTTTGGAATAAAAGGTTTAAATCCAATTTGTCTTGACTGGTTACATGATTTTGCATGTAACCTCAGTTTCTTCAACTAACAAATGGGATCAGTGGTGTTTTGGATATTAATTGATATAAGGTACTTTGAGAGTACCTGACAAACTAAGTCTTTCACTTTCCTGTTCCTTTCTTTAATTCCATTTCCTTTCCTGTAACCTTTCCTATTCTTCCCTTCCTCTCGCTCTTTCCTGGTCCTTCCCTTCACCCTGCCTTGTGCTCTTCCATACATCCTTCCCTTCTTTTTATCTTTATGTGTTTTTCCTTTCCTATTAGCCTTCCCTTTGCTTTGTTGTTCTTTATCTCATGCTTTGCATCCAGTTGAAGTCCTGGTTAGTGGCTCCTGCAATTACACATGCTCTTTAGGTTGGGCTGCAGTTCAGAGTGAGAATCACAACAACAGTGTTTAGAAGAATGTGGCTTTGCCAAATGGAAATGGAAGTTCTCCCAGGGACAGGGAGGATTCTGAAGGTTGGAGAGCCCCTCTTTAGTGCTGATGTGCTGGCGTGCTAAACCAAAAAACTAAGACTATGCACAAAAATAATTCTAATAAGTCTTTCAAGAAAAAGAAACTAGGGTAAAATGAAGAGATTCTATTTTTAATGCATCTTTCCAGGATTTCCATTTCAAACTGCCATCTCTAAAACTTTCAAATATGGTAATTGCCATAAAGCCACAAGGCATTTCAGAACCCAAGTTCTGCTCACCTCTGTAGTCTCATTTCCTCCCACTCCTCAACTCATCCTGTGTTCCAGCAATAGAAGATTGCCCATAGCTTCCTAAGCACACTGTGCTGTTTTATGTTTCCATAACTCAAGCACTGTAGACCTCTGAGCCTACAGTGCCTTTCCTATTTCTAGATAGATAGCTTCTTCTAGCTTTAAAATCGACCATGAATATTAATTTACCCAGTTTTTGCCAACATCCTCTTCCTAAATAATGTGAAAGTCACTAATTTAGCTTCTCTATCTTGTATATGGTCCCGTTATTGCATTCATTATACAATATTATGCCTTTTGTTTTTTATATTTCTGCATACACTTCTTTAGTACTATACTATGAATTCTGTGACAGAAACTTATTTACATTATCTTTATTTTCTAGTCCAATAGTCTGGCAAAAAGTAGACACTAGACAAATTCTTTTCAAATGAATGAGTGAATAAATGAATAAAAGAAGAATGTAAAAGAGATGCAATGATATATGTGAAAATATAATATAAATTGTGAATTTTTGTATAGGAGCAGCTAACTAGATCTATGTTTTCACAATTTAGCAAAGAAATTCTTTTAGAAATTAGAGGTGACTGGAGAAAATACTTTCAAAGTTTTATATTGGGAAAGAGCAAATGGTTATTTCTATATAAAATACTTGACATATGGATTTTATGTATTTAAAAACATCCTCTTAACTTATAAAACAGACAATACATGACCACAACATGAAATTAAAAAGATCCGGGCTGGGGATGTGGCTCAAGCGGTAGCACACTTGCCTGGCATGCGTGGGGCGCTGGGTTCCATCCTCAGCACCACATAAAAATAAAAAATAAAAAAAAAATAAAGATGTTGTGTCCACCGAAAACTAAAAAATAAATATTAAAAAATTCTCTCTCTCTCTAAAAAAAAAAAAAGATCCAACACACTGATTGCCCAGTCCTTCAGTTTTTCTCCCTTTCTGTTATCAGTTTAGTGAATAT
Source organism: Callospermophilus lateralis (assembly GCF_048772815.1). Lineage (NCBI taxonomy): Eukaryota > Metazoa > Chordata > Mammalia > Rodentia > Sciuridae > Callospermophilus > Callospermophilus lateralis. The sequence goes on along the minus strand of NC_135308.1, from coordinate 93,424,847 downwards.
TCAGATATAGCTTATGCATGTATTATAGACACTTATGTATACAAGAAGCTGCCTTTAGAAGGAAAAAAAGATTTTTCAATTAGTGCATAGTCCATGAGTACAAAAATAAAATGGTATAAGAAATAACTCAATTTTCGAAATTTCATTTATATGGGGATTGTTTTTTAACTCAAAGGATTACTATAATCTTCATCTTAAGGTCTTATTGATTAGTAAATTCTGAAAATGTCTCTACCCTTTGTGATAGTTTTCATTCTTTTTTTAAAAAACTTTCTTCCTTTTTTTTTTTTTTTTTTTTTTAAACACAAAACCTTTATTTTTATGTGGTGCTGAGGATTGAACCGGGGCTCTGCCCGTGCTAGGCGAGCACTCTACCGCTGAGCCACAATCCCAGCTCAAGTTTTCATTCTTTAACATGAGATTTTGCTTCAGATCCTACCTTTTCTTTTTAACTAAACTCATAAGCTGAGCATTATACCCAGCTACTCGTACTTAGCCATTTGGAAAAGGGATCAATCTTCTTTTCTCTTTACCTCATTGTTAGCCAGTGCATGAAGGGTAAATATGGTAAAAACTGTCCCAAGATACTAGCACTATGATTCAATAATCTCCCCCTCATCTAAGAGTAGTCATTGCAAGATCTTGGTAAGAGAATTATATTCCAGCCATCTTGGCAGTTTGACATCATGAACCAGTGTAACCTGTTCAAGTATACATGAAGCAAAGTTCAGACTTGCCTTTGGAAAGAAATTTGGCATTTGCTTGCTCTATCCCTGTGGCAGAACATTGATACTTAAAGTTCTCTGCTGAGGCAATAATTGTCAAGTTTTCTCATAAGCCATTTTTTTTAACCCTAAAAAATAGACATTCTTTCATTTCAAGTTTGTGAAGTCTTTATAAAAGATACAAACTTTGAGTAGAAGTCACAGAATAATCATTAGGATCATTAAAATACTTGACTATTTCATAAAAAGTTTACCAAAACCTATCAATTACTTAATTTGACAGACAATTAAGACTTGTATCTTAAAATGCTACAGTCTATTAACTTTAAATATTGAACTATTGTTCTCAGATGTGTTCCCTATACTAGACTATTATTTATGGGCCTTTTAAATACTTTCATTTTATTTGTTAGTGTTCTGAGACAGCTATATATAAATCATCACAGGGAAAAACTTGGAAAATTTGAGCCCTATTTTAATATCTGTTGGAACACAGTGCTGAGCAGATAGGTCAGAGATACTTAGGTGCTTACTTGAAACTGCCTTGTTTTCCCAGGAAGCCATAGGAGAAATTAGATAATAGAATAATTTACCAGTATAGCAACTACATCTGGCAAGCCATGAAAAACTCAGATTTCTTCATATAAATAGTAAGTAGTCAATCACAGTCGGCATATTTCTTGAGACAGGTCAGCACCAACACAAGACTTGGCATTGCTGAAACTCTTCTGATCAAATTCAGGGACAAAGTTTTGCCAGTAATGTCTGTCCCAGGCATTTCTAACATATCCATTCCCTATGTAGAGTTAGCACCACCTGGGTAACTGGGTATCACTATTTCCTCTGCCTGCTCTACCCCAGCCTTCTCCCAGAACCCCAAGTCAAGCTTCACTCATTTCTGTCCATGTTATAGAAAAGTCCAGCCTTATACAGGCACCCTTGACAATGTCAGATAACCATTTGTGCTAGTTGTCAATTTATTACCTCTCAGCTTATGTATCCACTATGTAATAATGGACTAACCTATCACATTTGTCTTTTTTCTTTCCAGACTGATTTAATTATGGAACTGGATATTTCCTCCACAAATTATGTAATGGGAAGAATGTGCCCTAAAGTACAATGCTCAAGTCATCGATGATGAATATAAACCCAAATCTGGAAATCTGATTATTCCCCCAAAGTCTTGCGCTGACTCTCATAATGTGCCCAGGAAGCTTATGATGCTTCTAAGCATCTTAACAGAAAACCCAGTTCTGGATCATTTCCATCCTGATGTGCTGACCTTGATGAAGCAGCTCTTTGAAAGCCATTTTTGAAGAACTGAAGCTGTAGGAAATACATGGCTCCTGGGGTAGCTAGTGGTTACTGTGATATTATGCCTCCTGTGATAGCTAATTTTAGGGGCTAACTGCTTCTTTTATAGTATTACATTTGATGGAAGGAAATTTTAAACTGGTTAGGGCCCTCTAGTCAAAAATCTTGTTAGCTCCCTCATGCTAAATGAGAAAGATCCCAGCTGTCATGGACCTTCAAGTTATAGTTCATTTACTTGCCCACCATATATGTGTGAAAAGAAAGGGAGATTCAAACTGGTGGACTAGCATTATTGGCACACTTCTTGTGCATGTAGTAGATTGGAAATATGAAAATATTGAGTGTCACTGAAGAGGTACAAAGAGTGGCTCACTTTTGGATAATCAGGTTATTTCTAATCTGGGGGAAACAGACTCTAGGGGATTGGATTGATTTGTGGGTGAAGTTGTTCCCAAATTCAGCTTATATGCCCTAATGGTTGCTTGAAGGAAATGGTTTTCAAAATAACTCAAGAGGGTTGTCTTGATATCCCAGGATTGTGCTTTGTTGAAACCATTAACATTTTACTCAGCAGAATCCTACGGTATTAATGCTCTAAAATATCAATTTACATAAACGAAGAAAAAATAGACACTTCTGAAGACTCAAACCAATACTTTCCCAAACCAGCATTTCTTTTGAGGTGAGCATAATGCTAAAATTTGCCAATAGAGGGCAATGGAGAGATGCTATCGGAAGAAAGATACATCTTGGTTTCAGCTTGGTATGAAGGAACACTTGGCAGTACTCTGCCCTGGGTGACCTTGAAGCCCAGCCCAGGCCCAGTAAATCACTTCACCATGATGCTGCTGGGTTCCAGAACTGATGTAGTCAGTGGCATCCTAACTCTCTTGTGTACCTGCCCAGAGATTTACCTTGGCTCATCTGTGCCCAGCAGGGTTGTTCCCTGCTGCCTGATGACTGTGGACTAGCTCTGGCTCAGGCAACCCAGAAAATGTCTCTGCCACTCAGTGGTCTACAATCACATTTTTTCTGTTTCTTACCTTTTGGGAAGCGGTTTCTCCTCAAAGTCTTTCCTTTCTCAGGTATTCTCCATCAGCTCTCAGATAATCTTCATCATCATCCCATAGATTTCAATGTAAAACAGTAGGAAAAAATGCCTGTTTTACCTAATATTGCACACAGAGAGGAATCTTTTAAGTTACAAGGTGATATTTTATGTTTGTTGAATTTATTAGCTAATAACATTTATTTATCTTTGCTGAGTTTTCTTCTAATTTTTTTTTCAGCTAATGAGGTTGGAAAATGGCACATCTACTTTGAAAAATAGATTGACAGTTTTTTCTAAAGCTAAGCACACACTCATATAATTTATCAAATACTTGAATTTTTAAATGACTTTTGGAGACCATGTAACATTACAGAAACCCAACTTTCAAGTTATCTTAAAGAATAGCATTTTAAGTTATCTTAAGGAATGACCTTTTCCATAAGGCCATCCCTCCTTACAATATCTCTTAATGCCATTTTTTTCTACACTTTTATCACCACTTAGCTGTATCTTTCTTGGTTAAATATTTTCATCTCATTAGATTGCTATAGAGAAATTGTTTCTCACTCCTTTAGTTTTTTTAGTTGCTTATCTTAGACCCTCTTTAATTCCTCCAACATTCTTTTACACAAAGAACAGAAGTGGCTGCTAAGAGAGGATTTCATCTTGCCTAAATGTAAAAGATGATTTCACTAAAAAAATTCCTGGAGGAAAAATATAACAAAGGGCTAAGCAACATGTTTGAAGCTGCCTTGGGGAAATTAGAAGAGATAGTATCAGAAGTCTGGTAGCACCCACAGGTTTTCCACTTCCGCTGAGGTCTGTTCTTTGAATTCCCTGTGAAAAGAATGAGAGTGCCAGCAGATAATGTATGAGTGTTTTGGGAAGTGAATGCAGGTCTGGACAAATTGCCACTTATTTCACTGTGGCATCATGGAGTTAATGACTGGAGAAAGTTAGAATTCATAATCCTGAAAACAGAAGGTTCTTCCCAGTCAATGGTTTCTATTCACCGTAGCGGTCATCTAATGCTTTAATAATAGAATGGTAAATGGAAAATGGTAGAGTGGGTGGAAAGGTCTCTGAATGTGGAGGGTAATGAGGAAACCTGGGTTCTTGTATTTTTGTAATTACTAACTAGGACACCTTGGGAAAATTATTGATTCTCTCTGGGTCTCAATTTTGCAGTTGTTAAATTAGAGAATGTCAGATTACAAGTGTCCTATGATCTCTTTGGGCTCTTGCATTTTGATTCTCTGGTTATAAGTGTATAAATTTATTTTACTCAATTAAATCACTGAGATTATTAAAAGACAATTTTGTGGCAAATCATAAGAAAATTAACAGAAGTAACTACCTGTGTTTGCTTAGATTTCCAGAGGCAAGCTGTTTTAGTTACAGCAAATTACCATAGAGTGGGTGGCTTACTAGCAATACAACTTTATTTCTCACAGTTCTGAAAGGTGGGGAGTCCAAGATCAAGGAGCTGGTAGATTTGGGCTCTAGTGAGAGCACCCTTTTGGTTCATCAATGGGCATCTTCTCACTGTGTCCACACGTGGTGAAAAGGGTAAGGAGGTCTCTGGAATCCCCCCACCCCTCTCCTGGTGCCTTGTACATGCTAGGCAAGCATTCTACCACTAAACTATATTCCCAGCACTTCCGGATCTCTTTTATAAGGGCAGTAATCCCATCCCACCCATGTGACCTGATAATATCAATGCCACTTGCTAATATTATCACATTGGAAGTCAGGATTTCTTCTCCTTGTCTTCCTCCTGTTCCCCTTCTCTTTCCTCCTCTTCCTCCTCCCTCATGCTGGGGATTGAACCTAGGGCCTCCTGCATGCTAGGCAACCATTCTACCACTGAGCAATGCCCCCAACCCTTCTTATTTTTGATTTTGAGATATGGTTTTGCTAAATTTTCCAGGCTCTCCACAAACTTGCAATCCTTCTGCCTCAGCCTCCCAAGGAGCTAGGATTACAGTTATGTACATCTGGTTCATATTTGACTTATAAATATTTTCTAACTTGGAAGCAATGTGTTTTCTGTCTTTTACTTTAGTGGTTTTCAGATTATTTTAATGTGAATATTTGTCAAAGTTTACAGTTATTCAATATTTTTACCCTCCAAAAACTACAAGCACCTTAGAATATTTTAATTCTGATCACCCCTTCATTATTATTTATACATCTAGAAAAAACTTATCAGTAGTTAGGCAGATAATTACTATTGCTTTTTATTGCATTACAATCCGCACAGTTATTGCAAACAATGACTTCTGTGCTTTGTGCACATGAGACCAATATCTTTGTTCACTAATTCTTTTGCAATTAAATCCTTCATTTAGACTTCTTTTAGAAGGTCTTTCAATGGCAGTCTTTGTTTTTGTTTGTCTGAAAATTATTCTATTTCCTCCTACTTTTTAACGGCCATAGACTAATAGATTATTAGTTGTTTTAGCTCAGCCGAGGACTCTGCTACCTTCAGGTTTCCATTGTTACTGTTGAAAAGTCAGTTGCCAGCTTCCTTGCTGTCTCTTGCTTTCTATGCTTTTGAAGTGTTTTCATTGCTTGGTGGTTTGTAGTTGTATGGATTTTTAATTTTTTATTTAGTTGTATATTTTTTATTTTTATTTTATTTATCTGTTTGTTTTGTTTTATTTCACCTGGTCTTTCTGGATCTGCATCTTTTTATAATTCTGAAGGATCTGGAGTGTTCCTCCATAGGCTTCTGTGTTAGAGGCTTGATATCCAGTCCAGCATGCTATTGGGAGATAGTGGAATCTTAACGTGGGGGGACATGTTGGAGGAAGTTAGGTCACTGGGGTCACCCTTGAAGGGGATATGGGGAGCCTTGCCCCTTCTTGTCTTTCTCTTTGCTTTTCTGCCACCATGAGGTAAGTAGCTTTGTTGTACCACACTCCTTGCCATGATGTTCTGCTCTCAGAGGCCCCAAAACAACAGACAACTGGCCTTGGACTGGACTGAAACTTCTGAAACTAGGAACCAAAATAAACCTTTCCTCTGTTTAAGCTGATTTTCTCAGGCATTTTATCCCAGTAGTAGAAAGCTAACAATTGTTATCTTGTCAAATATTATTTCTTCTTTATTCTATTAGCTTGTTCTGGAATGATAATTAGACCTCAGTCTATATTCCACATCTATTTCATATTTTTCATCTCTGTCTGGAATATTTTATGACTTTCTTTGTATCTTTCTTCTAGTTTGCAAATTCTTTCTTTAGATATAGCTAATCTGTTATTACTCCAACATAAGCTTTTTTAGTCCTTTCCCCCTATTTTTCTGCCATCTCTTAATCAGTGCTTTGCTTCCTGTGTGTTTTATGATATTCACTTTAATTCCTTTTCCTTGGCTCTTTATTGGAATCCTTAAAGCCTTAATTTTAACTTTTCTCCTGACAAACATTTAGGGGATTTTACCACTAAATAAAATTTTCATTTTAAACATTTTTTTTAACCATCACAGTGGCAGTATAAATTCAGGCTGTAAATCCCTGTAAGAGTCAATAATCCTTGTGATTATGTATTTTCAGAAGAGATTTTTTTTACACCCTTCTTTCCATGGCACATCTGGAGACAAGACAGTTTCTTTCTTTCACTGTCAGTGAGATAGGATTACATTTATTTTTTCCTATTATATCAATGATGTAGACTTTCAGAGCCCCAGTTTAGATTCTTCACCTGTGTTGAGCCATAGCCTTTATTTCCTATTCCCCTGTGTTGCTTGCAACCATCAAAGTGGAAATTCAGTGTCTTCAGGGTTCCTCAGGAATGCTCCAGGGAAGTCTCATCCTTGCTCACCTCTTAGGGTGCCTGCATTCACTTGGTTTAAAGATCTGAGTATTTCTTACTTTCCCCTACTTAAAGAATTTAAAAAGATATTTTTCTCTGACATTTTATTTATTTTTATTGGGAGATTCTTTTAGCACCTCCCTAACCTGCATTTGGAAGAGTCTTATAAATTTCCAAGTTGAATGCAATTTATTTTTTTAATAGTATTTCTTTTCTGACACAAACAGCTCCATAACTTGAAAGCCACAAAATTTAGATTCAGGTTAGCAGAAAGAGAAATAAGATTATTTTTACAAAGTAAATGGGATTGTAGTTATAGTTTATTTCCTTTAGGCCTTTATAATGTACTTAGTCCATGGAATTTGGCACTTGCCAGCTTTCAGGATTAACTATAGCTAGGATCTGTACTATTGACTTTGAAGCGTAAAATGTAAAATTTTAAAAGACTTGGATGAGCTGGGCACGGTGGTGCCCGCCTGTAATCCCAGTGGCTCTGGAGGCTGAGGCAGGAAAATTGCAAGTTCAAAGCCGGCTTCAGCAAATCAACAGGGCCTTAGTAAGCCATCAAGACTTATCTCTAAATAAAATATAAAATAGGGCTGGGGATGTGGCTCAGTGGTCCAGTGTGGGGAGCCACCCGTGAATTAATTGAGCGTCTTCACTTGGTATTAAGCCAGGGAGATTTAGGTTTGGCATTGCGAACTGTTTTGTGGCTCCTCCCACTAATGGATTGCTCAAAGCTGGTGACCTCTATCTCCGCTGGGCTAGGAAGAACACTCTGAACACTCTCATAGCTCTGGAGTTGGGCGTAACCCCTTGGAAACTGGACAGCCCAAGTCCTACCTTATTTGGCGAAGAACATTCCATGGAAAATCTTTGAGGTTTCCCCATATAAATAAAGCAAGCAAGGGCTCCATATTTTTTTTTCTAGTGTGGAAGCGTGATCCCTAAGATCGGCTAGCCATTCTGTCCCTGCTTTTAAAAATTACTTTCACCATTTTCTCTTTCTTAGCTTTTATTCTGCAGCCAGCCCACTCCACCCAGAGGAATCTTCACTTCCACACCCACGCAGGACGTGGCGGGAGTCAAATGCCCCTGAGTTCAATCTCTGGTACAAAAAAAAAAAGTCTTGGATGAAGTCACTCCCAGTAACTTTATGTTTATAAACAATTTATACTGATTTAACTTGATGTACTCTAGGTGTGGCTAGCACTTGATATTGGATAGGAAAATATAACCTCCCACTGATGGATACAGCTGGTGTGCTGTGCTGACACCCAGAAAAAATATTCTTCCTTGCCTTTCTGACTTGCTCAGTTATTCTGAGATCAAGACAGGTATTGTTTCCTGAGAACATTTCTGAAAAATTGTTGGCTTTGGAAGTTCATGTGAACAAACTACACGGAATGCCAACAACAAGATGATGAAAACACAATGTTCCTGGAAAAAAGCAAATGATTGTATTCCTCTATGGACACAATGAAGCCTGCTGTAGTGCAAGTTCCTGGACTAAACCAACAAAAAGAAGGAGAACATTCTCAGTTTTTGCTTCCTATAGTCCACATGGAACCAGTATTTCTTCCACCTTAAAAAAATGCTATTGTGCATCTTTAGCTTACTGTAAGCTGCTAATAGAAATTCCCATGGTCTCTGGGAAAGCAGTTAGCTGAATGTGGGTCCTCACTATTCAGAAACTAGCTCATGATCAGTGATGAGACCATCCCCTTTCCTCACAAGCCCTATTCAAGTAGGTCATTTAGAATGCTGGCCAAAAAGAGATGGCTGAGTAGTTCAGGATGTCTAAGTGAAAGATCATAAGAATGATCTTATGTAATGATTTTTAAAATATTTATTGAGTGCCTACTATGGTCTGGCATCATTCTAACCAGTAGAGATTCAGCAGTGAACAAGACAAATCCCATGCCACTTGCACAGCTCATCATCTGCTGGTAGAGAAGGGCATAGACAAGAGGCAATTCTTTTATTAGACTTTAATGACTGTCAGTATGGGGTGGTAGAAGCTGCTACCCAAACCATCACCATGTTCACTCCACTGAAAGGACTACTGGCTGCCACTGAGCTTTTTTTGTCAAAATTCTAATACACATTCTAACAGAGCACCTGAAATGATATGCTAGAAACAATTTCTAAAGAATGAAAAAGATACAGACAATGAGGGAGGTTGGTGTGGGAAAGGTGGAAAGGGATGATGAAAATGTTATAACTGGCCAGCATGGTGGTGCATGCCTGTAATCTCAGCAGCTCAGGAGGCTGAGGCAGGAGGATCACAAATTCAAAGTCAGCCTCCGCAACTTAGCGAGGCCCTGTCTCAAAATAAATAAATACATAAAAAGGCTGAGGATGTGGCTCAGTGGTTAAGTGCCCCTGGGTTCAATCCCCAGTACCCCTAACCCCCCCCCAAAATGTAATAACTATTCAACTTACCTTTCAGAGAGTTTTCAAATACATTATACCAAGATAAACTATGTAATAAATGATACATTGGTACATCTTCCTGACAGGTGTACTCTTAGACAAGAAGAATAGGAAAAGGAAGTGAAGAACATTTTTTATTTGAAACTGAGAAATCAAATTTTTGTAGTTTTTGTTTCATGATCACAAAATGCCTTATTTTTCAAATTAAATCTTTACGTAAAATTCTGAACATCTTTATTGTGAACTCTGAGCATACCCTCTGATAATCAGCCATGTAAGCAAGTCAGACATTACAGACTAACAAAGCCCATCAACACACAGGTTAATGGATGAACAGGAATGGTGCTGGCATTAAAATGTGTGTATGTTTTTTTTTTTCCCCAGGAATAATAGTTAAATGAAGCTGAGGCTCTTGTTGGAGTGTCAAGGTTCAGCAAATGCCCTGAGTGAGCCACACCCACATGCTGGCACCCTGTACCAACAGGACCTCTTCCTAATGAGTTGTTGTAGGGCTGCTTTTCTGTGCTTACCTCTCCCCAATCCATCCAATTGGGGGATTGAACCTAGGGGCAATCTACCTCTGAGCTATATCTCTAGCTAGTGCTTTTTATTTTTTTTTATTTTGAGACAGTGTTTTGCTAATATATTGTGGCTGGCCTCCAACTTGAGATCTTCCTGCCTCAGCCTTTTGAGTAGTTAGAATTACAGATGTGTGCCACCAAGCCCAGCTTCTTTGTGCTTTTTTTCTTGAGACCATACATAAAAATGGAGTTTGGTAGTTAAGTATTTTAGTAGTTTTCTCCATGGTGACTGTTCCAGGAAATGAGTTTTGACCTGACCTCTATTGTATGTATTGGAGGCCTGATTTATGCACCTTGCCTGGGAAAGCTGAAAGCTGGTCCAATTTCCTTAGGGCCCTGGCTACATGGCCGACTCACCATGCAACGTTTCCCCTAGATCAGAAGTTGTGGGCAACCACCACTCCTCTGAGGGGATTGGGAGGGTGTGGCAGTGGAAAGCCTCGTTTTAAGTAGGGAATATTGAAGGCATAATGCTTACCAAGGACAGCCTGATGTGATGAGAATCTTTTGGGAATTTTTTTTCTTATTATTTTTAATAGTATTCTCCCTTCCTCACCATTAGTTCTATCTGAAATTTTTATACTTTTCTCTCTTTATAAGGAAAAATTTTAGTTAAAAACATTACATTATTTTAGAGAGGTAAGTACCTACTCCTTGACTCATATTGTCAGGCACAAAGAAGTTGTGTTGGAGAGTAGGACACAAAAGAAAGTATGTTTTGATGAGTCTCAGGAAAAAAAAGTCCTGTTTGTTGGGATATATCTTGTAGCTAGTATGTTGCATGGAATCTGGTGATAGTTGGTCCTGGTGAAAGTGAGGTAGACATCAGGAGGAAAGAGGGATAAAACGTGAAAGGATCCAATTTGGCCTACACCATACATTTGGCTCAGAGCAACATTAGTACCTATCAGTTAGCATACTATATCAAGAGGTAAGTTTCCTAGTCACCAGCAGGGGGACCTAACTGACTAGAGTCAGGTGGGTACATTTTGAACTCTACATTTGGATAAGAAAAACGATCTGGCTTTCAGTATTAATTTGAGATCTTGGCTTTTCATGAAGCTTGTAAATCAAAACCAATTTCATGCTCCATATGGATCTGTGTTGGTAGATTAACAAATTTATTAAACTGAGAATTTTTTATTGTTCATTCCAAAACAGCCCCCCCATTTATTTATTTATTTATTTATTTATTTATGGGTATTAGGGATTGAATCCAGGGGTGCTTTACCACTGAGCTACATCCCCAGTCCTTTTTTATGTATTACTTAAAGACAGGGTCTTCATGAGTTGCTTAGGGACTCGCTTTGAACTCCTGTTCCTCTTGCCTGGATCTCCTGAGCCGCTGGGATTACAGGTATGCACCACCACACCAGGCCTCCAGTTCTTTTATTTATTTTTCATTTTGAGACAGGGTCTCACTATGAAAAGGCTAGCCTTGAATTTGTGATCCTCCTGCCTCAGCTTCTCAAGCACTGAAATTATAAGCATGCACCATTATGTCCAGCTATAGTTTCCCTTTTTACTGTTAAAAAAAAAATCATTCAAGTGTCCTTTTATTTACCTGTTTGGTTTCCAGGTTAGCCAACTCCAGCTTTTAAATCTACCCTCAGGTATATTTTATCCATTCATCTAAGATTCCAGGTAACTGTATGCTACACAGGAATCAAACCTGACCCTTTCCTTTGTCTCATACCTTACAAACAAATCATATTGGTTTAACTTGAAAGTTTTAGTATATTTCTCATCCAAGCATATTTTAACATTATTATCATAGTCCAAAGCATTATTATCTATTTTTAGGACTACTGAAATAGCCTCATAGTGGTTTTTTTTTTTTTTTTTTTTTTTTTTTTACTTTCATTATCCCTCCTCAACAACAGTCTATTCTTAAAACATCAACCATGATATTTTAAAAATATAAATCAGACCACAACATTCAACTACCTTGTAATGGATGGATGAGGGAGGCAAGAAGGTTGGGGAAGAATCTTTCAGTGTTTCACCACATTTAGAAAATTTCTTACTAGTACTTACCAGTTCCTCCATGATTTGTCCCTTATTTCCCTTAAGACTTCATCTCCTAACCCCCTCCCACTCCAGGCACACTGGTCTTCATGTTGGAACACACACTATTACACCAGCAGCTGCCTGTGGTTGGTATATGGTTCTCCCAGATATTATATGTTTTGTTTCTTCACATTGCTTAGGCCCATGTTTTGACTCCTATGTAAAACATTACCAACAACTTTCTTTATCCCTTTGTCCTCTTTTAAACCATACACAGCTCTTGTTACTGTGAGCAGTTTTATCTTTTTTAAACTTCTTTTCTTATGTATCATTTTTCTCCTACACTAGAATGAAAACTCTCTTGTTAACTGTGATTTTCCTGGAACTTAAATAGTCCCTTGCACAGAGAAGGCACTGAATAAATATATGAACTAGAAGCATCAAACTTATATTTGGCAGGTCTGTCTCCCACAGAGTCTTTCTAGCACCTCACCAGTTCTTTCTTGATTAAACCTAGAAAAGTTTCAGTTTCTCCAACTTCCAACGCTCATCACCCTATTCCTTTGCTTCATATTTTTGTCTTTCCCTCATCTCTATTGAGTCCCAGCCATTAGTTTGTAGGATTCTGCTGATGTCTATTAATTATTGAGTACATGCCAGTCATTAAGCAAGAACTTCACTTGTATTGTCACGTAATCCTGCTGACAGTCCATGAATTAGAACTATTATTACCCCAACTTTATGGATGAAGAAAGAGAAACTCAGAGAAGCTAAGCACCTTGACCAATTCACATGGCTTAATGAGTGGCAGAGCCAGAATGGAACCAGTGTGTCTCATGCCAGAGCGGATGCTTTCAATCTGTTTGCTGCCAGGGAGGTGTTTGGCAAAAACAAAACAATTCCCAACAATCTCAAATATTAAAATAAAGCATTTGTAAATATAAACTTTACAGATGAAACTAGTACTAAGAAGCAGCCTAAGTTAAAAAGCAATATATACAGGGGTTGGAGGAATAGTTCAGTGGCAGTTAGCATGCATGAGGCCCTAGGCCCAATCCCTAGCACCAAAGTCAAAACAAAATAATTTATTTTATATCCTACGACATATCTATGTATAGACTAATATTATTGTAGTATAAATTAAATAAACATTTTTTTGAATTCTTACTATGAAACAGGTAAAAATTTAACATGTAAGGCTGAGCAATATGATAATTTCAAAATTAGACCAATTAAAAGAGTATTCAACATTTTTGATTATGTGGCTACTCTAGATTGTTTCTCAAATCACAGTGTATCTGTGGCCTTCTACTCTGATAATGTAGAAAGTGGATTTACGTGGTATTGCAAAGTACTTTTCTTCTGAGTCCCTTAACCTAAGTTAGAAAATAATACCAGAGTCCCTGTCCCCCAAGTCACACACCTTTGTCTTTCACTTTTTAAAAAAAATATTTATTTATTTTTAGGTGTAGATGGACATAACACAATGTCTTTATTTTTATGTGGTTCTGAGAATCGAGCCCGGATCCCGCTCGAGCTAGGCGAGCACTTTACCGCTGAGCCACAATCCCAGCCCCAGTCTTTCCCTTTTTTTGAGTCCAGGAATTACTTCAGCTGTCACCTAATTTTCTACCCAGCACCTACGCTGTCTGGGATCTTCCACTGCCCTGAATGATCTTCTTCAGCCTCTGCTTTCATGTCTTCATTCCTGTTACAGGCATCCCCTAAGAACTCTTAACATTTAAAAAATAATTTTGATCATTAGGGTCTCTATTGAAATAAACTTATGAGGATAAAAATGAAAATCCAAATATTGGAAAAATCAGTAAATTTAAGAAAAGAAGAAGAAAGAAAAAAGTGTTTATCTGCAGTTCACAAACTGATGTATAGTGAAACTTGTTGCTCAGGGTGTTAACAGAAAGGCAGGAAAGTGTATTGTATTCAAATTTGAAAACTCTGGCTTAAAGTAATATAGGTTTATTTGGTGCAGACCATCTTAGAACCTTCAAGTGGCAATATAATTTTGAGTTTGTAGGAGGGAATTTAGGCCCACGTGTTCATAATTTTTTTGACATACATATATGGAATAATTACAACATTTCTTAAGGTGATTGCTTTCTCAGGTCCATTGTCAATGGGGTGGAGTCTCATATGACCTATGTGCAATTTTCTTCCACTCATTGATAGTAATTCTTTTTCTAGCAATTGTCATTACTTACTCTCCTCTCCTAATCCATTCCCTATTTATTCATTCATTAATTTTTCTTTCTTCCTTCCCCTTTCCCTTCCCCTTCCACTTCCTCTCTCTTTTCCTCTCCCCATCTCCCATTTTCCTTTTGTTTTCTCCTCCTTGCTGGAGATTGAAACCTGAACCTCCACATCTGAACCATATTCCCTACCACTGAGCTGCATCTCCAGTTCCTCCATCTCCTTTTTCTGGGGCTGATTTTCCCTGCTTTCAGAAACAAGACTTGTCCTTGGTCCCTTTACCTTTTTGCTTGACAACATATGTCAAAGAGGTGGAGCAACAACTGTTGGGCTGAGCCATAATGGTTTCCAGTGATTCAAGTGACAACATTTCTTTAAAGAGTTTGGCTTAGTGTTCACTTCTCTCCCCACAATTTGTTTTTGCTTCTTCTGGAGTGGTCATGCCTGGGTCATTCACTGACAGGTGATGCATAGGAGACCAGAGACTACATAAGTAGGAACAAAGGAGCTTCTGTGGCATGTGGTACACACACCACAGCCAAGAAAAAAATTATTAAACTCCTGTTGGACAAGAGGACTTTTGCAAAGGACTCAACCAATAAATGAACCCTCTTCTTAAAAAAGTCTGTTTCGAAATAAATAAGTTCCAGGACAAAAACTTACTATGATCAGAGACTCTGAAGGATACAAGCAGAAGGCACATAACTTGGAAGGAATAGGTATAGGAATTTTCAACAAAAGTAAACTTGGGGTGTCACACACAAATAGGACAAACTCAGTGAATATGCGTGATGGCCATTAAGTAAATGTTTGTTTGTCCATTCAATCATCCATTCATTAACAGGTGAGAAAAGCAGAGGCCAAGTCAAAAGGGAGATTTCATTTTGTCTTTAATGAATTTTTTTCTCTAGATTTCTATTCGTAAGCTTAAAATATGGTTCCCTTCTCATGCTGTTATATCTGAAGTAGGAGATCTGCTACAGAGATAACTACTGCATTATGAATGCCAATAAGCAAACGTCAAAACACCTCTGCACAAGTGGGTGAGAAATCTGTTTGTTTTTCTATAATTGCACCTAATCTCTGTTTTAGCCCCCATTCCTTCAATGTAGCTAAAATTAATCTCTGTCAGTTTGGGGATTTCCTCTCACCCTTTCCAGGATTGTACCTCATTTCTAGAGTATGTTCCCAGTGGCAAGAGGTGGGGACTGAGGTGTGGGGTTTGAGTCTGATCTCTGCTAGTCTGTTGTCCATGCTGGTACCCAATGTGAAGGTCATCCATGGGGCCCACACCCTCAATATCTGTCTTCTGCAAGGTAATTTATCTTCTGGGATATTCTTGCTCCATCCCTTTGATGTGGGACTCACTGTCTGTATCTCAGTCCTTCCCACATCCTTGAATTCGCGAGGGAGATGGAAGGAGTGGACCCTCCCGAGGAGGAGTCATGTTAGTATTTGTGTTCTCCTGACTTCTTTCTAACTTGCCTCTTTTTGCCTCCCAACCCCCACCTAAATCCTTGTGTAATGGTGAATAGGCATTTTTCCTCTACATTATCAAGTAGATTTAAAAAATCTTATTTATGTCTTACAGCTTTCCCAATATCTTTGGAGCCTAGATTTTGCAGACCCAAAAGTCAAAAGAAGTTCATTTTTTTTCTCTATTTTCTGTTAAGCTCCCCTGCTTGGGGGTAATGGAACTCAGAATAGCCTCCCTGCTGTTTGAAAGATGATAAGAATGGAGAAGTAAGAGGAAAATATTGCAGGAAAACATTGACTCATACTTTGAAAGTTTATCCTACCTCATAATTTTCTATTAATCAGTTCCCTAGTGAAGGTGGCTGGGATAGCATTTGGAATAAAGACGGAATCTTTCTATGTATCCTAACTGTAACATACAAGCTCTAATAAAATACACAGGAGATTTTCTTTCTTTCTTTTCTTTTTCTTTTTTCTTTTTGGTACTAGTAGGGATCAAACCCCCACATCAAACCAGGGCCACATGCATGCTAAGCAAGAACTCTACCTACTGAGTGACATCCTAGTTCCATAGGAGCTCTTAAGAAAAAAAGAATGACTTGCAACAAATGGAAATTATTCAGAATATGCTCAGATGACATGGGAGTCTATTTCTGCTATGACTAGGCTAATTGCTTCTAAGTAGATCCTTTCTGATTTATTAAGTGGGGAAAATGACATTTGCTCCATAAATTTTTTGTTGTTGTTTTGCTTTTGTAGTGCTGAGGATCAAACCCAAGGCCTCATGCATGCTAGACATGCACTCTACCACTGAACCATATCCCCAGCCCCTCCCTAAGCTTTCTGTGAGAATTACATTTAATTAAGGGGATGTGTGATGGCCATTAAGTAAATGTTTGTTTGTCCATTCAATCATCCATTCACTATCAGGTTCATCCTTCCCTTCATCAGGTATGAATGCTTTAATCTTCTGTAGCAAGACTACTGCCACTGTTAGTGACATATACAAGTTAGTCATTGGGTGGGTGTGTCTCTAGCCTAGTCATTCACCTTATTGTTTATAGAGACACCCTAAGTAAGATCAGTGAAGATAAACTCTGGATTCACTATTCCCATAGACCTGATGAAATGATGCTTAGGACCAAGGCCTCTCCATGGTTCTTACTAGTTTCTGATAAATGGGTTTTGAGCAGAAGCTGTACCTTTAGTGATAAGGAACCTTTAATTGTGCACTCTGTGAATGACAGTCCAACATCATTGCTTCTCTGAATCAATGCTACCAATGATGTTTTCCAAGCTTAATACAGGGAATAGGATGAGATAAACTCCTAGATCAAGAGTAGAATTCGTAACTGCTGTTTTCTTCCTTTGAGGGATAATTTTCACAAATACAGTACAAATCTGCAGTGTTCCACGAACTTTGACAATTCTATACACCCATTACTCCAAACAAGAATTTAACATTTTTGCCATCTTGAAAATTTCCCTGTGATCTCTTCCCGTCAATCCTTTTCCTCCACAATATGGCAGAATGTTTTATTGTGAAGGTTCTCAAATGTTCTTGGGGCATGTATTTTATTTAACTGTCAAACTCTCACAATTTCCTTCTATTGGAAGTGGACTAACAGTGAGAGCCAACATTTGCTAAGAGGTTTGTCTCTATCATCTCCCTTAATATTCATAACTATCCTATGAGGCAGAAATGATTATTTTTTCCATTTTACATTGAGAGATAAATAGAGCTCCAGAAGATAAAGTAAATTGCCCCCAGGTCAAGGAGCTCTTTTCTGGCAGTGCTGGGACTTGAACCTCAACAGGCTTGATTCCATATTCTAACTTCTATTTATTTATTTATTTTGGTACTAGGGATTGAACCCAGGGGTGCTTTACCATTGAGCTATATCCCCAGTCCTTTTAATTTTTTTTTTTTTTATATCGAGACAGGCTTTTGCTATGTTGTTAAGGGGCTCACTAAATTGGTGAGGCTGATCTCGAATTTGCAATCCTCCTGCCTCAGCCTCCCAAGGTGCTGACATTACAGGCACGTGCCACTGTACCTACTCAGAACCAACTTTTAAACTATACTACTGAGCTAAAGAGCATAGACACCCTGTAGTTTAGATAGTGATTGCAATTTTCTTGGGTCTGGATTTGCAAGAAAAAGAAAGAATAAGCTGGTTGATTAACACATCTACTTACAGCACAACCCTATTTATTGTACAATATTCTCACGACTTGTTACCCTTTCATTAACTTGTGTCTGCAAGAGTCTTGCTAGCCTGACTGTTGAGAACTGTGATGGGGACCACAGTTTGTATGAGGATTAGGAGAATAGTTTTGAGTGCTTACTAAAGGTCAGTCACTGTATGACGCACTACACCTGAATTTCCTTATTTAATTCTTGTAACCACTCTAAATATAGGCTCTGTTATTAGCATCATATTTACAGACTAAACATATGAGGCTTAGAGAGTCTGAGTTACTTGCCCAGTGCCACCCAGATAGGAACTGGTGAAGCTGCTTTGAGTCCTGTCAGGTCCTGAGAGCCTCTCCTGCCAACCACTGCTATCCATGTCCTCTGATGTTCTGTTTATGCCTTCAGCCCTGTTCATGAGGAACTGTCTTCATTCCCACCTGAACCAGCTTCCACCAGTATAAATATGAGAGTGTGAACTCAGCCAGCTGGCATTCTCAGATAAGATCCTGTTAGTCCCAAACACTGGGTTCACCTGGTCTTCAGAATTTGGACAACAGCCCTGTAGGCTCTAGGCCAAGTACGGGAAAGAAATTTGTCCTGGGTGTCCCATTCTGTCCTGCACTCTGCCATACCCTTTAGGTATCCTGTCCACCGAAGACTCCTCTTTCAGGTCCTGCAGCCCAAACCTTTCCAGAGGGACTGGGTCCTTCAGTCCTTGCCTGTTGACATGCTGAGAGACCTGATGCTTCCTCTGCTCCCCACTGCCCCAACCCATGGTGACTCTCCCATGTCACTCTGGCTTTCCCATCCCAGCCTTCACAAATACCCTCGCAGAGGGAGCTTGGTAGAGGCCTCCAGAAATTCTGAGGCTTCCTAGAAATAGGGCCCCTATCTATTTTTGGCAATTTCAGTGGTATGTCTTCTAGAACTGGTAGGAAAGGCAGACAGGACTACCTTGTGATGACAGTGGCTAATCCTTACACAGCATTTATTCTGTACCCTGTGCTGTTGTGATACATGTCTGCATTTATTAATCCTAGCTACAGTCCTGTGAGGTATGTTCATCAAGGTTGCAGCAGAAACAGGACACATGTACAAAAAGAAAGAACTGTTTACAGACACGGAGGCAGATTTAAGCAAATCAATCAGGGATGCGGAAGTATCAGAAAACTAGCAGCAGTAGGCACCTGTTCCCATCCTGAGGCAGAAGGGCAAGTCAAGAAAATGGCACAACTGGAGCCAGGTGAAGAATTGTTCTAGGAAGAGCTGCTCTCAGAAGCCTCAGATCATAGAGAGGTGTGTCTGGAGCCCCAGTGGTGCAGGGCAAGGCAGCAGGTGAGGTGTGAACAACTGAAATTCAGTGGAGTGTAGGGACAGCAAACACTCCAACTGCTCTCTCCTCCCACTTCCTTCCCATTTCCCACAAAGGAAACAACTGGAAGCTTGAGGTCAAGGGAATCAATCTAGGTCATATAGGTTTCAGATGTCAATTCCCATGTGGCTCCATACAGGATATGGGGGCAATTGGAGAATAATCAGTCCATGAGGAAGACACATAAAGGTTAAGCAATGTACCCCAGGAAGAGGCATCATCATGATCTGAACATACTGCAAAATCTAGTCTTAACTACTGTGACACAGGTGTTCTAGTGTTGAGTTCTCCACATTTTTATAGGGTCTTAGAATTTCCAGAAAACCTTCCCTGGAGAGGTTTTGACAGGCGCCAAAATCTCTGAGGGTGGTATTTTGAGTCAGTGCCCCAATCATTGAATTGGGGCTGGTTCTAGGATTTGGTGCCACTATTAGATACAACTACCAGGATGAATCTAGCCCAAGCTATGGAAACCCATGTGTATATTAAAATGGTTCCAACCAGTGACAGAAAAGAGCCCTTAGTTATAGATGGAAGGGTTCTGCTCATGGATTTAAGATGGCCCTATAGACAGTACACCCCTAGCAAAAATTACTTCATGATAGATACAGGTCACACTGGCCAGTTTGTTCAATTAATGACAATTAAGAGTCCAATGTTGGGCTGGGGTTGTGGCTCAGTGGTAGAGCATACTTGCCTAGCATGTGTGAGGCACTTCAAATTACAACCAGATTATTTCAAGCCATTATTTCAATCCTCAGCACCACATAAAGATAAATAAATAAAGGTATTGTATCCATTTACAACTAAAAATATTTTTTAAAAAGACAGTCAAATGTATGAAACAGAAAGATCATAAACCAGTAAATTTGTCAGGAAATGGCTGCTAAGATGGGGAGAAGAGGGTTTTGTTTCAACTTAGGAAAAACTAAGACTTGTGGTTTCTGTGTGAGACAAGTCAGTACTTGATCTGAATAACATCTGGAAAAAAAAACAAAAACAGCTACCCATGTGGGTTGAGTACCATAGGAACACAGTGTGGAAACATTTCCTATGAAAGGAGAAGAGGTATAAAGAAGCATTCTTGGGCAGGGGACACAGCCCAGGGCTAGGGCACTTGCCTAGTTTGCACGAGGCTCTGGGTTCAATCACCATCAGTACAAAGAAACCCCAAAAAGCAAAAAGAAAACACCCCAAGCCCAAAACCAATGGAACAAAGAGCACTCTTTTGTGAAAAAAGATACAAATCTCAATCAAGAGAAATGAAATGTTTAGAAAAAGCTCTTTTTATATTAAAGAAATAAAGCTCCAACGTTTGCCTTTATAATTCATTACTTGATTTCTAACTAACTTTTTTTTGTTTTCCACTTGGTGAAATTAGCCAGCAAGCTTCTGAAGGCATACATTTAATGTTCACTAGACAACAGCATCTGGAAAGAGGAAGGGGGAGGCCAGGAAGAAGAGAAGAAGCTCAAGATGATGCATTACTAGGCACAAGGTTGCAGGGAAAATACCAAGATTTCTTATGTAATTCAGCAACAGAAACTGTGTAGCATGCAATGGGGGACTGTGGCCTGGCATAATCACAGAAATAAGTCATTTAAGAAAAGAAAACAAACTAACCCAACAGGCCTACTAACAGAATACTGTGAAGAGTAATTGTACTCACTTCTAATGACACCAATCTTATAGGCCTAGAGAACATTCTTTTCTATTAGATTTTTTTTCTCTCCCAATATATGTTAGGAAGGAAGTCTTCATTATTTATCACAAAGATGGAATATAATTGCCTTACTTGTATTTTTTCAGTGTTATTTCTAGGTGTTTGTTAGTAATATTTATTATATAATAGGGCTTCAAATTACAACCAGATTATTTCAAGCCATAAATAATGGCCTACTATATATAAGTAGTCATACCTATGTGAAAAATTCATTCTCTATCTTTCTTTCTAATTTCAAAGGAGGCTATGGGACTAGTCTGAACTCAGAAAAGGAGAGTCAAAAAGATAAACTAATGTGTATGCACCAACCCTCCCAAGTGCTGGATGGTCAGACCCACATTTAAAAGTCAAAATTAAACCAGGCGCCATGGTGCACTCCTGTAATCCCAGCAGCTCAGGAAGTTGAGGTAGGAGGATCAAGAGTTCAAAGCCAGCCTTAGCAACATAGTGAGAAACTAAGCAACTCAGCAAGACCCTGTCTCAAGATAAATACAAAAAAGGACTAGGGATGTGGCTCAGTGGTTGAGTGCCCCTGAGTTCAATCCCCAGTAAAAAAAAAAAAAGTCAAAATTAAGAATGAGATTTAAATATTATCATCCAATTTATAAAACAGAAGCTAGGGTTAAAGAATATCCTTAATAATCCTAGAAACGGGTTATATTTAAAATACCATTTAAACTCAATGATATTTGTTTATAACTGATACATAAAGGAAGTGGCTATGATTATGGTCTGTAACCAGTTAGAAATAAAGTGTGATCTATATTTTTTTCCAATCAAGTGTATGTAAATGATATGGTGAATGGATAGAAAAGATGTAAGAGAGAGATTAGAAGTGTGCCTTGTCTCTACTCTCTCATACCTTGAGTTATGGTGGAAATGCAAAGTTACCCTTGATGGGAGAGATGATTTTCAATCTCCAGGCTATGATTTGACTGCAGCATTCTCCTTCAGCCTCTACTGTGTGCCAGGAAAGCAGAGCTTCCATGAGAAACATCCTCCCTTTCCATTCATCCCAGTGTCCTCTGCAATCTGGGACTTTGTTGGGAACCACATGTCCCCACTCCCACCTCCACCTTGACCCATCCTCCACAGAGCTGCCTGCCCTCCTCAGCAACCCACACTCCTTTCTGTGCTTCCTTTGATCCAACCTCTTGGACTCTCCCTGTCTTGATAGCTAGCTGGCTTCTCTTAAGAGAAGGTGACTCTCAGAAGGGGTCTGAATGTGCCAGAGTAAGAGATATACCTGAAGAGATGATGTTAAAGTAAGGGAGAGTTTAGGTAAAAGACATTAGTATTTTAAAACAAAAACTTGTATTTAAAAAAAGTCAATATTTGAATTTCTCAATTCAATATTAATTTCTCATATCTCTTCAGGATATAAATGAAGGTAACTTCAACCAAGTGAGTGTGATGAGAAAGTTAGGTTTTCAACAGGGAACAAAATGTAAGCAGTTTCAGGGCTGTCTTGATACTGAATTTAACCACCTGATAAAAATATTATAATTATATTGTGAGTTTCATTGTATGTTGCCTTATTTAGTTATCTTATTATTCTCTACTCTCACTCTTACTTCCATAAACCCTCCAAAATACAACAGGGACTTCTGTGAGATCTTAGTCATTTTCCAGAGGGTAAAGTTCTGTACTCATTTAATCATCATCACAATCCTAGGAGACAATAACTCTTTTCCTCCTAGTTAATAGATGATAAAAATAAGGCTCAGAGTGCTTAACATTTCTAAGAACACCCAACTAATAAGAAGAAAACAGGGATTAAATCCAGAGGTGGTGCCCAAGCACCACTCCCTAACTTCAGCCATCTTCACTGTTTACCCTGCAGACCTGGTCAGACTCCTCATCTTGGCTGGCATGCATGCTTCTGGATAGGTGGGACTGATGGTCTAGAGTTTCATGTGCATGTTCTCCTCATTTCCTGCTCTGTCCTGATGTTCTGCCTGTGTTTCTTATGTTCTCCTCGTGGTCTCACCATCTGATTTGACACTATTCTCAGCATTCTGTAGGGGAAAGCTGGCTTTCTCAGCCTCTTGGTGGATGTGCTGTTGATTTTCTTCACTGTCTAGACATCTGACTCTGTAGAAAACGTCTATCCACCAGACTTGTAGGAAGAAGGGAAGACTGGATCTTCTGGATCCAATCATTCTTTAGAGATATTGGGAAAAGGGACTAGCTTTCTAAGATACAGGGCCAGTTTAGACTTTCTGTGAAGCTGTGGCTTTCAAGTCATTGTTCACAACATACCATAAGAAAGAGGTTTCTATTTTTTAAAATTTATTTTTGATTGGCACAGTAATTAAACATATTCATGGAATTCAGTGTGACATTTCAATACATTTATACAATGTGTAATGATCACATTAGGATAATTAGCATATCTATTGCCTCAGACATTTATCATTTCTTTGTATTTGGAACATTCAAAATCCTCTGTAGTAGCTATTTTGAAATATGCTATTAATTGTTGTCAATCATAATTATTCCACTGAGCTATACAATATGAGAAGCTCCTCCTATCCAAATTGCATCCCTGTGCTTCTCCATTCTTCCTTCCCCCATGCTCTCCAGGCTCTGATATTCACTATTCTCCACTTCTGTGAGATCAACTTTTTATCTTACACATGTAGGTGAGAACATGCAGTATTTGTCTTTGTGTGTCTGACTTATTTCACTTAAAATTACTGTCCTCCAATTCCATCCACATTGATTCAAATGATAGAATTTCATTGTTCTTTATAGCCAAATAATATTCCATTGTGTGTGTGTATACACACACACACATATGTATCATATTTTCTTTATTCATTCATTCATTAATGGTTACCTAGTAATTCCACATCTTGATTATTGTGATTAGTTCTATAATATTCAGTATTGTTTTAGTGTAGATAACTCTTTGACATTCTGTTTTCATTTCCTTTACATATGTATCCAGTAATGGAATTGCTGCATCACGTGCAAGTTCTGTTTCTAATTTTTTAGATTTGTTTATTTGTTTATAAAGTTATTTATTCTAATTTGTTATACATGATAGCAGAATGCAATTCATTTCATATTACACATATAGAACTCAAATTTTCAAGTCACTGATTGTACACAAAGTATTTTCACACCATTTGTGTCTTCATACATGTACTTAGGGTAATGATGTCTAACTCATTCCACCATCATTCCTACCACCATGTCCCTTCCCTTTCTCTCCTTCCCCTTTGCCCTATCTAAAGTTCCTCCATTCCTCCCATGCTCTATTGCCATTATGATTCAGCATCCTCATATCAAAGAAAACATTCATTCGGCCTTTGGTTTTGGGGATTAGCTTTCTTCACTTAGCATTATATTCTCTAACTCCATCCATTTACCTGCAAATGCCATGATTTTATTTTATTTTCTTTTAATGCTGAGTAATGTTCCATTGTGTAGATATACCAAAGTTTCCCTATCCATTCATCTACTGAAGGGCATCTGGGTTGGTTCCACAGTTTAGCTACTGTGAATTATGTTTCTATAAACATCGATGTGGCTGTGTCCCTGTAGTATGCTGTTTTTAAATCCTTTGGGTATAAACCGAGGAGTGGGATAGCTGGGTCAAATGGTGGTTCCATTCCAAGTTTTCCAAGGAATCTCCATACTGTTTTCCAGGTTGGCTGCACCAATTTGCAGTGCCACTAGCAATGTATGAGTGTGCCTTTTCCCCTACATCCTCACCAACACTTATTGTTGTTTGTATTCTTGATAGCTGCCATTCTGACTGGTGTGAGATGAAATCTTAAAGTACTTTTGATTTGCATTTCTCTAATTGCTAGAGTTGTTGAACATTTTTAAAAAATATTTATTTTTAGAAGTAGTTGACACAATACCTTTATTTTGTTTGTTTATTTTTTTATGTGGTGCTGAGGATTGAACCCAGAGCCTCGCACGCGCTAGACAAAAGCTCTACCACTGAGCCACAATCCCAGTCCCTGAACATTTTTTTATATGTTTGTTAGTTGATTGTATATCCTCTTCTGAGAAGTGTCTGTTCAATTCCTTAGCCCATTTATTGATTGGGTTATTTGTTTTTTTGGTGTTGAGCTTTTTTAAAAAAAAATATTTTTTAAATTGTAGGTGGACACAATATCTTTAGAATCTCTTTATTTTTATGTGGTGCTGAGGATCAAACCCAATACCTCATTCATGCAAGGCAAGTGCTCTGCCATTGAGCCCCAGCCCCAGCCCCTGGTGTTAAGGTTTTTGAGTGCTTTATATATTCTAGAAATTAGTGCTCTATCTGATGTGCTTGTGGTAAAGATCTGCTCCCATTCTGTACGCTCTCTGTTCAGCTCACTGATTGTTTTTATTTCTCTAATTATTTATAATTATTTCTAATACCTGATATAGTATACTTATTCAAATTGTTGTTATACTCCATTGTTTAGGGAATGACAAGATAACAAGGTGTGTGCATGTTTAGTACCAACTTGAATTTTTTTCAAATATTTTCTTTCGGTGGTTGGTTAAACCTGAAGATGCAAAGCCCTTAGAAACAAAGGCTGGTTGTGTCATAGCAAGTTTAGCTACAGTGCACATGGATGAAGTGTATGTCAATGAAATTTTATATGAGAGTATTGGTTTCCTATTTCTGCTTCAAAAAATCACTACAAACTTACTGGCTTAAAGAATTAAAGTCTATTCTTTTATAGTTCATTCTAGGGGTCAGGAAGGTAAGTGGGCCATCAGGACAAAATTCCTTCCAGAGGCTTTTGGGGAAAATTTGTTTCCTTATCTTTTCTAGCTTCTTAAGGCTGCTCAAATTCCTTGGCTTATGGTCCTGCATCACTCAGATAGCTGCTTCTATTGTCACATTTTCTCTGACTTTGGCCCTCCTGCCTCCTTCTTATAACAAACTTTTTAATTACACTGGGCCCACCCAGATAATTCTGGATAATTTCCCCTTCCCAAGATCCTTAATTTAATCACACCTGCAAAATCCTCTCCTATCACATAAGGTATCATATCTCAGGCTTTAGGGATTAAGATATGAACATCTTAGGGAAACCATTCTCAACCTGCCACAGTGAGTCAATGGTGTGGTTTTATTGAAAAGAAAGCTATGGAATCATTGGATGTATTAACATTTTGGATGAAATATTAATTTAGTGATATTTAATAAATATGTTAATTGTATAGCAATCAATATATTATATAAACATAATATTCCAAATAAGAGAGGTTATAGTTTCATTCTACTCCTCTTTGCTAGAGAATATCTAGATAATTGTGTTCAACTCTGGGCATCAATATAATCAAACTGGGGACCAATCACAGAAATATGGTGGTAGGACATAACAAAGTGGAATCAAAATAAGAATTTGCAGATGTGAACTGGAGAAAACAGAAGTATATGATAGCTACCTTTCCTCTTTGAAGAGACAGTATTTGGGATAGGAATTTTGAGTTGTAGAAAAAATTCTAATGTAGCAAATTCAGAGAAATGGAAACATCAGGGAGATGATGTCTGGTGAATGGAAGGAAGTGCTCTCTATCTGGAGGGTGCCCTTGAAAGCTATCAAGTTCTCTGTCACCAGAGTCTCTGGTGCATGGACTCCCCAGCCCTATTTTGTATTTTATTTAGAGACAGGGTCTCACTGAGTTGCTTAGCACCTTGCTGTTGCTGAGGCCATCTTTGAACTTGCAGTCCTCATGTCTCAATTTCCCCAGCCGCTGGGATTACAGAGTTGGGCCACCATGCCCAGCTCCTTGTGATGTTTATAATACCACTTAGAACAGCCAAAGAGCATTGAGCTAGTAGATATATTTCAATGTCCCTCACACATTCCAGGTTCCCTGGTTGCAATGACTAAATGTGTTGCTCAAGGGAAGGAAAGAGAAATAGCCAGAACATTACAGCCAAAGAGCAGATAAGGCCTTTATGCTGTCTGAATGAACTGTTTTGCTGACTGACAGATTTATGATGGAATAATTTCCTCTGTTTGTCTTATAACTTGTGTTTGTACCTTGGATTTGAGGCAACCTTCTTGCCCTGTGGACTTTTTCAGATGGATTTCAAAGAAAGGAAATGGTTGTGCTTAAATGACAATTAACAGAATTCCTGCTGATTAATTTTTCCTTATTGTTTCCATTACAGGCAATAGGTAGCTATTTCAGGGTAATAAATCTAGCCTTATCATTTCCAGATAAAAGCTTAAATTTTTTGTTTTCACAGCATATCATTTTCTTTTCTTTTAAACATTTATTCTTTAGTTATAGGTAGACACAATACCTTTATTTAATTTTTATGTGGCGCTGGGGATGGAACTCAGTGCCTCACGCATGCTAGGCGAGCACTTTTCCTCTGAGTCACAACCCCAGCCCCATGATTTTCTTAATGCCTAAACTTTATGTGGATCCTTTTATTCTGATTAAAAAAAATGAAAATGAAACCTGAACTTTATTACCCAAGAAACATTCTAACACCCCCTCATAGCCAGTGTTACTTTCTGAGGAAGTGGAGAATCTATTCATTTTCTATTTTACCATGAAGAATTTTTTCTCATAAGTTCCCCTCTCTTTCAATTTCTATTATTATTTTTCCTATTTCCTGTCTCATAATCCCACCGCTTGCTTCCTCTTCATGCTGCCCTCTCCTAGTTTCCTCTATTTTATCTTTCAATGAAAAAAAAAGTGTTCCTCCTTCTTAGAAGGCCAGTCCCTTCATTTGTTTTCTGGCTCCTCTTACATTACCCAGAACTTCACTGAAACTGCTGCTGTCCAGCTCATTAATGCCCTCCAAATTGCCTTTTTTAAAAGGTACTTCAGTTTTCATCTTACTTTGTTGCTTAGCATGATTTGATAGTTTTATGATCTTCATTCAGTCCTATCTAGCAAATTCCAGTTCTGTATATCCCAATTAATTTCCGAATTTTATCAATGAGATGTGTCAAGCCTCTGAAACTTAAGTAGCTACAAATTAAACTTTTATCTTCCCAACACTTCAAAAAACCCAAACCAATTTCCCCTCCTCTTTTTCATAACACATTTAGTAGCCTTCTCATTTTCCCCCTTGCCCAGCTGATAACTTGGGAGACATCTTTGATCCTTTCTTTCCCTTCCTACTCCCATCTAATCTATCACCAAAATCTTTTGATTTTAGCTGTAAAATAATTTTAAATGAGTGTGTTTTCTTCATTTCTACCACCATCACTAGAGTTTACACCAATTTTATTTCTTATCCAGATTATGGCAGTCCCTATTCCTCCCACTTTATCTGCATTTTCACTTTCCACAGTTTCAGGTACTGTGATCAACCACAGTCCGGAGATAGTAAATGGAAAATTCCAGAAATAAACAATTCATAAGTTTTAAATTATACACCATCTTGGTAGTGTGACATCTCCTACCCTGTCCTACTCAGGACATGAATTACCTCTTGTTACCCATCTATTAGTGAGTAGTTATTGAGGGTATCAGATCAACTGCCATGATATCACAGTGCTTGTGTTCAAATAACCCTTACATAGTAGCTGAACAGTACATCACAGTGCCTGTCATTCACCTCACTTCATCTCATCACGTCAACATGTATTATCTTACATTATCACAAGAAGAAAGGTGAATAAGATACTTTGAAGGAAAGACTACACACAATTTTTTATTACAGCATATTGTTATAATTGTTCTGTTTTACTATTATTGCTATTAATCTCAAACTGTGCCTAATTTATAAATTAAAACTTTTCATTGGAACATATGTCAGGAAAAACATTTTGTTGTACATATAGTGTTTGGTATTATCTGCAACGTCAGGCATCTGCTGGGAATCTCAGAATGTGTTCCCTGTGGATAAGGAGACCACTATATTACATTAGTCTTCTCACTAGTGCCCCTACATAATTTCTTGTTCTCCTTGGATCCCTTCTTCATACACAGCTAGAGTAATCTTATGTCAAATTCTGCTAATATGTGTCTATTATACAAACGAATCTACACAATAGGATATATAGACTTTGAAGTTCTAAGTGGAAAATTTATGAGAGATAGTCATCTGAGAAGAGGTCCCATGTCTGAACCCTCAGGCACTTTATTGTTTAAATGTTGGAGACAGAAGGAAGAACCAGCAAAGAGAACTGATAAGTAAAGAAGCACAAGAAAAATCAATAAAGTATGGTGTCCTGGAAGCTAAGAAAATATATAGAAGAGAGTCATCAATTGTGCAAAGTATTCCTGGTAAGTTGAGTCAGAGGAAGAAAGAACTAAGTGACCATTTATAGCGTTATGAAGGTCACAGGTGACCTTGACAAGAGTCTCAATGGCTAAGTGGGGGCAGAGGCAAAGGGTTCAAAAGAGAATGGAAAGAGGAGAAAGAGATAGAAGATAAGTTATCTACAATTCTTTCCAGGGAATTTCTGTATGGGGATTAGATAGGGCTGGAGTGAGTTCATCACAGGGTAGAAGACAGAGAAAATGATACAGGTATTGTGGCAGATGCTTGTAGAAGTTGTTTTAATTGCTTTTTTTTTCTCCATGAAATAGGAAGCAAGACGATTAGCAATATGAGACTGGAAGGGAAATTTGTCATTTGGGGAGGAGACGGAAAAGAAGGTGTGAAGTCATCTTCTAGGAGGGTGGATAAGTTAAGAGAATGCATTGTGCCCACCACACCCACTTGAGGATCAGTAGTTACAAATTTAGAAGGGACTGGTTGTGTGTGGGGTTTTATGTTTTTTTACAGCAATATTAGTCAGGAGTGCAGCTGTAGAGCAGGCTGAGCACTGGATTTAACCAGCTTTGGAGTTTACCAGGTGAATAGAGGGAGGGGACTAAGAGAGGACAAAGAGAGTTGAAGGTAGTGCACTGGAGTGATTATGATGATCAACTCTAATCCAACTGAGTAAGAAAGAAAAATAGGATGTGTGAAAGGTGGGGTACCATGGGGTAGTGGTGATCAATCAGAGTCAAAATCTGTACGATTGAAGGTGTTTAGAGGGTACAAGTAAAAAGACAGGATGTAGATGGTGCTAAGAGAGTCAGCTTCTTGAAATTGATATTATAGGTTGTAATTATGGTCAATGTCATACTCATAGAGTAAGGAGCTAAGGTAGAGTGTGAGAATTGAGGCTGAGAGGCCAGGATAGGAGAAACATCATTTATACAGATATTGAAAGTATTATGAGTTGTGGGGAAAGTGTTGGCCAGAGTAACAGTGAGCCCAGAGGTAAATCTGCAAGGAATAGAGAAGGATGACTGAGTGGTGTCTAGACGTCTATAGTAGGACCTGTATTGTACATTTATGGCATAGAATGTTCAAATCCAACCGCCACAGGACAGTGGAACTAAAACTACAAGGCTAGCATGAAAAGATCTCAAAAAAGATACAAAGTGGTATGACAATGGTTCTCAAATTTTAGCAAGCATTAGAATGTTTAAATGATTTGTTAAAATACAGATTGCAGGGCTGGGGTTGTGACTCAGTGGTAGAGCGCTCGCCTCGCACGTGGGAGACCCTGGGTTTGATCCTCAGTACCACATAAAAATAAGTAAATGAAATGAAGGTATTGTGTCCAACTACAAATACACACATACACACACACACACACACACACACACACACACACACACACAGATTGCAGGGCTCTACCTTTCGAATTTCTGATATAGTAGTTGTGAGGTGGCCCTGAAGATTTGCATTTCTAACAAGTTCTCAGGTGGCACTGATGTTGATAGTCAGAAACCACATTTTGAGAACCAATGCACTATGAAAATTTGGAAAAGGAAGGAAATGCTTCTGGCTGGAGAGATCAGGGAAGATGCATGGAAAATATAATGGTGGTTTGATGTCATCAGACGGCATATGTTAACTAGAAGTCTACTTTGTACTCATTCTGCAAGTCAGCCGTGCAGAGGAGGTGTACTTCCTTCACGGGTCTGAAACACAGCCTCCAGAGGCTCCACCTGCTGGAGGGCCAGGAAACAGCTGACTTCAGTCCTTGAGCATTAAAACTTGGATATAGTTACAGAAATTCAAACAGTCTCTTTAGGTAAACGTCTAATCTCTTTTGGGTATATGTTTGGTCTCTTAGATTTCACCTGGCAGGATGTGGTTTTGTGATCTTGTGGCTTTGGGGGGATGGGGTTTTTAGTTCCACATGGGCTCCATGTTCTGTGCTCCAGCTTCTCTGTTCTCTGTGGCGATGACTCTTGGTCACCAGGTTGCTGCTGGCTTCGCTGGCTGGATCTGCAAGTGATGTAACTCATGGTTTAGTCACTTTTGCAGTTTGAGCTGAGCCCAGCGTTCTCCCTGACTGACTTGGCAGTGCCTGGCTCCCTGGTCCCTACTGAGTTTCTGCCCTGTTCTCTATCTGGCTCCTGGCCTACTAGATGATGGGGTCATCTGCCCTGAATCACAGAGTGGGGAAGGAATCTGCTACTGTGGCACCATGGGGCCTCCTGCTTTCAGGTCTTAGATCATGTGCCTTCTACCTTTTTTTTTTTTTTTTTTTTTTTTTTTAAGTGTTGGGGTAATACCAGGGCCTAGATCATGTGAGGCAGGTGTTCTACCACTGAGCTACAGCTTATGCCTTGTGACCAGCACTTTGGCTTCCATCTATATCACACAAGAGTAGAGGTGAGCTTTGGGGACCCGGTGTTAAGCTCCCTCCTCTGCCCCATTACACTAGATCACCACTTTTTCTCTCCACCTTCCCCATTAGAATGTGGATTGCTTGAGGCAGACTCCTCTCCAGACCCTATCTAGAAGCAAGGCAAGATCCTTTCTGCCTTAAACTGCCCTTGAGTTAACTTTAAAGCTCCAGAGTGAGGAGAGCGGAGCCCCTTACCTTGCCCCACTTCTTGCCCTTTCTTACTCTGTACTTAATGCATTTAAGATGCACTCTCCACTCACTTCCATATTTTAACATCTTTGAAACTGAATCTTAGAACGTATGTCATGTTTTAGCTTATCATCTTTCTTAGTGGTTGTCTTAGTCTGTTTTCTATTGCCATAACAGAATACCTAAGACTGAATGATTAATAAAGAAAAGAGGTTTGTTTGGATTATAATTCTGGAGGCTGGAAAGCTCAAGAAAACTAGGCTTGGCTGCTTCTGATTGGTATCTCGGGAGATCCTTCTGCTGCTTCACATATGGTGGAAGGGCAAGCAGGCATGTGCAAAAAGAAAGAAAGAAAGAAGGGGAGGAGGAGACACAGGGGGCTAGAGATGACTAAACTACCCTTGCAGGAACTACATTGATCTTTTTGAGAAGGTGGGGTCTCCATGACCCAAACATCTCTTAAAGAGACCCCATCACCTCTCCAACTGCTACATTGGCAGTTAAATATCAACATGAGTTTTGTCAGGGACAAACAGCATGCAAACCACAGTGGGGGTGTCAGGATGCAGCTTATGATCAATGCTGTCTTAGATTCTATAAACTACAGTATTTCTCCATGTCTTCTACACCATATTCTTGTATGTTCCACTTTAACCCCAGGGCTGAGTACATTGTGGCACTAGCGTCATCTTTCCTATCCTATAACAGATATCCTTGGTTAAGTGGAGGGTCAAGAATTTAGTAAATTCCTTCTCTACCAGCTTTCTGGCTTATTGTCCTGATCAGGACAAAATAATCCACTCTAGCCCTTGTACAAGCCTGCAGGGTTTGATCTCTAAGGCAGAGACTTCACTGAAACCTGATTTAAGGGGAAAAAATAATGTGTTAGTTTAATATTTGTAAAATGAATGTGATACCTGTTATACATTTAAAAAGTCAAAGAGAAACATACTTTTTTTAAAAAATTAATTTATTTTTTAGTCTTTTCAGCAGACACAACATCTTTGTTTGTAAGTGGTGCTGAGAATCGAACCCCAGCCGCACGCATGCCAGGCGAGCGCGCTACCACTAGAGCCACATCCCCAGCCCAAGAAACATACTTTCATGGAAGTATTTTCTGGTAGTGATGGCAACAATTTTATACATGTAGTAGTATCTCATTAAATTTTGATAACTAACTTTCTAAAATTGATTGGAAAG
This sequence comes from Callospermophilus lateralis, assembly GCF_048772815.1. Classification (NCBI taxonomy): domain Eukaryota; kingdom Metazoa; phylum Chordata; class Mammalia; order Rodentia; family Sciuridae; genus Callospermophilus; species Callospermophilus lateralis. Next base: position 93,391,913 of record NC_135308.1, on the reverse strand, counting down.
TATTAATATAGATTGAACCATCCTTAAATTCAACTCTTCATCATTAAAATAAGCATTTGAAAAATAAGGCACATAAGATTTATTTTTTGTACCAGGGATTGAACCCAGGGGTGCTTGACTATTGAGCCACATCCCCAGCCCTTTTTAAAATTTTATTTAGAGACAGGTCTCACTGAGTTGCTTAGGGCCTCACTGAGATGCTGAGACTGGCTTTGAACTAGTGATCCTCCTGCCTCAGCCTCCCAAGCCACTGGAATTACAGGTGTGCACCATTGCACCTGGTGGCACATAAAATTTATTCATAATGGAAGTATGTTAATAATCTATAGTTTAGTGAGAAAATTTGGCTTCTAAATGGTTTGAATATGACTTTCTCATTTTTGTAAAAACATATTATCTGTATAATATACATGAATAATAAATGTTAAGATAAACACCAAGATGATTAGAGCAATTGTCTCTACAAGGGTAATAGTGTTTTTCCTACTGTTAACCATTATTTTCTATTTTCTACTGTAGTTTGATTTATTTGTATATTATTTAAAGATTAGGCATAATTACTGCAAATAGGATTATAGTAGCTCCCTTTCTCCATGGGGGATATGTTTTAGAAGCCCAGGAAGATGTCTGAAATGGAATATCAACAAACCCTACATGTACATTAGTAATGTTTCTCTTACATATATATGCCTATGATGGAGTTTAATTTATAAATTAGAGCACAATAAGAGATTAACAACACTAGTAATCAGATAGAACAATAGTAACAGTGTATGGTAATAAAAGTTATTAAAAAATTACAAATTGTTTATTTCTAGAATTTTCCACTTAATATTTTCAGGACGTGGTTGATCTTGGGTAACTGAAACTGCAGAAATCAAAACCACAGATAAAGGAGGAGCACTGTAATTAGAAAAAGATAGAATGATATATGGTATAATCATGGGAGAAGAGAATTCGGGAGGTTATGACTTATCTCCTGATTTATGGATGAGTCACCTAATTTATTTGGTCCTTAGTTTTGTTTTTTTTTTTTTTTCATTTGTAAATCTGGAAAAAATGATATTTATCTAGGTGTGGAGATGTTATCCTGTCTGGGAGTGTTCTGTTTGCAAAATCAAAGGAAAACAAAATAACAAAGTAGAAATTAAAAAAAAAAAAAACCAAACAGATGCCTAAGCTTAAACCCAAGAATTTGACTATTTTATTATAGCATGAATCATCCAGAGAATTGCTTCAATTTTCCACCTCACTGAGCATGTTGGTAAACATCAAGAGAAACATCCACAGAATGAAAGGTTTTACTTTCTTCACCCATAAAATCTTAATTAAAAATATTAACTGAAATTTTTACATAGAAATAGTCTCATGGAGCTGGAGTTGTGGCTCAGTGGTAGAGCGCTTGCCTTGCACGTGTGGGGCACTGGGTTCGATCCTCAGCACCACATAAATAAAAAAAAAAAGGTATATGTCTATTTAGAACTACAAAAAAGTCAATCATTTGCTATTTTATGGATATTAAAGATAATTTATTCTGTTGATTGAGTCATATGTAAAAATAGGATTGAGTAATACAAAGTTCAAGAGCATTGATTCCTTTCACTTCTCTCAGGCACTGCCTTCGGTCCCATAATGTATCTGGAGTATAAATTACGTTGAACAAACTGATAAGGAATTTCCTGCTCATCTTGAATAGCCAAATGTTATAGAAAGATAAAAAAAAAATCTTTCATTTTAAGGTTAATGGCAATATTGAAGGATATGAGCCAAGAATATAGATTTGATCTCTACAAATTTGTCACAAATATATATTGTAATTTTCTTTAGATTATCTAAAATTTAATAATATAGGATTTCAAATTGCTCCACATAAAGAACAGATGCATTTTCTTCTAATAAAGTCCAATTTGAGAAATTCCTCTGTTAATTCAGTGTAATGATGAAAAGTCCAAATGCGGATGAGTTAAGTATATAGCTGGAAGCCATTGGGTATTTTTCAGTAAAATTGGGAGATTGGTAATAAACAAGAAAATGCAATTTATTTTTATTTTCCCAGAAATGTCACTGAAGAAAAAAAATGCTAGCAATATAATTATCTACACTACAATTTTATTTGCATTTACTGATGTCCTCCCTTGTTTTCAGAGCTGTCATGCCAGGATTTCCCTCTGTATTCACTATATGTTGGGCTGGGGTTCAACTGAGTAGGCAAATAATTCTAAAAATTTTAAATACTACTAAAATGTGTGATAATTGACAAGAGTTGTTCTATGTGATCCTTGTTAGGTTAGGCCAAGAAAATTGTGTTATGAGAATCCATATTAAATATTAATATTGAGTGAGTTAAATCTCTGTCTTATATGCACGCCATGTGACTGAGGAGTGTTTGTGATATGGATATTTTTTCCTTCTTGGAATTTAATGAAGTGCAGTCCTGGTTACTTGAAAATTGCCAATGAATAATAGGTAGTTGATGTTATGTGACATTTGTTGATTTGATAATTGCTGCAATTTCTTTGCTTTAAATTTGCAAGTATGTCTTTATTATATACATTAGCAAATACTAACTTAAAAAAGACTTAACATCAATTAACAATGTACTCTCAATTGCAATTTTTACAAATGTGATGTGACCCCAAATATACTACAGATTTGATCAAAATTAATATTCAAGTTTTATATGACTTTTAAAAAATTCATAATGTTGTCTTTTTAAGAATCTATAAGACATATATGTTCATTATACTTATAAGCTCTGTGGTCAAAATAATATTCAATGATTAAAACTACACACACAGAAAAGAGGATGCATCTATTTTGGGATAAGTAATGGAAACAAGTAATAAGGAAAGTTCGACTTTTATAAGCAGAAAATACTGTTTACAGAAATGCTGAACTTTTTATTTAGCAGATTAATGGAGCTCGTAGTTAGTTTAATATTTTTTAACATAGAAATATTTGACATCCCTCAATTATAACACAAACCACCCAAGTTTGCCTTTTCTATCCTTGATAATCTCTATAATTAGCACTTACCTTAAAAATACAAGTGCTGCGATTTGGATTTCGTTTGTTTCTCAAAGGTTGTTCACTGAAGCTGGGTCTCCAGTGTGGTGATGCTGAGAAGGTGGAGCTTTTAAGTGGCGGGGCCTAGGGCTGGGGGTGTGGCTCAGTGGTGGAGCGCTCGCCTAGCGTGCAGGGGGCACTGAGTTCGTTCCTCAACACCACAAAGCAAATATTGTGTCCACCTAAAACTATCGGGTAGGCATTTAAAAAAAAAAAAAAAAAAAGAGGTGGGGCCTCGTGGAAGATTGGTAGATCACTGGGGATTGCCTCGGTAGGGGCTAATGCCAGTCTTTCAGGATAAGTTCCTTATCTCAGGATAAGAGCAGGTTGTTATAAGGTAAGGCTACCTGCCCCATGCACTGGACCTTTTCTGCACCGGGGCCATTTCCTTTTCCACTTTGTCATGTTGTGATGTGGCCAAGGGAGTTCTCATCTGAGGCTGAACAGATGGGGACCCCCATCTTTACTTTTACCCTTTATACCTACCCCTCCTTAGGCTGTGGCTCCTGGAAAGAGTGTGAAAAAGGGTTTTTCATTAACTCTTCTCTGTTTTAGTACGACCATACTTTTGAAAAGAAGGTTTTAAAAACTTTCTTCCATTTTACTTTAATTCTGATTTCAGAACTCAATCGTCAAACAAGACAACAACTCGACTATATAAAACCGATTGTCTCTGCTTGGGTTATAAGAATGCTGTCAGACAGACGAGGAAACAATTAGTTTTGTTTCCAAATCCTGTGCCTAACTGTCTACAAATTGACTCAGTCACAGGTGGAAAAAAGTATATAAACTTAGTTTGGGAAAAAAAATAAAGCTGATACTTCCATCAGTTTTGAGGCAGAAATAAGTGGCTGTTTAGAAGTGGAACAATGGGAAAGCATCTAAGGCTGACAAAAGTATGGTACAAATTATCATGAATAGTGCAGTTTGAACTGTTCAGATCTGTTGCAGCAGGGGTGAAGGGTAGAGGGTGGAGAAAAAGAGATCTCTCTCCTCATATTTCCCTATTTTGTCGAAGAATAGGCTGACAATAAGAATATTGGTAAAGAAAAATAGATATTAGAAGAAAAAATGCTAATAAATAAAGAAAAAGAATGATTTTAAGCTCTAAGAATGCAAAGCAAAGTTAACGTAGATTTGTAATACAGCCCAAACCACAAGATGGTAGAACTTTACATGGATATGTATATGCCATGTGTTGGGGAAATGGTGTATAGCAAGAATTCTTAACATCAGAGATAGAGGCAATTATGAAACGACGTTAAGAGGCAATGTTTCAAGTGACCTGGGAATAAAGGAACTGTGGCTTATGGAGAAAAAGACATGCTTCTCAGAAGAAAACAAGACAGGGACTGTTAGCAAGTTTTCCTAATCTACCACCATCTGCCGACCCCTTAGTTCCACACACACTGCCATATACACATTCTTCCAGAAATTCTACGGTACAAAGACACACTCTTCGAGTCTATGAGGAAGTGAGCATGTATTCAAAACCTGGTGCACTGTTATCTTAGTGTACAGACAAATAGGAGTAGGAAGTGACATCTGAGGCAAGTTATCTTTTCAGAGAAATGAAAGTCTGTGAGAAGCAGCTGCAAAAAGTACGCTGTTTGAAGGAAATTTTTGAGTTTTCTCTAGTATAAATCTATTTAAATAGGAACAATACCAGACGAGATTTAAACAAGTCCTACAACATATTGAAGGGTAGATGGAAGGATGATTTGGGAGAGTTTAGGAGCTGAATTGAAGCCCATAGATTTGACTACTTGTAAAATTTCCTGTGGAAAAGGGTTTAGCACTTTCTCTCTCCTTCAGTATTTCTATGTCATTCATTGCTAGGCTTATTGAATACAATACCTGCTCCACTTTGATAAGTAGAGATTGTGTTGGTGAGTGAGTACAAATCCTGGTGCCTGTAACTAAGGGGAAAATGGTAACAAGCTTAGTTGCAACACTTTCCTGGATCATGGTACCCAGAAATAAGCAGACCCCAAACACTGATAAGGTTGTCATGGAGAACTACATTCCAGTCTTAACTCTGCTTCTGCCAAGAAGGGTGGATTCAAATTCTACAAGCTTCTTGAATTTCCATGTACACTTTTTTCCCACTGAGATGTCCTGAAAGATGCCAGGAGACACTGGCCCAGCAAAAATAAGTTAGTGGAATGCCCTGGAGCTCTAAGTGCTCTGCTTATGATTTTCTATAAAGAAGACAATAAACATTTTCTAAAATATGCATTGATAGGAATAGATCAATTGAAACACCAACAGCTTCCCCTCTTGTCTTCTGCCCAGCTAAAGCTGACCAGTCCCCTTCTATTGCTCTGCCTGTTCTCTACTGCTGTTTCTAGACTTGGCTTGAAAACAATTTTTTTTTTCCTCTTAAAAGCAAATGAAAGGCCCCAGGTTCAATTCCCAGCACTGCCAAAAAAAAAAAAAAAAAAAAAAAAGCAAATGTCAATCACTCCTGTATGTTTATATTTTTTATTTAAAAATTAATACTCTCTAAAACATTAGGAAAGTAGAAAAATTACCCACAGTTTATCAAACATGTCTTTTTCTTATACGTTGCTTTCCCCCTACATTACAATGAATATACTTAATGTAGAACATTAATCTTGCTTTTTAAGTCATCATAGAAATAATTTTATGTATTATTATACATTTCTCTCTTTCTTTATTCTTTTCTTTCTCTTTTTCTCTCTTTCTTATCTTGCATTGCTAGAGATCAAACCTAAGGTCTCAAGCATGCTAGACAAATGCTCTAACCACTGATACATTGCCAGTCTAATGTCACTTTTTTAAAAATTTTTTTGTTTGTTCATATATTCTTAATAAGAATCAGTGGCTAAGTTCCATGTCACATACTATAACATGCATCCATAATCTGCTAAGGTTCAGTATTTACTTTTTCTAATGATTATTAATATTCTTGTTATCATAAATACTATGATAAACATAATAGTGAATAAAGTATTTTTCATATATAGAATTATTTCCTTAGGAAATCTTCCATATTTCCATTTAAAAATGGTTGAATAAGATAAGAGATTAGTTGTTTGATTATCAGCCTTGGTTGTGATAATTTAAAAAATTTTTGCTAATCTGAGAAATGATATATCACTATTATATTACTTTTACTTATTTGCCTATAATCAACATTTTGCCTATAAAATTTATTGCAAAGAGCTTTTTTAGTTTGTTTCCCTTTCAATTTTGTTTGTTAGAAGTTTTTGACATAAGATTTACTTGATATTTTGCTTTATATTTCTATTTTAATACATATGTATTGCTAAGAAATCCCTTGTTCATAGGGTGTGATACATCCAATTCCCTTTCCTTTGGACACACACACACACACACACACACACACACACACACATATGTTTTCAAGTAGTGGGGATTGAACCTGGGTGCTCTACCACTCTATCACTGAACTATATCCCCATCCCTTTTTATTTCATTATGAGCAGGGTCTCACTAAGCTGCTGAGGCTGGCCTCAAACTTATGATTATTCAGACTCAGCTTCCTGAGTTGTTGAGATTACATGTGTGTGTCACCATGCCTGACTGAGTGTAGATATATTTCCTTTTTTAATATTTATTTTTTAGTTGTAGTTGGACACAATACCTTTGTTTTATTTATTTATTTTCATGTGGTGTTGAGGATTGAACCCAGGGCCTCACATATGGTAGGCGAGCACTCGACTACTGAGCCACAACCCCAGCCCATATTTCTTATATTAAATGATTTAATATACTCACCTGAATTCATTTTAAAACTTATATTCTTCAAATAAGTACATAATCATTTCAACAGTATTTTTGAACAATCATATTTTCCCATTGATTCTTGATACTTCCTTTATCATATATTGAGTTCTTATAAGTAATCAGGCCTGTAGTCTGTGACTCTGTGCTGATGATTGCAAATACCTGGTACAAAACAGCTTTCTGCACCTTTGTGCATTGGCCCTGAGACTGGTTAGGTGAAGGTCATGTTTCCAGGAACATCCTTTAGGAGATCCAGCTTCTGGGCTCTCTGAAGTTCACATCTCTAGTGTTTTTAAAATGTGCTTAGCCTTTAAATAATCACATGCCACTTGCTTCTCTCAGTCCTTTAGATACTTGACTTTCTGTGATTGTGATCATGGCCCATCTGCCTTCAAATGATTTGAAGAAGTATTAAAGTCCATTGGATGTAAGCCCCTGTCATGAGTATTTTCCCTGAGCACAGCTTAAAGTGGATGTTATGACTGGGATCCAGAACATTTCCTGGGCTAATTATTTCAACAGCAAAGAGCAAAGGGCGATGGAAGGGAAGTATATAAAAGACTTCTTGCCTTAAATAAACTTATGATTCAGTTGGTTAATCAGGATGCACATACCTGAAATAATGCACAAGAGCAGATGCACAGTTCTGCAGTTTAAACCACTTATGCAAATGAGAGGAAACCAAGTTAAATTTTGGGGAAAAAAACAGAGGGTGAGAGATTTCAGAAATTTCTTCCTGGGTTTATCCTCCCTGTTTTTGCCTCTTTCTGAGTCATGGTACTACTTTCTCTTTTCTCCCCTATTTTACTAATTGGGTGATCTTGGGAAGATTCCTTATTTTTTCTAAGTCTGTTTCTTCATTTGTAAAATGGGATTAATAATAGCAATTATTTCATGGGGATTGTTAGGTAATGTATGAAGAGTACTTAACTCAGAGAATCAAACATGAAAGTTACTGATATATATTAGTTTCCTTCCTTAGAGTCATTCCTTTCCCTCTACAGAAACTTGCTGTCGAACTTTTCATTCATGACATTTACTAATTGGTGAGCAGTCTCTTTCCAGTTTTAAAGACAGGATTGAAATTCCTGAAGTAAGCTTTCCAGAGCAGTCCAGAAATCCCACGGGGTATTGGAAATGGGACTATACCTTGCATAATCTCTTTTAATTTGATTTTAGACCCTTAACTGCCCAAGCAACCTTTATTGTGGGCATCAGAGTCTGTGAGAGGCCATTATCATTCATGGAACCATAAACATGACAGTGTTCTCTGATGTTGGATGGCAGTTTTCTCTGTGGGTTTTATCTGTTCCCTTCTGTGAAGAGATAAAAAGTCGTCAGCTTGTAGAAGGCAGAGTTCTCATGTGACATTTGTGGGTGGTTTTGCAGCATTGGGCTGGAAATTTAGCTACCTTTTTTTTTTTTTTTTAAATCTCAAAATTCATTTCCCCCTGATCTGAAATTTGACTGCTTTAAAAAATGATTTCTTTTACACATACTAAGAAAATTAAAATATTCCTGAAAGAATTTAAATTTCAATAGAAACCAAGCACTGATTACTGCTTGCTTGTGGAAGGCACGGAAGGCACTGATGTGTAAATTGGAGAGCCGTTGCTTCAGTGTCTGAAGACATTTGTGGCTGGCTGTCACTAGTGTCTTGCACTGGTTGCAACATCTGTTATGCTTGGTTTTCTTATGATCTTCAATATTACTTTTCTTTCAGATAATGGTAATCATAATAATAGCTAACATTTATTGAGTGCCTAGTGCCAGGCACTACCAGCCTAGCCTTTTAAATTTATTTTCTAATTTAAACTTCACAAGGACTGTGTGAGATTGGTACTACAGACTGAGGTCAAACTCTGGCTTTGGAAACAGGCTAAGGATCAGGAGATGGTTTGGATAGCCTTGTGGCAGGAAAATCAGACTTGTTGCTGCCTTGAGATTGGCCTTCATTTCCAGAATTTTTTCAGGTTAAGAAATTGTTGCTTTGGAAACCACTTTTTTTTTTTTAATAAGAGATCTGGTTTGGGATTATTCTTAAACTCCTGTGTACTGGACAACATCCTGACAGTGATAGAAACTAACATTGTCAATGAGGGACAGATGGATATTGTGTCCCTGATATCAGAGTACCCTGAAGAACACATTGTCTCTTGTGTACTATTCTGGCTGGAAATTCCTAACCTAATCCAATTTTGTTGTTGTTTTGTTTTTGTGGTGCTGGGGATTGAACCCACGGCCTTGTACATGCCAAGGAAGCACTGTACAGCTAAGTTACATCCCAAGCCCAACCTAATCTATTTGTGAAGAAATACAAGACAACCCTGATTGAGAAATAGTCTACAAATAAATATAATTTTTTTAAAAAATGTCAATGGCATTAAAGACAAAGTACAGTTGAGGAATTGTTACAGATTAAAAGATATTAAAGAGTTCTGACAACTAAATGCTAAATATGATTGGATAGGATTCTGTCCTTGGAGTCAAATGCTATAGAAGAGCACTACTGGGATAATAGACAACACTGGAATTTGGACAGTAGATAAGGTAAAAATTTTATATCAATGCTAAATATCCTGAACATGATAGTTGCTATGTCAGACTATTGTTGTTCTTAGGTACTGAATACGTGAAGTATTAAAAAGTAAGCAGACACAATTATGCCATCTGCATTCAAATGTTTCTGAAAATAAATTGTGTGTCTATAGAAAAAGAGCTATAAAATATGGCAAATTGTTAAAATTACCAAATTTGGGGCAAAGCTATGTATTCTTTTTGTTAAGGTTTTTCTGCAATTTTGAAGTTATTTCACTAGCCAAGGTTTACTTGAACCCCGTCTCCCTCAGCTCTTGCTCACATACAACCCTTCCTTCAGAAGTGATGCCAAACCCCACCCAAGATCTGCTACATCAGAATCTCAGGGATGGGGCTCAGGGATTTGTGTGTTAACAAACTCTTCAGATGGGTCTTATTTATGCATACTAGATCTCGAGAACTGCTTGCTTGGAATTGGAGGTTAACCCCATTCAGGCTGCTACCCTATAGGGCAAAGGTATGTGGGCGGGTACAGGGGTGGTGACCACAGGTTCTACCTCACAGGAGTGTTGAGATAACAGTGGCTAATGATGGTTATGATATTCTCTCCTGTACCATCTACCCTTCTTTCAGCTTGAACCCAGAAGCCCAAGGACACATTTCTTAGTTCAACATTTCAATGAATATAAATGACTAATCTCTATTTATTCGAATTCATCATGGTGAATACAAATTGATTATAGTGAATTGACAGAGTTGTCTTTTGTGTGTGTGTGTCTGTGTGTGTGTGTGTGTGTGTGTGTATGTGTGTGTGTGTGTGTGTGGTTCTGGGGATTGAACTCAAAGTCTCATACTACTTTATATCCTCAGTTTAAGTTGCCCATTTTTGATTAGTGAGGGATGGTAGAGTTTTACCCTTGTCCCAATGAAGACATTTGGAAAGAAACTTGGAGGGTGGTAGTACTACAAGTGGAGAATTTTGGTGTTAATTGTCCTAATTGGAAGTGACTTGATGTGTCAGACTTGTTGAGATGGCTGAGATGGAAAAAAGGAATTGGCAAGAGAGAGAAAGATTCATGAGGGGGATCAGTGGAGCAGGCAAGCTGCTTACTCTTTGTTGTGGTAAGGATTCCTGAATCCAGGACTGGGCTACATAAGTTGCAGGGTCCAGTGCAAAATGAAAATGCAGAGTTCCTTGTAAAAAATTGACTGAGAGGGCTGGGGATGTGGCTCCAGAGGTAGTGTGCTCACCTGGCATGCGTGCGGTGCTGGGTTCGATCCTCAGCACCACATACAAATAAAGATGATGTGCCCGCCAAAAACTAAAAAATAAATATTAAAAAAAATTCTCTCTCTCTCTCTCTCAAAGAAAAAAAAATCGACTGAGAATTTCAGGATGGTACCAGCAAAACAAATATCGAATCGAGTTTGGGAACTTTGTAGGCAAGGGTCCTGTGCACTGGTTGCATTGCCATGAATAAGACTATTCCCAACTTTCCTACATTCAAAGCACAGCCAGATCTACTTGAACTATGTTTGAAAGGGTTGTCTGTTTGTGGGGCCTACTATCAGAGGCCCCACTCCAAAGAAATGCACAGAGGTGTTTTAGAGCCCAACAGGGAGGTGATATTTGATACCTACCTGACAACAAGTCCTCTGCAAATAGTCTAGGCTGGCCAGATGAGCAGCAGAGTCAATAGAAAACTGAAATCACATAGTGAGTTCAGAGTGATACACTTACTCTTTTCATCCTGATTCTAGCTCTCCATCTCAACACCCAAGGAGCTCATGAAGACCTATGTATAATGATAAAAGGCAGACACCTCCTTTCCTGTGACTTACTCATTGATCTGAAGAGGGCTGGAGGAGATGAGACCAATTTTTGAAACTGTACTGGGATGTGCGCACATGTGTGAGTGCGTGTGTGTATGTGTGTATACACGAGTATGTGAATGTGCACATGTGTAAGAGCATATATTTTCATTTATTTATTTATTGGCAGTACTGGAGTACTGAACCCAGGGGTTTTCTACCACTGAGCTTCAGCCCCAGAACTTTTTATTTAGAAACAGTGTCATGCTAATCTGAGGGTCTCATTAAGTTGCTGAGGCAGACCTTGAACTTGCTATCCTCCTGCCTCCGCCTCCTGAGTAGCTGGGATTCCTGATGTGCGCCACCACGCCTAGCTGAGTGTGTATTTTTAATAATTGAAAATATTTTATATCCAAGGACTTTCCTTGAAATATTATTAAGGAACAGAACATGTAGATTTAATAGAGTGTTGTTGAAATGGGATGACTTAAAAACTGTATTTTATTTGTATTTCATGAAGGAGACTGCTCAATAAACCACTACATTTAAAAAATTATATTCATTACAAGGAAGGGAAGAGAGGAAAGCAATTCATGAAACACTCATTTGACAGATAATAGCTTGCAAACCTTTTCACTTTTAGTATTGATCTAAGAACATTCAAGTGAACACTGATTATAAATTACCCTGAAAACATCTCTGATGGAAGAACTTTTTTACTGGAAACCTTTTAATATAGTAAATCCTTTGGGAATAAACATTTCAAATATTACACTCTGCTCTATTTATTGTCTTTTCATATAGGGCATGATGACCAGAGCTTTTGCTGAAATGACACCTGCTCTCAGCCCATGAGACTCTATTTGGTTAAACTAATATTCACAACATCTACTACTGTCATTATCAGAGGTAATATAAATATTTTAACATTAAAACATTCTACATTAGTTATTATTTAATTTACCTATCCAATTTTTATTGAAACTTTCAATGCACTTCTAGGTCCCACAGGGATAAAACATAAATTAGATGCTGATTTCATTCTTAGAATACTTTTAGTTTGGTAAGATTCAATATGTACAAAAATAAGCAGAAAACAAAGTGAGAAGTGTTGAAAGGTACATTAAAATGAATGTATCCTTAGGCCAGGCAACAGGGCACCAGTGCTGGGCTTTAGTTTTTAGAGGACCCTGTTTTGGGCCCAGGAGACATGCCTACCAAGAGCTAGAACTTGGGTACATGACTTGATACTTTTATCTGTTCATGAGCATAAACACTCACCTGCTCATTTTATTATGTGTTGTCCACAGTTACTCTGTGCCTTGAGATAACAAAGAACATTCATGTCTTTGACCAGTAATTGTTGAGCATCCATTAGATGTATAGCACAGGACTGTGCAATATGGAGAACCATAGAATGTAATGCATAGATCATTTGGATAAAAAGAAACTTCCTCTGGGCACTATGGCTCACACCTGTAATCCCACTGGCTCATGAGCTGAGGCAGGAGGGTCACAAGTTCAAAGCCAGCCTCAGCAAAATTGAGGTCCTAAGCAACTCAGTGAGACCCTGTCTCCAAATAAAAATGCAAAATAGGGCTGGGGAGGGGGCTCAATGGTGGAGTGCTCTGAGTTCAATCCCTAGTACCCGCCCCCACCATTCCACAGAAAAAGAAAGTTCCATTTCTACACTCATCATCTTGTTCCATCTCAAGCTTTTTAATAATTATGGCCAGTTTCTTGCAGGCTCCCAATAGTAATTCACATGTGTAGGCAGAAGAAGGCTTCTATCATGTAATAGGCATTTCTAAGTAGCTAAGTTATCTTTTCCAGAACACAGAAGTAAAGAGATCTCTCAGCTGCATGGTAAGTCAATGACTAGGTTCAGTTTATCTCAACACACACAGACTTTGTACTGGCATTTCCTGGATCCAGAGTCTATTCTTTTCTTTCCTGAAGGCTTTCTAAATACAAATATTTGAATATTAAGCTGATTTTTCTCTCACAGTCTATTGTATGACTATAAATTTCAACCCAAACCATCTTTGAGCTGTAAGACATGAGTGACATCATTGAACTTTGAGGTACATTTTGGCCAGTTGCATAATTTGGCACATGTCCCTCTGCATTCCCAGAGTTCCTCTGCCTTTCTGCAGACGTTGCTCTGTGGGATTACTTTAAGTAGCATTCATTTTTTTAATTGAGTGTTGACTGTCATCACTGCTAGAGTTTGCCTCCTTCATGTCTTCTTGAAGGGTAGGGTGAAAGACTTTTAAAACGATGTTCTAAGGTGAAGACTTCAAAAGCAACAGAGAAGGATTTCTAGCGTGTGCTGCCTCCAGTTAGTTTGCAACGGCTGGAGCTTCAAAAGTCATCAACTTTAAATGTAAACAAGCAAGGGCTGTCAATGAGACAGTGACAATGGGCTCCAGGAGGTACATGGTTAGCCTTGGCTTGAAGTTAAGGAAGCACAGGAGGCCCAGCCTTGGAGGCTTAACAGAAGTTAAGAGAAGGCACAGGTCCACAGTGCCCTCATCGTCAGGGGCTGGCTACAAAAACTGCAGGCTCGGCCAAGTGACGAAAGCTCCACGGAAGCTCGCACTCACCTAGACATCTGCTCCTGGGTCAAGTTTCACTAAGGCTATATACTTAAGAAAAACAAAACAACAAAATTACATATGCCAAGCGAGATTTTTACTCCCTCCTCGCTCCTTTCTTTATTATGTATTTATTTTTTATTTGTACGTTTTCCTTCACTTCAACTTCTTCCTCTCCCTTGATCAGCGAGTTACTCAATCCCATCCACCCCATCCACACCCCTACTCCACGTTTTCATGTTCAGGAGTCTCGCTGGTTCATTCCACTGAGCATGGGTCATGCATGCACCCTCCTCTTCACCAATCCGCACCCTTTTAGTCCCTTTCAGGCTCATTCGCTTTCCCTGGCAGGGACTGTCGCGCCCCAGGTCCTTCCTCTCCAGTTAGAATAGGCAGCGACCCCCCGCCTCCCGGCGAGGCTCCGGCCCCCTGCAGCTCTTCCAGCACCGCCCAGTGCTCCTCCCCGCGCCCGCTGCTGCGTCCACCTCCTCGGCTTCCCCAATGGCCCGGCCTCCTCAGAGTCGCCCCGCCCCTGTCCAGCTCCGCCCCCGGTCGCCGTTGCCTGATTGGATGCCCCCGCCTCCCCTGGGATCCTCTCCTGTGCCTGATCGGATGGGCACCAGCACCTGGTCCAAAAATTCCCCGGAGGGGACCGAGGGGCTCTGCAACCTCCAGCTCCCGCGGGGCTGCGGTGACGGTGACGGCTGCGGCGGGACGCCGAGCGGGGAGGGGACTCGAAGAAGGGAGCGGAGGAGGGAGGAGGAGGAGCAAAGGTGTTGGAGAGAAAACTTCTGAAGGAACAGGAAACCTGACGAGGAGGCGGCTGCTGCAGCTTCTCGGGGCGTCGGGGCTGCGCACATCGCGGGGTGTCCACAGGGCGCCTTCGCTCCTGCCCGGATCCTGCGGTGCGGAAGCAGGCTGAACCCCTACTCTCGGTCACCGGGACTGTGCCCTGCGCCGCTGCAGCGGTCCTGCGCTCCATTCTGCCTCTGCCGCTGCAGCTCCTTTGGAGAGAGCAGCGAGGGCGCAGGGAAGAGGAGGGAGGTTCACTTTGGAACATGAAGCAGCATGTCTGATAAAATGTCCAGCTTCCTCTACATAGGGGACATCGTGTCCCTGTACGCGGAGGGCTCTGTCAACGGCTTCATCAGCACTCTGGGGTAAGCAGGAGAGGCGGCTGGGCAGCGCTCGCGCTCTGTCCCCGCGGAACCCATCCCAGTCCCTCCTCGCGCCGCGGCGCCCTCCGGTTCCCGCCCGAGGTGGCGGCGCCGGGCAGGGTCAGCGCCCGCTCTCACTCGCAGGAAGCTGCCGGAGAGGCAAGACTTTCTCAGCAACTTTGTAATCTCAAACTCAGACACATCAGAAAAGGAGGAAGTGATTCAAAAGTCCTGAGACAGGCCCGGCGAAGAAGTCTTCGCTGGCTTCTCCATAGGTTGTTCTGATTAAAATGTGGGTTTGTTTTCTCCTTTGGGAAAACAAAACACCTTCTCTTCCCATCGTTTCTCAGTACCGCTCTCATCCCCTTGTCTGTCAGTGCCGGGTTTGAAGAGCAGGCGATACAAGTCGGTGGCCTGGGACGTGAAACTCGGGCGAGATGTGGTGAGCCAAAGTGTGGCTTTGTCCTACCGGAGGAGCTCACCGTCTCCTCTTCGCTGAAGTAATTTCCTTTTGTCCTTGCCAAACGAGGACTTGCCCCGCCTCGTGGGCAGCCTAGGGGCGGCTGCCCGGGTTCCAGAACTCAGACCTGTCTTCTCTGGTTCCCATAGGGAAGATCTCTTGAATCTCAGCCAAGTGCAAGATTGGAGTTGGTTAATAATTGGGGAAATATAAGAGTATACATATACAAAAACAATGTGCTGAATAGCTAAATAGGGCTTTTTTTTTGATTACCAGTATTTTCTCTCTGCCCTAATTTTGTATACCACTGACCAGTTTAATTGCACACTGTAATATATTTTGCTGCAGAGGTAGTTTTTTGTTACCTCATGGTCCCAGGCTCTTAGACTCCCCAGTCTTAGAGATTTGAGGCTGCAGAACTGGTGTTTCTATGTCTGCCTGGTCACTGTTTTCAGCTGTTCGTTTTTGGGGGACATGACTTAACATGCAACGTCCCTGGACCATGACTGGGAGCTTGTTATAACGGAGCTCTGCCTACTCAGCAGTGGGATGTGGAAGTTACCAGTAGTCCCACAGTTCCTGTTATTTGCACATTTCCCCAAATAATTGAGAGAAGGAAGGTAGATTTAATTTAATCTCTTTTCCATCCTTGTTATCTACTTGCAAAACTGAAGCAGGGAAGAAAGAAATAAGAATTGCAAATATGTATGCTGAGTTTGTAAATAACAAACTATTGGTTATTCCTGGGAGAATTCATAGTATGAGTACAGTTTTGGGGACTCTGCCAATATTTTGTGGATGAACTCTGCTGCACTTCACCTTCTATGGACCCTCTAGCCAAGTGCAAGGCTGGAGTTAAACTGATGGGCTTCTAGGAGCGGGTTTGGGGTTTGAATCCCAACTCTAACACTTGTAAACTTTTTGACCCTGGACAAGTTACATAACCCACCTGTACCTCAGACCCCTCAGTTGCAAAAATGGGAATAATAATAGTTTCTTTCCCATGGGTTTGTGGTGAGAAGAGTTCATATGTGTAAAGTGCTTAGTACAGTATAGTCATGTAATAAGCACTTATGTAAGTACTAGCTGTTGCAGTAATTATCACTACCTTGGTGACTATGAGCAAAAGTTATATTTGTGGATAATACAATAAAAAAGTCTAGGAGTAGTGTATAAAACCTAGACAAAACCAAAAGGCCATATTTCTATAGTGCCTTATACAGCAAAGGCATGCATGTGGGTAACTTATAAAACAAATACTAGAAGCGTTGTGGGTGGCAAATCATGGAGCTACAACTTCAACAGTTGTGGAGTCTGCCCTACTCGTTTTAGAGATAAGGAAACTCTGAGAAAAATGAAGTGACTGATCCTAGAAATAGGAGATATCAGTGCGAAAAGTTGAAACTCAAACCCTGTCTCCAGATTCCTAGCCAAGTATGCTTTCCTTTGGCTACATACACATAATACTTTTTAAGCCTTGAGAAAAATAAGCTTGAATGACTATGAATGTCACATATACATTTGTATAAATATTTATTATTTATAGTCAGTGTTTCTTGATGGTGTTTCAAAAGTTAAGTTTCCTTAGATTGTATTTGTCTATGGTATTAACAGAATAATATTTTTCTGTTAATGTACAGAGTCATGTTGAGAGTAATCTGACAAGGTTTGCATGCTGCTAAGTTAAAGAAGAGTCTTTAGAAAAGCTGTGCCTGGTAGGATTTGATGCTTTGATTGGATATTCTTTTTTTGAGCAAGACTGCTCAG
This sequence comes from Callospermophilus lateralis, assembly GCF_048772815.1. NCBI lineage: Eukaryota > Metazoa > Chordata > Mammalia > Rodentia > Sciuridae > Callospermophilus > Callospermophilus lateralis. The sequence continues at coordinate 93,374,742 of NC_135308.1, read as the reverse complement.
GGTTTCACAGAATTATGTAGTACTCTGTAAGTCAGGAATTGGGTATGCCATTTCTCTGTCCTGATACTTGCTTCTGAACATCTTTTCAAAGAGCATTGTAGTGAATGAAAGTCATTGCTGATATGCTCTGATGCAGTTTCCTGGCCCTCATTGAATAGTGTCCAAAAAGTATTCAAGGGCAGCAGATAATTAGCTTAGGACTTAAATGAATTCTGGCATAAGAGTATCCTTATGGAATAATCAGGACAAACTACTCAAGTGCTGTGATATTTCACTTGACAAATAATGGCTTCAGTGTATCTTTGATGATTAAAAATAGCACTTTTCTGCTTTGAAAATGGGGCTCATTGTAAAACATGTTATTTCTTTTAAAATTGGAACTGACATAGAGTTAAACCTGCAATTATTGATTATCTTATTAACACACATTTCCAAACTTTGCTGTATATGAGATATATAATTAATGTTGCAGAAACTTCTGAGATGCTTTCAGAAAGTATCTGGCACCTTTAATAAGGCTTGTTTAATTTCTAAAGGGACCACGTGGTTCATGTTTATTCTTCATTTGATTTTTATTAACATGTTGATCATTTTCAAAGTTAGGGATTCTGTGTTATAAAATAATTTTCTGAATTCAGAGATGAAAAGTTTCAACTGTTGAGAAATAATACCATTTAATTTTTTAATGGTTAATTAAGGTTATTAATTCAACCAGAAGTATCCACTGTCTTTGATACAGGACGTGTACAAATAATGACCTGCAACAATATATTGAGAAACTACAATATATTGAAACTTTGGTTTCATAGCCCTAGACCCAACTTGCAAAATAAAATATTTACAAATTGTAAGTAAGCTAACAAGTAGGGGATGCTACCCCAATATCTGCCTACATAATATTACATGTGGCATGGGTATATGCTTCCATGAGCTTTATAATTTCTAAAAATTGGATGACATTGTGGTTCCATGAGTCAAAGAAAGTCCTAAACATTAAAACCATGCAAGGTCATTAAAAAATTAACTGTAATGCCATTTATAAGAATCAGAAGAAAATAATTGTGTTTCAATTGATGAGTCTGATTTTTCAGGATAAAAGTGCTAGAGTTTAGATCTTAAATTCCCCAAAAGGCCCATGTGTTAAAGGTGTGGTCCCCAGTTCATTACACAATTGGGAGGTGGCAGAACCTTTAAGGGGCTGGGCATAGTGGGAGGAAGTTTGGTCTTTGAAGGCTTATCCTTAAAAGTGATATTGGGATATAGCCTTTTTCTCCTGTTCTCTTTGCTTCAGTTGCCATAAGTGCCATATTCTCCCAGTTGTCATAAGGTGCCATATTCTCCCATTATGATGTACTATGCCATTACAGGCTGAAAGCAGTGAGGCCAATCAGTCCTGAAAGCCTCCAAAACTTTAAACTAAAATAAACCTTTCTTTTTATACATTGGTTATATCAGGTATTTTATTGCAGTAACAGGAAGCTAACTAACACAAAAAGTGTTAGCAGAATTCTTAGGATGGTAGGGAAAGTGGAACCAGTGAGGTATGCCATTTCTTCATTGGCCATTTATAAGATGAGAGGTTGGGAAATAAAAAGTGTGTATATTTGTGTGCATGTATGTATATGTGTGTGTATGTATGTTTAAGTGATTGCTACTTTTGGCTTGAGGTTTCATCAAGTTAAGGTATTGAAGAACTGTCAGAAGACTACCAATTGTAACACTGATATCAAAGTGTCATAATAGTCTCTTAGAGTGACAAAGGATTGAGGCCCTTATTTTTACTTCTTGCTTGATTTTGACCAATTCGATTAATTTTTCCCTTTTCTTTTTCCATGTTCAATAACAGATATCACGTGGGGAAAGGGGTGAGTCACCTAGTTAGTAATTCTGATTTAATTCCTTGGATAACAAGACTATGAAAATGCTTACATTTTATTGTTCCTAATTATAGTCCCTTGAATTTCTCTTCTATTGACCTTTAAATATTTACAGATATGATTTATTTTCTCTTAATTATGCCATCCTTATTATAGTTGTAAAAATATTTTCTGTAATAGAATTGTTTGATTAGTAGGGAGTTGTAGATGAAGCATGGAATGGAACTTTTATTTTTGCATAATTTGCAAGTTATGTTTATTATCTTCCAAATAGGACCATCTAAATAATAGCCAAATATTGTTTTCTACTATAGGCACAGAAACTGAGCTTTGTTTTGGCTATGGCATCTGATAATGTGATAAAAATTATCTAAAAATTCATTGAATATTTGCATACATGTTCAGTAGGGGAATACATGATGGAATCTTGAATACTGAGTTTTTTGGTGAAGTCTAAGGGTTAGAAGTGTGATGTTGTGGAACTTGAAACCAGCTAAAGTTCAAAGACAGCTTCTGAAGTGGTCAACATGAAGTCTATTTTAAACTGAAAGCTGGACTGTTTGAAACCTAGAAGTCATTCCATGAATAACACTGCAGGCCTTGGACCCTCACTAAAGTGAGAGCTCAGTCAGGTAAACAACTATCCCTGTTCAAGTGCCCCTAAATACTTGTCTTGACAGACTGGAATTCAGAGGCAACTGCTTGGCTTCATTCTAGGTTTAAAAGAAGTCTTTTATTTGTGCACAGGTAGCTCTTTTCACAGTCACATTTTCCCTTTGGAACCGTTATTGTACAGATGGTATGAAGATAACCTAGAGACTACAGACAGATTACTATACAACTAAACTTTCAAACTTTAATCCCAGTCAGAGTACATATCTTCATATATAAATGTAAAAGAAGTAACCATGGACTTTTATGATAAATTTATAATGTGCTAAGTAAGTTTTACTTTTTTTTTGTACCAGGGATTGAACCAAGAGGCATTCAACCATTGAGATGCATCTCCAGCCCTTTTTATTTTATTTTATTTTATTTTATTTTTTTTGTAGTTTTAAATGAAAAGAATGCCTTTATTTTATTTGTTTATTTTTATGTGGTGATGAGGATCGAACCCAGTGCCTCACACATGCTAGGCAAGTGCTCTACCACTGAGCCACACCCCAGCCCATGAATGGCTGATTTTTAATTCTCCTTTTTATATCTCCTTTATTTCCAGATTTTGAATATATTTCTTTAATTAAACACCTATTGCTTTTATAGTCAGGAAAGTTAATTAAAATGAAAATGATGTTTTTAAGGATTCTTCAACTTCTTATTACTGTTAATCAATAATACATATATATATATATTTATATCTATCTATATTTATAATTTTGTGGTGCTGGGGATTGAACCCATGGCCTCACACATGTTGGGCAAGTGCTCTACCTCTGAGCTACATCAATAGTATTTATTTTAAAAAGTATAAATAAAGCATGTTACTGAAATAGTCATATGTTTACCATGAAAAATTTGTTCCTAGTTCACATTGGTATTAAAATGTTTTATAAAAAATGTCTGTCCAGCCAGTAATACTGAGCAATTATGATGAGTAATTTATTTCATACAGTAAACATATAGTCTGTTTTTCTTTAGAAGTCTGTTTACACATGTAAAATATACATTTTTGCATGGTTGACTTGTTCTTTTAGTAACCTTGAACTCAGTATGAGGTTTTTATTGCCTTAGTCAACATCTATAGCATTAGTTTGTGAGGGGTTTTTGTGTGTGTGTGTTCAAACTAAATTAACAAATTCTTTTACTGTCTGAAAAGGATGGATTAGCTTTCTCAAAATTCAAATCAATGATTGGTTAACAATAGCTATTATATAGGTTATAACAACACACACCACAGATCTCCAACCTTGAATTAAGAATGAGTTAAATATAGCTGGGTGCAGTGGCACATGCCTGTAATGTGCAGTGGCACATGCAGTGGCACATGTTAGTGGCTCCAGAGGCTGAGGCCTGAGGATTTCATTCAAAGCCAGCCTCAGCAACTGTGAGGCTCTAAACAACTCAGACCCTGTCTCTAAATTTAAAAAAAAAAAAAAATAGGGCTGGGAATGTGGCTCAGTGGTTGAATGCCCCTAAGTTGTGTGTGTGTGTGTGTGTGTGTGTGTGTGTGTGTGAGAGAGAGAGAGAGAGAGAGAGAGAGAGAGAGAGAGAGAAATTGTCAGGCTATTTAGGAAAAAAACTTTAATCATAGAATTGACAGAGTGTCCACATGATGAAAGAAGTCCACGTGACTGTCCCGGTGGTGTACTTTTTGCTGAAGCATGCTAAGATGATTTATTCTTTTAGTAAATGCTAATGAGCTACATTATGGCCTAGGGATACACATGTAAAGAGATGACAGATATTAAGCTATAAAATATTATCTCAAAAATAAAATCTTCCTTTGACAATTTGTGGTACGACAGTAGGCCAGGATTTGTGGGAGAAATGAAGGCAGTTTTTATTTTTACTTTCATAAAATAAAAATATTTATTGTTGTGAGTGCTGCAAGACCAGGAACTAACAAGTACCAAGAAAATGTGGTCATTTAAATTCTTGTATGCTTAGCATCTGACAAAATTCCTAGTACATAGTAGGTGTTGAATAAATATTTGGGAAATTGGTGTAGCACTTTTGAATATTTAGTAACAGAAAAGACTGGTGTTGAATATCTGTACTGTGAGGTACTTCTTTATAAATGCCAAAAATGTGGTCAGAAACAGTGGAATAGGAAGTCAGAAGAGTCCTTCTTCCTCTTCTGCTTTGGATGACCTGGGGTGGGGGGGGCTTCAAAGATGAGCTGGCACATGAACTGAACTTTGCAGGATTATTAGGATGGATATTTGTTTTATCTATTCCCATAATTGATTATGTGTTCTTGGTAATTTTTCATCTAAAAAATCAGTGAATTTTTCTGTCCATTTTAATAGATCTGAAAATCTATAAGCAAACAGTGTTATTTTTGAGAGACACAAAAACAGAAGCAATAATCTGAGAATCTATTTTATGCTAATTTTAGCAAATGTGAGAGACTTAAATTTGATTCAGACCCTCTGAGATTATTAAGAAAGTCTCCTGTCAATATATGCTAGATTTACTGAGTCCTGAGAGAATTAGGCCAGGGATATAAAGCTTGGTCAAGAAGAAACTTAGCAATTGTTTGTTTGTGTGTGTGTGTGTTGGGGGGGGGGTACAATTTAGAAAAGGTACTCAGCTTCTTTGTATATGATATTTTTATTCCCCTTTCCTTGCTGCTGCTTATCTCCAATGTTTCATAGTTTTTCTTCATGAGTCATGAACTTAATCCAAGTTTTATAGATTCCCTGGAAGCTTTGGAAATAAGGACAGCTTTTCATCTAAAGTAGTTCTTAATTATTTTTTCCTTATAATGCATTTGACTGTGTGGATATGCATACACACACACACACACACACACACACACACACACGCTGTACCCCTTGGTTTGAAATTCCCTTCTTCTGTGTTTGGAGTCTACCTTACCCTCTTTCTCTTTCGATGTCTTAAAAAGTGACAAAGGCCATAGATAAGTTCTTATGAATACAGGGAAAGGTTAAGGAAGTGAACAAAGCATAATCTCAATTGGTATCTAAATTCTTGGAATTCAGACATACGTCATTGAGGTTCTATCTATTACTGAGATGTTTGAGTCACTGTTAAAATATCATTATAAAGATCTCTTTGTACCAGTTCTAAAATGCTAGACTTTATTATATATTGGTTATATCCAAGAGAATTCCTCAATGGATTTCTAGAGAAAACTTAGTTTTTTTTTTTTTAATAAGTAACAGAAATTTATTGGTTCATCATCTGGTGAGAGTCTTCTTGCTGCATCATTGCCTGATGGAAGGCAAGAGGGCAAGAAAGGACAAAAGGGGGCCAAATTTAGCTGTTTATAACAGCTTATGAGGGTGAAGGCCTCATGGCCTAATCATGTCTCCAAAGTGCCACCTCTTTTTTTTTTTTTTTTTATTTGAGATTTATAGTTATATGTAGTAAGTAGTTGGGCTCATCCTGACAAAATCATATACACATGGAATTCGATTTCAGTTCATGATCCCCCCATCCCTCCTCTCTTTCCTTCCTGCCCTCCCTCCCCTCCCTCCCCTCTCCTACACTCCTTCTTCTACTCTACATAACCTTGTTTTTTTTTTCTTCCCTTTTAAAAAACAATATGGAATGCTTCACAAATTTGCATATCATTCTTGTGCAGGGACCCTGCTAATATCTGTGTCCTTCCAATTTTAGTATATGTGCCACCAAAGCAAGTAGTAAAACTTAGGTTTTGAATGAAGTAAATCCTAGTTGTCCAGCTTCCTGAGACCTGTAGTGGTAATGGCTAATTATGAAACAATCACTAAGGACAGATCCTGATTTTCTCCACATATTGTCTCCTGTAGACATATTTTGTAGAGAATTTAAATGGATCACCAATGCTAAATATAAAGAGCCCAAATAAACTAACAAAAAACCCCTGAAAAATACAACTAGTTTAAAAGTTGTTTATTAACATTGTAGTGGTAATGGCTAATTATGAAACAATCACTAAGGACAGATCCTGATTTTCTCCACATATTGTCTCCTGTAGACATATTTTGTAGAGAATTTAAATGGATCACCAATGCTAAATATAAAGAGCCCAAATAAACTAACAAAAAACCCCTGAAAAATACAACTAGTTTAAAAGTTGTTTATTAACATTTCTAGTGATAAATCAAAGTAATTATTTGTAAAAATCTCAAGAGACTAAAGTACCTCCAACTCATGTTCAACTCATATTTAATTATTTGCACACTATATAGTGAATTGCCTTGGAAATCTTCAAAAACAATTCACAGTGTCTCTTGATATCCTAATTCTTACTATCTGATCTCAAAACCTTGAAAGATTTGGGAAGCAAGGGATATTTGTACATCACTTTGCCCACCTGAATAAAGCTGAAGATTTAGATGACTTCATTATGTTGAAAGGAAGGTTCTTTGTTGGTAAGGAACACAGACCATCTCTGGCTACCTTTAAGAAATGAAGGAGATTTATTGTGAGGATACTGGAGGAGCGCCAAGAAACTGACAAGTGGCCATTAGGGAGGCCAAGATCCAGGGCTCCTGTGAGAGTCCCAACAGCAGGACCTTCTCTCTGGGTCCCACCACCCGCATGACCTTGACCCTGTAATTCCTATATTGGTGTCTCTCAAATTTCAGATTGTAGAGTGATAGCATTTGGCCCCACTTGGATTAGGATTAATCATTTATGTCATGAAAGTGAATTCCAGTGCTCTGATCTGGCTACCAGGAAAATCACTGAGCAGAGCTCTGATTTCTATCTGCTTCTGGGGCAGTATGGCAATGGGGAAAGGGGACAGAGGGCCTGGGCATGTGCTGGTTGTCACTGCTTATAGACAGTTTAATACTGTAGTAAGTTGTAGTGCCTTTTTAAAATAAATTGTGAAAAAATATACATGACATACAATTTTCCATTTTAATTTTTGTCGAGTCTATAAATCCACAGCAATAATTACATTCACAGTGTTGAGTAACCATCACCACTGTTTCCAGAACTTTTTCATCATCTCAAATAGAAACTCCATATCCTTCAGACAATAAATCCTCATATTCCTCTACCTTTATCCCTTGGTAACTTTGGGTCTATTTTCTGTCTTTATAAATTTGCCTATTCTAGGTACCTCATGTAAGTGGAAGCTTACAATAGCTCTCCTTTTGGGTAACACAGTGTTACTTATTGAATGAATACTTGTTGCTTTAGGATTCACATATGAGAGAAAAATGAGAGAGTGATAATGTAGATATGTGCAAATTATAAAATAATTTGAAAAAATAAAACATTGTCGTTCAATTTCTTTTAGTTCTAACATACTGTATTCCCCTATAATGGTGTTTGAAAATATAAGTACTTTGAAAAGTAATTTTGAGCTAAATGATACCAAACATAATCAGAGTTTTTTTTTCCATTTCTATAACATTCAAACTAAATCTAGTTTAAGAATATCAAGCAACATAAAGACAGTGACTCAAAAAAATTGAATACACAAATCACCAAACACAGTTACACTAGGGATCCAAAGTAAGTTAATGATTTAAAGACTGGTCATTTTTGTTTTGAGAGTGTTCAAGGTCATTGCTAATATCAGGGACATAACTACTTAAACATTTGTATTGCAAGCAGATTTTTGGCTTCAACCATGTTTTCAGAGAAGGTAATTTCAGTTCTGGTTCTTTATAGTTGGTGGGGAAAGCAAAGAAAAAAATTTTGTTATATTCAGGATTCTAAACTTGTGGGTGGCCAGGAATGAGAAATATTAAATGATACTTAAATCAAGATTCACTGTCAGTGAAAGTGTAACTTGTTAAAAATTTACTAAATCAGTGCATTTCTAGTATTAATAAATGAGAAAGGGAATTTTATTTACTTTTCTTTATTTCTTTACCTGACAGGTCATGTTTTCAGAGCCTTCCTTCCTGGTTAGTACAAATGAAGTCATTGTTATCTGTTAGGGGATAAACTAAATGCTTATTTCCAAAGTCTCAGCTGCCTAGGAATCTCTCAGAAGTATAAAAATACTTTGTTAATAACTAGAGAATCTGAATCAATAATTACTTTGGTAAATTGTCATGAAGAAATTTTGACAGGTGGTAATTTCTTTGGCAATGGATATCTATAAAGTTAGTCTATAAGCATTTTCTAAAGAATACACCAGTATTCATAATGCATGTTTTTTTAAAAAAATGAAAATTACAATTTGTCTAATAAATTATAAAGAATTAATGTCAACTGTATCATTTAGTTTGAAACATTTAATTTTAAAAAGACATGTTAATGTTAATTTCTGTTTCAGAGACTGCTAGTTAGTTATTCCATGAAATCCATTTTCCCCTTCTTTCATACTAAGAGAAGTAGATGGGTTTATGGGTCCCAAAATAAAGACCATATTTCCTAGTCCCCTTCATAATCAGGTGAGGCCATATACTATACGTGGAAGAAAAACCATTAATGGAGGTGTTTAGTCCCCCATCCATGGGCATGGGAATAAGGCATCTTGGACTATGAAGGTGAGGCTAATGCACTAGAAATAACAAAGCCCCAAGAAATGTACCCAACAGTGGCTCTACTATACTCTAACAAAATATGAAACTAGATGGGTAAAAGATGATGTATTCCCTATTAGGCAATGTGAAGCCATTGAAGGGTTTTTAAACAGCACAATCACATGATCTGGTTTTGCTTTAGAAAGATCAGAGAACAGGAGGACAAACAGAAGCCTGCAAGTGACAGGCAGCCAAGGAATCGGGATGATACATGATGACAGCATGAACCAAGCAGTTGTGTAGGGATGAGAGTAGCTTGTCGTCACAATCACTGAAGGGACAGTGTCCATTTAGTTCTTCACTTTAGACCTAAAAAAGATTTATGAATGAAAATATTCACCATTGCTATTGAGGCATAATTATTTGAAAAAACTAAAAGTACAGATTTGAAAGAAATTTTCATTTGTTCATATCTGGATAAAATGTAATTCACTTCTGGTTTTCCAAGTCTCTGAGCTGTGTGTGAGCTACGTCTTGTACTATGCACCCTTCCTCTAGCTCTCTGCCTTCTTTTTTAGTTGCATGAATTTTATGAGCTTCCTATTGCCACAAGACCTTTACATGTGCTCCCCCTCTGGTCAGTTTCCCTTCTTACCTGCAAGCCTTTCACCTATTCCTCATTCAGATTTCAACTCTGTGACTCTTGTGGTGAACTGTCACTATCTCTCAGACTGTGAGAGATCCTCTCTGCTATACAGCACCATATTCTTTTCCTTCATAAAACTGATCACAGTTGTGGTTTTAATTTTGCTTCTGTTTCTATGAGTATCTGATTATATTTACTTCTTTCATTAGACTTTAAACTCCCTAAGGGCAGGGACTTCACATTATTTTGTTAATATTATGTCCCCTAGGATTTTCATAGTATCTGTCACACAGTAGGTACTCAAGAAATATACTGAATGAATAGTTAGCATATGATTTAGAGTATTGGTTTTTGGCTCAGATGATCTGATTTCAAATTATTGCTCCACCTTTTCTCATAGTATGACCTTCAGAAGTTATTTAATATTAAATATCTCAGCTTTCTTATCTTCAAGGTAGGATTATTGCTCAGTTTGTAGTACTGCTATGAAACTAATGGAAATTAATATATGTCAAATGTTTGGTCATCATCAGGTCTGTGGCATTAGGCATCTAAGTGCCAACTAAGTGGAAGCTATCACTGTTATTATTTATATTGTTATATCTGGAAAATTAGCATGAATGTCTTTTTGGAAACTTAGCTGAGTTCCTATTGCATGGTTGTTAAAAGTGCTGATGTTTTATGTTTACAAAATTTTGTAGTATACCAGTTTTTAAGCTGGTGTTTTTTCTAGTAGGCTGTCTGGAGGCATGCTGCCTTATCTATTATTTATTTATTTTTTCTTTCTTTAATAATACATGTTATTAAATTGTGAATACTTATGTTTTTCTTTTGTTTCTGGTTTGATGCATGTAATTCATTTGATGTACTAAAAACATCTGGAGTGTATCAGCATTAGTAATAGTCTTAGAATTGCTTGATATATATAATTTTCTTTAAATAGAATTTTCATGTTTTGTTAAATTTTAAAGCTTACATGCTCTTTTAGTTGCTAAAATTTCTTCTCTACTAGAACATAGTAATGAAGCAATTTTTGTCTTATTTATTCACATAAAATATGTATTTGTTTTGGAGCCAATAGGATATAGTTTTTATATACGTTTCCAATGAACAGCTGTTGCTACTCTCTCTTGGCAAGAATTCTGATTGAACTTCTGTGACTGTTAGATGTAGATTAGCAAAAACAATTTATCTGATTTGGATAGTTAATCAGTTTACAAATAAACAAATTTGTGGGAGAAAATCTTGTCAAATTTTAAATAGCAACTAATCAAATTATAACACTTCTCTTGGGAATACTCACAGTTTTTAGACAAAATCATGGGGATTGAAAAGGCATAGAAAGTACATCTTTATTCCTGCCTCTTAGATCTTCTTAATGAATAAAAATTATTCAGGCCCTTGCCTTCTTTTAATTATGCATTAAAAGAAGATTTTCTTGTTTATTGTAAATGTAATATACTCATGTTCACAAAGTATAGAAGAACCTTTAAAACATTAAAGCTTTAAAAAGATACTTTGAAAGAGAAACTACTTTGTAACCCCTCCCTTGAAAATTTTTCTATGAGAAAGTTATTTCCTGTTAGCCAGCATAAATTCCTTATGGTGATGTTTAAGCCAGTTGGCTCTTTCTAGGTTTACCAGAGTAACTGGTGATGGGAAAGAGTTCAAAAAGTGCCACACTCCTGGATGTGACCAAGAATGAGTGTTATGTGAAGACCCTAGTTTTATTAGGATGTTTTTTGGTTGCAAGAATCAGAAAACTCAATTGGAGACATTTCTAGTAAAACAAGAGGATGTTGTGATAGGTAAGTGGGAAATCTTGGCATCACCGTTTGCAGGACTTGCTCTCCACCTCCCCAGATTCTGCTGTACCATCAGTATTAGTCACATCCTGGGCAGGTGTTGTCCCAAAGGAGGCTAATTGGGGCTAGTAGCTTCTGTCTTACCCCTGTTCTCTTACACTCAGAGCTGAAAAAAGGAGTGCCCCATTTCCTTAAACTCTAGAGAGATACAGTACCACAGTTATCTCTGTTGCAGTGGCTTAGGTGATGGTCACATCTTTGAGCCAACACCATGGCTGAGGGAGGAGCGGAGCCTGTTTCAGAGGTGATGTCATCATGCACTGAGTAGGAGGAGACCCCTCCCAGTTATTCAGTCTGGGCTCTGCTATCAGTAGGCGGGTGGTGGGTGCTGGATAGGCAGAGACGCCACGTGTCCACTGTGGCCAAATAGGATCACCCCTTAACTTTCACTAACCCTCATTTCCTAGGTCCTTACAAATACGATTTTAAACTGGAAGCCTTTAATTATTTGGGTACTTTCATCAGACTAGTCTCATTTCCAGGCTACCGTTTTTTGGGGGGCTTTCAGAACTGTTTCTGCTTCTTTCTGATGAGAATTTATATGCCATCGCAAAGCTTCAGTAGCCTGGAGTGGCCTAAACATTACTTTGGCATCTGTTAGTGAAGAAGAGGATTCTGAGGAAATCAAGGGTGGGAGTACTGGTAAGGGGTCAAAAAGAAAAGGCAGCAGTTTGTTGTTGTTAGATTATATCTCAATAATGTTGATGCAAAATTTAAAAAAGAGGAGCATATGACTACTTTAAAAAGAAGCACATTATTCATGAGCATAGAACTTTGATTAATGGTTCTCATTCATGAAAGCATATGTATTTGAATCTTTCTTATAGTAAGTTTAATTTCTCGCTTTTTTTTTTGGTATGGGGATTGAACTCAGGGATGCTCAACCACTGAGCCGCATCCTCTGCCTTATTTATTTACTTATTTTTAAATTTTTTTTAGTTGTAGATGGACACAATACCTTTTTTAAAAATTAATTAATTAATTAATTTTTATGTGGTGTTGAGGATTGAACCCAGGGTTTCACATGTGCTAGGCGAGCGCTCTACCACTGAGCTACCACCCCAGTCCACAGCCTTATTTTTTTTTAACATTTATTTTTTTAATTGTAGGTGGACACAATATCTTTATTTTATTTTTATGTGATGCTGAGAATCAAACCCAGTGCTCACGCATGCTAGGCAAGCGCTCTGCCACTGAGCCGCAACCCCAGCCTCCCAAACTTATTTTGTCTTTTATTTAGAGACAGGGTCTCACTGAGTTGCTTAGCACCTTACTTTTTGCTGAGGCTGCCTTTGAACTTGGGATCCTCCTGCCTCAGCCTCCCGAGGCCTGGCCTTATAAGCGTGTACCAGTGCGACTGGTTAATTTCTTGCTTTCTTTTAGACAACTTTTGCTTAGATATAAACAGTTTACCTACTTTATGGCATAATAGTGGCACTTATATGCACATAGAGAACATAAATCAATTATTTTAATGAAGAGGATACGATGTGGGGCTGGGGATGTGGCTCAAGCGGTAGCACACTTCCCTGGAAAACGGGGTGCTGGGTTTGATCCTCAGCACCACAAAAAGATGTTGTGTCCGCCGAAAACTAAAAAACAAAAATAAATAAATATTAAAAAAGGATACGATGTGGAGTGTAATATAATCAGGGTTTAAAATTTTCTAAACTTAAAATTTGAATTTTAAAATCAAAAGATCATTAATTTAGATCTCAAAAATTAGAAAATTTTGTTGCTAAAATGCTTTAAATATTTAAAAATTTAAATGTTCTCCATGTTAAAAATCTAATTTATATTGTGCTCAAACTAAATATGAATTTTAATTTCTAATGACTATAGAATATGTAATATTTGAAATGTGATCTTTGTGTAATCTTTTAGAATAATTAAAGTAAATTTTCTTAACTCTTAAAGTCAGTATCTGGGGCTGGAGTTGTAGCTCAGTGGTAGAATACTTGACGGGCATGTGTGAGGTACTGGATTTGATCTTCAGCACCACATAAAAATAAATAAATAAAATAAAAGTATTGTGTCTATTGTGTTTACTCAGCAACTTAGCGAGATCCTAAGCAACTCAGTGAGACCCTGTCTCAAAATAAAAATAGGAGAGGCTGGGGATGTGGTTCAGTGGATAAGTGCCTGAGTTCAATCCCCAGTACCAAAAATAAATAAATAAACAAACAAATAAATAAATAAAAAGTATCTTCAACTTTTTTTCTTCTGTCTTACATACTTAAAATTTGGATCCATGTTGAAGTATTGAAGACATTGGTCGATTATTGACATGACTGTATAAATCATATTTAATTTCAAGGTTGAAGTTAAATCCTTGAATAAATAAATGTTTGATAATGAGTCTTTAGAAGCAGTGTGGATTGCAGAAAGAACTACTCAGGTGCATAGGAATGAATTTGTTATGCCCTGAAGAAGTTTTGACAACTTGGAAAATCATTTAACTTTGAATCAAGTTCCCCATCTTTAAACTAGGGATACTGGTCTAGTTTCCAGGTACACGCCTGTAATCCCAGTTACTCCAAAGGCTGAGGAGGATTCTAAATTCTAGGCCAGCTCTGCAATTTAGTGAGACCCTGTATCAAAATATGCTGCTGGGCGCCTGTAATCCCAGTGATTTTCGGAGGCTGAGACAGGAGGATCCTTAGTTCAAAGCCAGCCTCAGCAACAGTGAGACTCTAAGAAACTCAGTGAGACCCTGCCTCTAAATAAACAAACAAACAAACAAACAAACAAATAAATAGATACAAAATACAAAATCGGGCTGGGGATGTGGCTCTAGTGGTCAAGTGCCCTTGAGTTTAATCCCTGATACCTGCTCCCCACCGGCCAAAAAAAAAAAAAAAAAAAAAAAAAGAAAGAAAAGAAAAGAAAAAAAGGGTTGGGGATATAGCTCAGAGGTAAAGCACCCTGGATTTAATCCCCAGTCCAAAAATAATTTTTTTTTTTCCTTTTAGGAGTACTGATAATATCTCTGTGTGGTCCTTTGGGGGTAAGAAGTGACATTAAACCTGTTTCATGGTAGACATTTAAAAAATTAGTATTAGATGCTTTTAAAGTGATGAAGTCATAGGGAGATCACCTACTCCTTTTTAATAGCAAGGGTTGAATCAAATTACGTATTTTAATATCAATGGCTTATTTTTTTCAGATTTTTATAATTCAAAAAGAATGAAAGTATCTCCTCTGCAGTACGATTCTATTTTATGTTTATTGATAAAAGAACATATTTGGAAAACAAATATTGTTTTAGTTATATCAAAAGTTAAACATCTTGTTTTTGGCATTTTAAAACTATACTCTAATTATCATCTGACTACAACTTCACAGATAAATCATGATACCTAGAGTGTCATTAAGGTATCCTCTCCTTATTAGCTGGTTTTTTTTTTTTTCATTTTTATTTTATTTATTTTTATGTGGTGCTGAGGATCGAACCCAGGGCCTCACATGTGCTAGGCAAGAACTCTACCACTGAGCCACAATCCCAGCCCCTGTTTTTTTTGTTTTTTTTTAAAATATTATTTTAGTTGTTGATGGACCTTTATTTTATTTATTTATTTTTATGTGGTGCTAAGAATCAAACCCAGTGCCTCACACATGCTAAGCAAGCACTCTACCACTGAGCTACAACCCCAATCCCTCCTCCCCTTTTTTAGCTCAAAGTATAAGAGAGGAAGATAGCTTCAAATTTTGTTAAAAACAAACAAACAAATAAAATTCAGAATGTGGTCCAGCTGTTTCTTTGAACTCTAGCATTCAGGAAAGATTAAAGGGTGAAAGATTAAGCAGAGTAATGTGTCTAAATCTAGATATCCATAAATTCAAGGAAATGTGACATTAAGTGAAAATAAAGCATTTCCTATCACATCTTCTCTGTTCCTGTTTTTAAATTCCAAGTCCTTTTAAGAAAACTTCTGCTACTAGGGAGTCTTTAGGCAATGTTTGGAATGCTCCTGCAGGGAGCCTGGCCTGGTGACAGCCCTTTACTGCCAAGTGGTTGGGATTCAGATTTCAGACCGGCAGGGAAGAGGCTTTTGATGGGTTTGTGAAAGGAAGGGAGACTGAATGTCCCAGTGGTGCTTGCTAAGCAGAAGAGAAAGGGGTGGCTGTAGGGAAAATGGCAAGTCCCTAAGCCATGGCTTTTTTATACTTAGAATTCACTGGTTTAGAACACCGAATAAAGCAGGTAACTGCAGAGACGTCGTTTCACTAATTTAATATTGGGAAATATGACATTATGAAAAAACAACTATAAGAACTTTGAGCAACCACTAACAGTAGAGGTTATCCTTAAAATCACTTTGAGAGAAAACTAAAAAAGGTGTGGTTCTATTGGTAAGTAGTAGATCTTAATCCAGAGTAAATTTTTGAATCATGTGCTTTTCGTAGAACTTTCTCAGACAGGACAAAAGCAAAAGCAAAATGAAATGGTGAAGGTTTCTTATTCTTTATGATTAAGGATAATTTCTATGCCTCCTGGCAGGAGATGTCTTCATCTTACATGGATGTGGCCTTTCAGTGACAAAGCCCTTAGTGTACAACCCAAAAGCATCACACAGTTGAAGAATTGTCTGTGTCCTAATGGATTTATTTTTCCATGTAATTTATAACTATGAATGTCATTATGCCTGAATATGTAAAGCTAAACAAAATTAAAAAAAGAAAAGCTGAAATCTGGGTTGAGTATATTACTAAATCTTTTTTTTTTTTTTTTTTTTTTTTTTAAAGAGAGAGAGGTAGAGAGAGAGAATTTTAATATTTATTTTTTAGTTATCGGCGGGCACAACATCTTTGTTTGTATGTGGTGCTGAGGATCCAACCGGGCCGCACGCATGCCAAGTGAGCGTGCAACCACTTGAGCCACACCCCCAGCCCATTACTAAATCTATATTTGTTTCTTATAGTGTGTTTAAGGAGGTAAGGTAACGGTGGAGGTTTGATTGGTAAGACATCACACTAGTAAGGCTATCAAACCCTAAAAGCAATTGCTTAAAAAGGCAGTTTAAAAATATTTTGGGTATATTTAACTAAAAACTGTTTAAAGCTTGGCATTATGAAACAGAATGAGAAGACAGATATAGACAGAGAAATGAGCCCCTGTGATACAGAAAGACCGTGGCAGAGGCCCAGTCATGGAGTAGTGGCTCTGGCTTTTTCTCTCACCTCTCAAAAAGGCAAGACAGTTACACCATTTTGGGAGGAATTGGGAAAATCTTACCAAAATGTCAAATGAGATTGTCTTTTCTAGTGACATTTCTTGTCGAAAAGTCTTAAGTATCATTCCACGAAAAGGCAGGAGATTGAGAAACAAGTCGGTTTACATGGTAAAAGATTCTAAATTTGGTACCTTAGATGCTGGAGCAGCCAGAATGAAAACCACTACATCCGATTCTTAGAGAAAGTTTAGGTGAGATAATAATGATAACAATTGCTGCTATTTAGACATCTCTGGAAGAGCTTTTAGAAGAAGGGAAAGCCATGACCCTAATTCCTATTTTTCTTTTAATCCAGAAAGGAATGTGTTTAGAAGAAATTTATTTTACAGATGAAAAAAATTATTTCCTTTGGGGTCCAACTTGATTGCTCTTTAGTTGTATTAAATTGTAGCACGCAGTTTTTTAAATTCAAATTGTTAAGGGAAAAGAACAGAATATGTAAAACTGGCTGTGGATGACAGCAATGTTTGTAAACCCGGCCTTTAGAACTTCGCGGTAGAGGTCCTTCTTTGGTAGAAATATCTGCAGTTCCTTTACTTCCATCAGTGCTTTCAACTTTATTGAGTGATATGTTGGCCACAAAAGCATTTGAGGGAGTTGAGACTGTGTGATCTAGAGGAGGGTTCGGTTTTATCCTCTTCTTCAGGCACAATCCTTAATTAAAGAGCTAATATTTAAGACACCTTCCAGCATCTTATGGGTTAAGGTGACCCTTTGTTGGCTCTTAGTTTTGTTTTCATAGGAAAAGATATGATTAATGGAGTTAACCTCATTGTCTGCTATACAAGAGAATAGTGTTTCTGCATAACACCAGCTCTATGCCGAGGTGAAGATTAAATTTCTGTAAGAATTTGAAGACCTCATGATCCCAAGGTCTGCTTATTGTTAGAGTTTGGATCTGGGATGTTCCCCAAAGGTGTATGTCTTGAAGGCTGTGTCCCCAGCTGGAGGCACTCTTAAGAGGTGGTGGAACTTTGGGAAGTGGGAACTAGCTGAAGGGGATAGGTCCCTGAGGCATGTCCTTAAAGGAATACCTTGATCCTGGCCCCTCACTCTGCTGCTTCCTGGTTGCTGCCATGAGATAAACACCCTCTTTCTTCACGTCCTCCAGCCATTATGATATTCTGCCTTACCTCAGGCACAAAACAATGGAGGCAGCCAGGAAGCAGAGACAGTGAAGCTCCAGGGACAAAATATAAACCTCACCAAAAATATGTCTTCAGTAACCTACTTCCTCTAGCTAGACCCCACCTGCCTAAAGTTATCATCCAGGACGGCAGTCCTTTCAAATTACTATTCCTTGAAATGGATTAATCCACTGCTTAGATTAGAACTCTCCTAAACTAATCATGAGCTTTCAGGAGACACCTCATAATGAAACCAAAACAGTTGTTGACACCAGGATTTTATCTGGCTTTCTTCATTTTTTCCTTCTTATAAGCTGTGTTCTCTGGCAGACTTTTTTTCCATCCGCGGTGTGGAAAATGGTTTGCAGGCCTACAATTTCCCCTATAATGCATGACCTCAAAAGCAGATAGATTCTCTGTTCCCCTTCCCTCCCTTTTCTTTCATTGTTCATGTTTGTCTTGTGTCATCTACTGTTATGGTTTCAATATGAGGTGTCCCCTGAAAGCTTACGATTAGGTTAGGAGAGTTCTAACCTAAGCAGTGGATTAATCCATTTGTAGGAATAATAATTTGAAAGAATTACTGTTCTGGATGATAACTTTAGGCAGATGGGGTTTAGCTAGAGGAAGTAGGTTACTTTGGGTTAGGTGCTCTCCTCTGGACCAAGAACTTTCTGGGATGGTAGAAGAGAAAGGAGTTAGCCTTGGTCTCATACTCTCCCTTGGGTATTGGAGGGGTTCTGCTGGTTCTTAACCATGCCATTTTAAAAGTTGTAAGTGGAAAGGGGTATTTCTCAAAGGGTAAGGAGCAGACTAAAAAGTAACAGATGTCTATGGCACCATTGGTAAATAATTAGTTTGAAGTTGATAATGTGATCTTAGAATGTTAGTGGGTCCATTGAGTATCCCTTACTGATATCCAACTGGTTTTGTGGAATCACAGAATGTGCATACATCCTCAAAGGAAAGACTTCTATATTTTTTGCAGAATTTTTAAGAATTAGGGGAATAATTGCCAACACTTGTAAAAGAGAAAAAGAATGAGGAGAGCATTATAGGAATTTTGTGATGTCTAGTGTAAATCACAGAGAGAGCTGCTGTCTTCTGATGACAGAGACAGTGATTTAGATTTACTATATGTGACATCGTGTTTTAGCATTAGCTTCTTATCTGCCCTGTGGTGCCTCTAGCAGAACATTGCCATGGACTGAATACATTGTGCTTGCCAGGGTACATAAATGTAACCAGTGAAGATTGATATTAGGTGGAGAAAATACTTTAAAATGTATGGGCATTCTTGAAAAGATTTTTGTGTGCTTTATCACATAGAAAACAGTCAATATCAATGATCAATATTCCAAATTATTGCAATTTCAATTATTCTTTCTTTGATCATATGTAACATTAAACATTGGTTTATTAATAGTACATACATATTTTTTCTTTAAATAGAAGGTGAATATTTTCTTTCTATAATTATTTCTTTCTATAATTATGCAAGTTTGAGAAAAATACTCTTAGGAAGACTGAAATACATTTAAATATTTAAGATGCTTTTTGAAAAATGTTTACAAAGATTAATTAACATGATATTTAAAGCATAATAATCTTAATTTTCTGTTTGGCTCATCATGAACCCAGGTTGAACAGGGACTGTAAGCTTCTTGATGAAGTGCTAACTTTTGAATCCTAGGTTTTTAACAGGTCAGGGGCTTCATCCTGAGCTCTGTGTGTTTGTCAACCAAATGTGAACTTTTTGAAATTGTTTTCACACCCTAGTTCTTTTTGTTTGATCTTTTAAGTCTAGGTTAAGTGATTAAGTTAGAAAGCAATATGGTACCTGACACACAGTAGGTGGTCAGTTATATTTGTTTAATGAAAGGATGAATGAATGTGAATTAACATGTAACTGTGCTTCTTGAGCAACTGAGAAACAACAGTCTCTTGTTTTTCAAGGTTTTTTTTTTCCCTATGTCATATTTTTTTCCCATTAAAAGTCATATTTGAAAAACATTTCCACCAAGAAGTTGAATAAATTCTGATTCACTGAATTAAATAAGTGGATATTATTTACTTTGTTCCAGACACAGTCTAGTTTTTTGACTCTGAAGTACTTAACTGCACTTTATTTATGGTAACTGTGATTTTGCTATGCACGATTACACTCCAAAACCAGTATAATAACTCTAAAGGAGAGAATAACTGTTGATAAGCATCCCTTGAGTTCTCCTAACATTCTCTCTACGTGGGATATTGATAAGTTCATGTGAGACATGTTTATGGACCTTCTTTTTTCTTTCCTGGATTACTGTCTTAGTTTTCAAAGTGGTCTCCCTGTTTTTCTTTAATCGATATTGTTGCATATTCTTAAGGTACACAACATGATGTTATGGGATACATATAGATGGTAAACCAGTAGTGAAACAAATTAACATATCTATCATCTCACAGAGTTTTTCATGTGTGAGTGTGTGTGTGTGTGTGTGTGTGTGTGTGTGTGGCAAGAGCAGCTCCCATCAACTCATTTAGCACCAATTCCACATGAAATACAATTTTGTCACCCATAGTCCTCCTTCTGCAGATCTCTCCCTACTTTGCATCTCACTCATTCCTATCAGTCTGTTCTTAACTCAGGGGCGAGAGGGTTCTTCTTAGAAATAAGCCAGACCATGTGGAACCTTCCTCTGCTCCAAATCCTCTAGCAACTCCCAGCTCACTCAGAATAAAAGCAGTCTTTACTCTGACATGGGAGATCCAACAGGATGTGGCCTTCTATTTCTTGATGCCTCTGATCTCCCTTCCAGTCACTCACTTTCTTACTCACTCCTGGTGGCCTCAGTGGTGTCTTGAGCGGTGAGCTGGCTGTTCCCTCTGCCTGTACTGAAGTTTGCCTAGATGTCTTCCTCGCCTCCTTGAAGTTTTTGCTGTGTTTTATTTTTCCTTCTTTTTTATAGCATTTATCTCTTAGTATACTATGTAACTTGTGGATTTACTATTTATCTGCTCCCTGATGTAAGAATGTTAATTGTTTTTTGCTCTTAGAATTATGCCTGGCAAACAGTAGCAGCTCAGTATATACTTGTGAAATTTTTTAAAAAATAGTTTTTTAGTTATACATGGGTACAACATCTTTATTTTGTTTATTTATTTTTATGTGGTGCTGAGGATCGAACCCAGTGCCTCACATTTGCGAGGCAAGTGCCCTGCCACCGAGCCACAACCCCAGCCCATGGAATTTCCTTTCAAAGATATTTAAACTCATTTTCTCCAAAGTGACTACCTTAGTTGTGCATTTCTTTCAACAATTAAATGATGCTAATGAATATTATGATGATGAAAATGATGATAGCTAATCATTGAATCTTTGCTTTATACTGAGCATTTATAATAAATAAAATTAATGATGATGATGGTAATGTTGTTTAACATTCATTGAATATGCTAGGCATTTTGCACTATCAAATCAGTTAATTTTCAGGTCAATCTTATGAGGGTAGTACTATTATTATCTCAATTCTGTAGTTACGTAAATGAAGTAACTTTCCCAACATCACACAGTATGGAAAAGATAAACTTGTGATGCTGAAATTTTAAGAAGAAAAAATATAGTGTTAAATGTATATTACCCATCCCACTTTTTTTCTTTTTGGCACCAGGTATTAAACCCAGGGGTACTTAACCACTAAGCCACATCCCCACCCCTTTTTATTTTTTATTTTCAGACAGGGTTTTGCTAAGTTGCTTAGGGCCTCACTAAGTTGCTGAGGCTGGCTTTGAACTTGAGATCCTCCTGCCTCAGCCACCCAAAATCACTAGGATTACAGGCATGCGCCACTATGCCTGGCATTCCACTTTTGCTTATTTTGTAGGAAGCCAATATTTCTTTTCATGAATATTCTCCTATTACTATGATCACTGTCTGAAGGATGAAGGATTAGAATTAAGGGCCATTTTACATTTAGAGATACATTCATTTCTTAGAATTATTACAAATTCTGCTTTAAGTGTGTTACTATTTCTGCTTTTAGGGGTTGGAAAAAGTAAATTTTGTCTAGCCTAAAAGCCAGGGAGAATTTAATTCAATGCACACACTGAAGCTCTTTTCAACTATGAGACTTTCCTTGTTTTTATTTATCTTTATTTACCTTAATTGGTTTTGCTTTCAGGTCATGTGGGTTCTTCATTATTTTCTGGTAAGGATTCTTTTACTCCATCCCAGAAAGAGAGGACTTTGTTCTCCAGTTAAAATGCTGCAGAAGGGTATATCTGTCATTCCAGCCACAATTAGACTCTCACCATAACAAGCATAAACAAGTCTGAGATTATTTTCTTCATATTCCTTCTGTACCAATTATAGGTAAGACTTTAGCATGACAACTGTATTTTTTAAAAACCCATCTTTATTCACATTTAGCTACTGTTAATTAAATACTGGAGGCTTTGTCTTTGAAGGATTTATTTATTTATTTATTTTTAAATTTTAAGTTGTAGATGAGCACAATATCCTTATTTATTTATTTATTTATTTATTTTTGTGGTGCTGTGGATCAACCCAGAGCCTCACACAAGTGAGGCAAGCGCTCAGTCACTGAGCTACAACCCCAGCCCCTATCTCTGAAGGATTTATGTGAGAATGGGAGTTGTTTTGTTCTGAGTTCTTCCTATTTGGATAGTTCTTAAACACACTCTGGTTTCTGATCCACCCAGAAACAAGTCATCTGCTTGTAGCTTTAACGAGGTAACTTTAATACCCCTCCAAATTTCTTTCTCACGCTGTAATGATTGTGGGAATTGGTCTGTAGTTGTCAGAGGTTTTTCTGGCCAGGGAACTCCTCTTGCCAGCGCTCTCCTCCTAGTCATACATCTCTTTCATGTCTAATCAATCGGGAAGAGATAGTTGGTTCTCATTTTCATCTCTTTTTGAAGAAGGGAACAGGGAAGAGGCAGGTCCTTACAGCCACAGACCTAATCACCGATTGCATTGTGCTTTGAAGATTTCAAAGGAAAGGAATGTTTTTGCTAACGAATGTTCTGTTCTGTTTCCTTCTGTTCTGCCTTGGAGCTCTTACTGACTGAATTATTTTTTGAGGTTTCTTTTTCCTGCCCACTTCCGGGATACATAATTAAATGCTGCTTTATGGTCTGCCCAGGAGACGGTCCAAGAATGATCTGTTGTATCATTACTGCTTGCTCCATCTTTCCTTCCTATGATTTAGTTACACATTCTGCTTCAAGAGAGCCACTATTTCATCATCAACTCCCTTTTGTCTTTTGCATTTTGATTTCTTTATCTTTCTGATCGATTAAAGTAACAATTCATTCAACAATTCTTTTTGGCGCGCTCACTATACACCACTGTATGGGATATTATGTGGGGTGCACTTACTATATATCACTTATATACATAATATGTGCAGGGTATTATAAAATTACAAATAGAGTGCTGCAATCCCCAGGGCTCTCATTAGTTATTGGAGACATGTACCTGGAGGTCTAATATGATTAAATAACAGCTTGAAGTGTGATATTGTAAGATGACAGCATGTCAGATATGGTGGGATCAAAGGAGACCCCATGCTTCTGGAGGATGAGTGAGGGTGGGGTTTTATTTATTTATTTTATTTATATGTGACAGCAGAATGCATTACAATTCTTATTACACATATAGAGCACAATTTTTCATATCTTTGGTTGTATACAAAGTATATTCACACCAATTCGTGTCTCCATACATGTACTTTGGATAATAATGATCATCATGTTACACCATCATTAATAACCCCTTGCTCCCTCCCTTCCCTTCCTGCCCCTCTGCCCTGTCTAGAGTTTGTCTATTCCTCCCATGCTCCTGCTCCTTATCCCACTATGAATAAGCCCCCTTATATCAAAGAACACATTTGACATTTGTTTTTTGGGGATTGGCTAACTTCACTTAACATTATCTTCTCTAACTTTATCCATTTACCTGCAAATGTCATGATTTTATTCTCTTTTATTGCTGAGTAATATTCCATTGTGTATATATGCCACATTTTTTTTTTAATCCATTCATCCATTGAAGGGCATCTAGTTTGGTTCCACAGTTTAGCTATTGTGAATTGTGCTGCTATAAACATTGATGTGGAGTGTGAGGTTTTAGTTAAGTGTAATCCAAGAGGACACCACTTTTAAAAAATCCATACCTGTAAATTTAGGTTATGTTTTAGAGACAGAGTGGGAATATGAAAATCATTTAGTCTGGAAACAATTAAGGGAACTGGTATATTAAGGTTCTGTTCATGCTTAAGAACATATTTTCTCCAGTTGCTGAGTTTCATATATTACCACTTGTTGTTATGTTTTGCTTATGTTCATTAGATCAGCCTTGTTAAATATGTGTTTTAAAGCAAGCATCCTTACTAATTTTTGTCTGTTTGCCCTATCACTAATTGAGAAGTGTGTTGAAATCTGCCACTGCTATAGTGTATTTGTTAATTTCTCCCTGTAGTTTTATCAGTTTTGTTGTAAACATTTTGGGACTTTTATATATAAATTTAGAATTTTTGTATCTTCTTAGGAAACTGAACTATTTCTCATTATATAATGGCTTTTTAAAATATGGAATAAGACTTTTTTCTTTTAGACTAAAAGGTGCTACCACACCTTTCTTTTCTTAGTAAGTCCTTATGTTCTAGGTATGAGTCTTGTGAATACCATGTGACTAGATCTTTTTATCCAATTGAAAATCTGTCTTTTATGTGATGAATTAAATTAAAAAAATTAACTTCATTATGCTTGTTTTAGGCAAAGGACTGAGTATTTTCCAAAAGGAACAATATAGATGGCCAAGAAATATACAAAAAAGCTGCTCAACGTTACTTATCATCAGGGAAATGAAAATTAAAACCACAACGAGATATTACCTCATACCTATTAGAATGACTATTATCAAAATGACAAGAGATAAGACATTGGCAAGGGTGAAAAGGGAACCCTTGTACACTATTGGTGGAAATGTAAATTAGTATAGCTATTATGGAAAACATTGTAGAGGATTCTAAAAAAATTCAAATAGAACTATCATATAATTCAGTAGTTCCACTTTTGGGTGCTGAAATGAAATGGTTATGCCTAAAGACATCTACACGCCCATGTTAACTGCAGTATTCACAGTAGTCAAGGCATAGAAACAAATTAAGTGTTCATTGATTGATGGATGGATAATGAAAATATTTTATACATGCATGTGTTCGCGCGCACACACACACACACACACACACAAACTGGAATGTTAATTAGCATTTAAAAAGAAAGGAAATCCTGTCCTTTTTGACAACAGGGATGAATCTGGAGGACATTATGCTGAATGAAATAGGCCAGGCATAGAAAGGCAAATACTGTGTAATTTGTAATGGAATCTGTGTAATGGAATCTACAAAAGTTGTTCTTTTTCTTTTTTTAAAAATTTTGTTGTTGTAGATGGACATCATGACTTTTTTTTTTTTTTTTTTTTTAATTTGCTTATTTTTTTACATGGTGTTAAGGTTTGAACCCCGTGCTTCACATGTGCTATCAAGCGCTCTGCCACTGAGCTACAGCCCCTTAAGCAGAGAATAGTAGTTGCCAGGGACTGGAAGGCATTGGAGAGCAAATGGGGAGATATTGATCAAAAGATACAAAATTTCAGTTGGATAGGATGGGGCCCCAAGCTACAGTGTGGTGACTGTATACATTAATAATAATGTATCTTGTACTTGAAATTGCTGAGCTAGTGGATTTTTAGTGTCTCACCACAAAAATTGAGTATAAAGTAATAGATACATGAATTAGCTTGATTTAATCATTCCACAATGTATACTAATGTCAAAATATCATGTGTACATTATAAACATATATGATTTTCATTAGTTAATTATACCTTAATAAAGTTGGAATGGGAAACATTTTTACCCTGTATTAAGTTAATTGATATTTGAAGTCATCTTGTACGTTCAGAACCAGAGGCTGTTCAACTCTGTTCATTCCCTTTCTACTCATATGCTGCTGTTGGTATTTCAGTGCTGTTCTTTTTAACCATTTATGTGAGTAGTTCCTTGTCATTCTTTTATGCTATGTTTAGGTTAATTCACATGTTTACCAGCTTTTTCTCACCTTTTCTATCTCCTGGTGTTTTGCAGATTCTGAGACATTTGCTGTCCATTTAATTGCCATGGGTTTCCCTTGAGCTACTTTAAACACCTTCTCTACATTTGTTGCTTTGTATTTTTTTCAATATTGCAGTTTTTTTGTTTTTTTTTTTTTTTAATGTATCTGCTTTGCCAGGCATGTTTGCTGACAACTGTAATCCCAGGGACTTAGGAGGCTGAGGCAGGAGGATTGCAAGTTTCAGGTCAGCCTCACAATTTAGCCCTAAGTAACTCAGCAAGATCCTGTTTTGAAATAGAAAAAATAAAAAGGGCTGGGGATGTAAGTCAGTGATAAAGCACCCCTAGGTTAAATTCCCAGTTACGCCTCCCTTCCCCCACAAAAAAAAGTCTGTTTCTTGGAATATTTTGTATTTTCTATTTCTGTGGATTCACATTTTTCATTACCTATGGAAATTCTCAGCCATTATCGCTTCCTATATTGCCTCTTCCATCCCATGTTCCCTCCTTCTGAGATGTTAATGACATGTGAATAACTTTCTCATCCTACCCTTTATAGCTTTTAACCTGTCTTTTCTATTTCCTCTATTCTTCAATTTTTTTTATAGTTGTAGATGGACAGATGCCTTTTTAAAATTTATTTTCATGTTTTGCTAAGGATCAAACCTAGTGCCTCACATGTGCTTGGCAGACACTCTGCCACTGAGCTAGAGCCCTAGCCCCTCCTCTATTCTTATTATCTGTTTCATTCTGAGTAATTTCTTATGATCTATCTTCCAGGTTAGTAAGTAGCTGTATCTAATTTACTATCTTGAACCCATCTATTTATTCCATAATAATTTTCCTTATATCTCTAGAAATTCTTTATCAAATTTATCTGGCCATTTTATGAGTTCTTTCTCTTTGATCTTTAAAAAAAATCTTTTATTTCTTTAAGGATTTCACAATAGCTATTTTATAGTTTTCATTGATGATTACAATATTTGTTGTTTTTGCTGATTCATGACTAGCTTATTTCCTTGCTTTTTTTTTTTTTTAGTAAGTTTTAAATATTTAAGTTCATATTCATTTGAATTTAATCTATGGTATGATGACTATAAACTGTAGACAAAATGATGGAAACAAAACAAAACAAAACAAAAATCTGTGCGTAGGCACTGGAGTGACCCCAAAGCAGGCAGAACCCTGAAATGAGGGAGGTGTTTCTCCTGGGAGGAGGAGAGTGGCACAGTGAATTTCTGAATTTTATGGCCTTTTCTCTTGCAAATTGCTGCAAAAACTCAGATAGTAATGACAGTCTAGTAGTAGTAAACATCTACACCTGAACTTTGCCTAGTGAGTCATTTTATCAGCACCAGTGATTTTTCTAGCTCTTTGTAAATAATTGAGAAGTGAGTTAAGGTCAGCTCAGCCATAACTAAATAATTGATCTCAACCGTCTACGGATGCCTATTCATATTCTGAGGTACTTTGCAAATGCTTTGGCTTTCAAGGGAACTGTAAACAGGCTAGAAAAAAATACTTAACCAACTGGCTTGCAACAGTACTGGGTTCAAAGAGATTCCTCTTTGAGGCAGGGGGTCAAGAAAAGGAAGTTATTAGATGGAGAAGGAAAAACCTAGAAAAAAAAGTCATGATTTTTTTTTTTCTTTAGCAGGATCAGGACTTTTTTTCTTTTTTGGTATGGGGGATTGAACCCAAGGGACTTTACCACTAAGTTACACCCCTCGTTCTTTTTAATCTTTATTTGAGAAAGGGCTTTGCTAATTTGCTGAGGCTGGCCTTGAACTTGTGATTCTCCTGACTGCTGCATGGCTGGGGTTACAGGTACGTGCTACCACACCAGGCTTGGATTAGGACTTTAAGCTTTCAAAACATAGGGGCAAATCTTTTCTGAAATCATGTTTGAAATGTATGTTTCTTTGAAAGGCTATAGGCAATTTAGATTTTTCTGGTGAGTTTCATATTTTGAATATAATTGCTGCAAAAAATTGCTTCAAAGAGTGACTACTTCTTGCAATAATTTGTAGAAAATATTAATACACAAGCATCATCTTTGTAGTCCATATGGTACTCATCTCAAAGGAGAAGATAATGATAAATTTTATTGGTTTAAATTTAAAAATCACACCTTTTGAATGGCAAAAAGTATGAATCTTGTAACCATGGGTAGGTAAAATCAGAGAACAGCCATGAGTGAATTTGTTGTATTGCATCTGTTTTACATTTACAATTTAGAACACTTTTTAGCAAAAAATTTTGCAATGAAATTACTTTCCTTTTGGCATGTTTTAAATTGTTCGTGGCTTTGCAAAGGGGTATATCCACAAGACCTGTAAAGTGTGAAATTGGACATTTGTAATATTGCCTGTCATGTTATTCTGAATTTTGAGAGATTGTCATATAAACACGAATCTGCAGCCTGGAAATGATTCCTATTGGGGCAACTTGAGATTTTCTAGTAAGAAATGTGTCCAAATTACTAAGTATTTTTTAAAAATAATGAATTAAAAAACTATGGTGAATGAGTGGAATGCAATTACTTGTTAGTATTTTGCTGATAATGAGAAAATAAATGTATAAACTTAAAAAATGTGCTAGGGAGTTGAACTTTCAAACTATAGAAAGAGTGCAATGATAAATGTCAACGTTTGCTATTAAAGGATTATGTCACAGGCCTGCTCTTACCACAAAAAAAGGGACCAGAGAAACAAAAAAACCATAGAAATATAACAGCTGGCTCAAAAAAAAAAAAAAAAAAAAGAAAAAAAAGAGACACAGAGAGATTGAGTAACTAACATCAACACAACTGGTTAATGCAGATCAAGGACATAAACCACATCTCTTTCCTTCTATTCTAGTGTTACTTCTAAATCAGGTGAAGAAGGGATTCAAACTGTGTACCAGAATGGTGGGGAGATGGTAGGGAGGAAGGACAGATTAGGGAAGAAGCCAGGAGATTACAGTCAAGGGAAATATTCATATAGTCAAGCAGTACAAATCAGATAGGTGGGAGACAGTGTTATTTGAGGTAAAGTTCTGAAAACACTCTCACAAGCAGTTGTATCCTGCTTAGAACTAGCCATCCTCTTAACCCCCTTTCTTACTAAAAAGCTTTTAATAACATCCGCTGTGAATATCTGCCATACTCTGTCCTTCATTTTATTTAAATGCACTTCAGAGTCATTTTATTAGAAATAAACTATATCACTTAGTATTAAATGGGTCAGGGCTGGGGTTGTAGCTCAGTGGTAGTAGAGTGCTCGCCTCACATGTGGGGCACTGGATTCAATCCTCAGCACCACATAAAAATAAATAAAGGTATTGTGTCCATCTACAACTAAAAAAAATTAAATATTAAAGGGTCAGATATATCTGACAAACAGACATCAGGAAAATATCACACTTATTTCACAATATAGTCAATGTAGAGATACCATTTATGACTTCATAAGGAAAAAGGTACAACTAGCATATTTTACCTAGCATGTGGCATTTTCTTTGTAATTGTTGGAACACTAAGGGACTGGAATCTAAGGAATAATTTGCTTACTCTGAGAAATCTACTTAAAAATCTGATAGTTATTCACTTTTTATAATTTTTTTTTATTATTTGTGCATGTTCCTAGAATATATGTTGTTTAGTTTTAAAACCTATTTAAACTTTCTTTATAAATGGAATTATGTAACATTTATTATTTTGGAACTTGCTTTTCTTAAGCTCAACTTTATGTTTTTGAGATTTTTTAGAGTTGTTGCAACCTGCTGCAATTCATTCATTTTCAAATAGTTTTCTACCATATGAAGTTATTTAGTTGTAGTTTATTCATGCTGCCATTTGATGGGCATTTGGGTTTTTTCAGTTTCTTCTATCATAAACAGTGTTATCTTGTACACTTCAGTACATGTTTTCAGATGCACATTTGTAAGATTTCTCTAGGGCATATAAAAACTGGGAATGGAAAGGCTGAATGGGAAGACATGCCCATGTTCAACTTTAAATACCACATTTAAAAAACATGTTTCTTGGGGTAGGGTTGTAGCTCAGTGGTTGAGTACTTGCCTCAAATATGTGAGTCACTGGGTTCAATCCCCAGCACTACATAAACAAATAAATAAATAAAGTGAAGATATTGTGTCCATCTACAACTGAAAAAATATTTTTAAAAAAGTGTTTATTCTAGTTTTTACCCCTGCCAGTAATGAATGAAAGTATACATTGATTCAAAAACTTGCTAACATTTGACATTAACTTTATCTTTTGCCAATTTGTTGCATATGAATGCTATTTGATTCACATTTTCCTGATTAGTAATTAGGATGAACATTTTTATCAGATGCTTAAGGACTATTAATGCTTCCTCAAAACAAAACAAAAAACATTGTTCATGATTTTTCTTTTTTAAAATTGATTCTTAGACATTATTTTAAATTCCTCTTAGGAAGCCTTTGTAGCAAATATCCTCTCTTACTTTGTAACTTGTATGTAAAGGATACCCTTAGTATTTATGGCTTCTTTGTATGAACTAAAAACAGGTGCCTATGTAGGCTGCACAGTGTTCTCTTGTGCAAACATACCATTCCATCTGCACAGTCACAGCTTCTGCTGCTGTGTATGGCTTCTACAGCGGAGCACAGACCAAGATTCAGAATTTAGTTAGTAAGCTGCCACCTTTGTTTAGTGTACAAATGCACAAGTGTGGTGGTAGTCTTGTGACTTTTCTGTGTCTTGGTATACTGTCTTGGTGGATAGAACATTTTTTTTTTTTTTTGTACTGGAGATTGAACCCAGGGCACTTCATCACTGAGCCTCATCCCTAGCCCTTTTAAAAAATTTTACTTAGAGACAGGGTCTTGCTTAGTTGCTTAGGGCTTCACTAAATTGCTGAGGCTAGTTTTGAAATTTTAATCCTCCTGCCTCAGTGTCTTGAGCCACTGGGATTACAGACATGCACCAATGTGCCTGGCTAGAAGTTTTTAGTTTTAATGT
This sequence comes from Callospermophilus lateralis, assembly GCF_048772815.1. Classification (NCBI taxonomy): domain Eukaryota; kingdom Metazoa; phylum Chordata; class Mammalia; order Rodentia; family Sciuridae; genus Callospermophilus; species Callospermophilus lateralis. The sequence goes on along the minus strand of NC_135308.1, from coordinate 93,343,780 downwards.
AGACAAATATATCAGTCTTTCTTAGTTTTGGTCTGGCTTAGTTAATTTTTCCCTTCTTATGACAATTATCACCCATCTGTTTTTCTGAATAGATTTATTTTATTTTTAAATGTCGATGAACCTTTATTTTATTTATTTATATGTGGTGCTGGGAATTAAACTAAGTGCCTCACACATGCTAGGCAAGTGCTCTACCACTGAGCTACAACCAGCCCTATTCTTCTAAATAGTTTTTACTATCACATTAAAGACTTTAGCCCACTTGACATTGGCTTTTTATGTGTACTGTGAAGAAAGGATTATGTATTTTTTAAAAAATGAATAATAAATTGCCCTAACATCATTTAACAGTCATCTTCCTTACCTTAATGCATGCGTGTGTGTGTGTGTGTGTGTTTGTGTGTGTGTGTGTGTGGGTGGGTGTGTGTGTGTGAGAGAGAGAGAGAGAGAGAGAGAGAGAGAGAGAGAGAGAGAGAATATGAGAGAATGAGAATTGTGCTAAGGTACCCAGGCCGGCCTTAAACTTGTGATTATTCTGCCTTAGCCTCCCAAGGAGCTGGGATGCACACAATGTCCAGCCCTCCCTGGATGTGTTTTGCTGTTGGGTATCTTTACATGACAGAAATTAGTAAGGCTTTATGCAAATTAATGAGTGGTATACTTAAGTATAACTACTGCTTTCTAATTTTATAGATACTGTAAAAATGGAATTATAGGATTGTGAAATTTTTAAAGTTGGAATTGGTATCAATGGAAGTCAATCAGCATTTCAGTAAAAAATTTTGAGTGTCTACTACATCTCCCTTATTTTACCATGCATGTACAGTGTACAAGAGAATTCAAATTTGACCTAATAGAATGGAAGAAAGGAGCAAAGTCTTTGGTCTTATGGATTTGAGTACAGATCTTTTCTTGAGCTATCATCTTGGCCATATCATTTGATCTCTCTAATCTGGAGGAAGAAAATGTCTTGCAAGTCTGGAATTTAGTGTAACGCATATAAATATATAGAGCGGCACTTGACATGTAATCAGTGAGTGATAGACTGATAGTTGGTCTCTGAGATAATAATAATTTTAATTAGAATTTTTTGCCTACTTTGGTTGAAAGCCATGGAAACCATTCATCATGTTTTGAATTATGATCTTTTCCTGGCTATCAGTGTGGTCTCATACTCCCTGTAGCTCCCCATCAGCCATGAAATCATGAGGTTCAACAACCCATACTTCACAGTGTACTGTACTGCTAAGCTGTGTTGCTCAGTAGGTTAGCTGTTTTCATCACATTTTGACTTTTGATATATTCAAATTATGATGTGTTTATCTGGCCATAACCTCACCACAAGTTAAGAAGCATCTATAGTTATTATTTGATTGAGAGGATAAGACTAAAGTATCTGACATACTTTCAGACTATCTTGTAAGTTAGAAAATACTCTTAAAGTTGCTGTAGGAATTCAGGGTAGAACTTCCCATCTGGGAAATGAACAAGTGGAACTTGAAGATGTTTAAAGGATAAATTTCAGTTCTGAAGCTTGAAGCCAGGATTGAGGTTGGATTGCAATTAAGTTTTTTAATAGGGACAGCAGTAGAATATCCTAAACCACAAAACCAAGAAAATAAAAAAAAAATGCATTTTCTCTTGACTGTTGATATTTGTAAAAATAATTAATGGAACACTGTATTTTAAACAAAGCGTTGGGCTGGGGTTGTGGCTCAGCAGTAGAGCGCTTGCCTTGCACATGCGAGACCCTGGGTTCGATCTTCAGCACCACATACAAAAATAAACAAGTGAAATAAAGGTGTTGTGTCCAACTAATATATATATATGTATGTGTGTGTATATATATATATATATATATATATATTAAAAACCAAAGTGTTAGGTGTAGTCAACTTGAATTTCATGCATAAACACAAATTTCATATAGATGCTATGCATCTTACAGTAGTTTAAACTTTTTCTTCTGTCCAGTTGAAATTTGATTTACATTTTTATTCATACTTATGTATAACATCATTTGAAAAAGCTAATAAATTCTCATAATACTTTGGAAGATCCAAATGTTGATGTTTTTCCTTCCTGTAAACTGAAGTGAATGAATAATTCAATCAGTTATGATTTATGAAGAGAAGATAGATATAAGGACAACACATTTATGTTAGGGGAGTTTCAGTGACAGGTTTAGGTTTTAGGCTATCATTGTAATTACCTGTATGGCTAATTTGCTAATGCATGGTCCTGTGAAAACTAAATGCAGCCCATTAAAACTGAATTGCTATAATGGGTTGAAAGGTGTTATATGAGAAATCATCATTTAGAACAGATTATCTTGACCCTTTTCAGAATATGACATTTTGGGTAATTTTCTGAGACACATATAGATGGGAAATATTTCTGATCTTTTCCTCTATCTACTATTAGGCTACCATTTATTGTTTCCAATTATTTTTACTATTTATGTAAACTATCAAAAATAACATTATTGATTTATTCAGAAGTTTGAAATACACTTCTGTCATTTATTTCATTAACAATCAGTTAGCATTTTCCATTCTGAGGCATATTATTTGGAGATGGGCATATACTTGTAAGCAAAAATGGTGTCTCTTGGAGTTTATAACTTATAGTGTTATATGTATGAATTTTGATGGAATATGATACATTCTATTGTTATAGGATAGTCTATTATGGGAGTCCAGAACAGATAACTCTAAACCAGTTAAGTAAGGTCAGAAAAAATAGATTCTTAGTCCCCATTCCTAGAAATTTTATTTGATGGATCTGGACAAAGAACAAAAATTGTTATCATTATTATTAAATTCCTCAAGTGTTTCATCCAGTTGGCTAAATTTGGGAAATACTTATTATGAGTGATTAAAATGGATAATAATCTTGCCAGGTACTGTGAGTGAATTAGATAGGGATGGAATAAATATTGATGTTTTTTCAGATGACTTCTACTCATAGGCCAAAGATTGATTTTTACATTTATCCTTTTTTGCTTGTCATAAATTATTTTCCTTAGATTATAAAATTTAACTGCCTCATATGTGGGTGAGAGAACCTGGCATATCAGTAGTTACATGAAAATGACCTAGACTTATTGTGTGGCTGTAAATCTAGTGAAAGTCAGATGTAGGCCTTGACTGCCCACAGAAGCTACTTTAAACTTAGAATGCATCACTGTAAGCCAGGCTTGGTGGCACAGGCTTGTAATCCCAGTGGCTCTGGAGGCAGAGAGGAGAATTTTGAGTTCAAGTTGGGCCTCAGAAATTTAGTGAGGCCCTAAGCAACTCAGCAAGTCACTGTCTGTAAATAAAATATAAAAAAGGGCTGAGGATGTGGCTTGGAAGTTAAGTGCCCCTGGGTTCAACCCCTGGTACAAACAAACAAACAAACAAACAAACAAAAAATCACTCTAAGGTTAGTGTAGGGGTGAAAGGTGAAAGGAGGAATAGTCTTCTGTACCCTGTACTTCTTCAGGGAGGGGAGCATCTGGCCTCATGTGGATAGTATCTTTAAGGAGGATGTTAAACAGTTGGTATAGATGGAAGGAAGTTGAGCTCCTCGGTTAATATCAATATAAGGAAGACATAGGCTTGTTCATCTCAGAAAAACTTATACTATGTAGTTCCAGAAGAACTGGAAGTTAAATGGGTAGCAAATGATCAATTATTCACTGACTTGTTTATTCATTTAACAAAAACTTATTTAGTACCTACTGTAACTCAAGTCTAGTAGATGCCAAGGACATAATAGTAAACAAGAACAAAAGTTATAAAAAATGTGACAAGTACTGTGATGGGAAAGATAGGGTGCTATTTCTAAGATTAGTAGTGCAAAAAGGATGGTATGTAAATACTGGTCCTGGAGATATTCAGGAAGAGGTGGTTGGCGATATTGTAGAAATTATTCAAACAACTGTAAGTGAAATCCTCTTTGGCTTTTAATATCAACAATTGTACAAGTCTTATAACAGACATAAGACTTGTACAATTGTAATATATATATTACTCTCCTTGCTTCTTCCGACCCCCATCCCTTTCTGTTCTTTCCAAACTCAATTCCAAGTCATCAAGTCTGAAGAATGAAATGATTACCTTTGTGATTCTCATACAAGTTTGTGTATAAGGAATGGCAAATTCTTAGAATTAGAGTCACTCTTCATTATTATGGTTTTACCTAGGCTATCAGTAATTGGGGATAGACACAAGTGTTTACATAAGTGCACTGTGATCTGATTTATAGCTTTAGTTCCCATTTCTCTTGAAGTCTAGTCCACTCATGTGGGGGTCTCTGTGGCATTTGGTGGGAGCCTGTATTTCTGTAGGAATGGCAGGCACGAAGGATGAGTGGAGTGTTAATGTCTTTTATGTAATTTTTATGTGCTCTAAATAAGACTATGATTCTTTTATCATTATGTTTTGAATTCTTAACGCATCTTGGCTAATTAGAAAAGCTGACCTTTCCTTCACAGCGTTTTTATTTAAATGATGTGATGATATTCTTAGAACTGTTTGAAGTCTTTCAGATTCAATATTACAAACTGCACTTGAACATCACGGAGGTTTGGATTTGTTTTCTCTTGATCCAATGTGACTTCCTGTTTCTAAGAAAACAGTTTCTAAAGACTCTTAAAAGGAATTTCTTGCATGCCTGACAGCTCATGTAAAACCACATTTTAGTGAACTAGCATAAATGAAGTATATATGTGAAAAGAAATCAAAGAAAGAACAGTACTGCTTGACCAAATTAGTGTTTTATTTTCTGGAAATTGAATCCCATAGAAAAATCTGGTGATTTAGGAAGTGTCTGGAACTATGGACCAAAAGTTTCATTTTTATTTGGTTAATCATCCTATTTCAAGGGGTTTATTCTGTGCTGGAGTTGTTGCATGATAGCAAGTCAAATACTTAAAAAAAAAATTAAAAGGAAAAAGAAAAAAGTGCCTTTCAAATAAATTCACATGTGTGTAACTAATTCACATGTATCCTCACAATTTTCTGGAAAAAAACCTAAGTAATCCCACTAGTTAGTCCATGGGAGATGAGCTAATGAGCCTTTGGTAGTTAGATCTTTCTCTGTGAACAGGAGACTCACATCTCACAATTCAGAGATATGACTTCTCCCTCTTGGAATCAAACTAGAAAGTGGCTTTTTGTAAATATTTTAACAGGGATTAAACATGCTTCTTTTATGACTACTAAAGGCAGTTTATTCATTTGACTATTATTTGTTAATCACTTGATACATGCAAGTCATTATTCTAGAAACATAGAGTATAGTGCAGAATAAGACAGAGAATGTTCTTGATTTTATTTACCAACTAAACACTTATTTAAAGATTTACCGTACTCCAGAAAGTATTCTAGATATTTTAAAAATCTGAAGTTGTTTAATCATCCTATCAGTGGTTTGAGATAAGAACTTTTATCCTTGTTTTACAGGTGTAAAGAATGAGTCCTAGGTCTGGGGCTGTAACACAGCGGCAGAGCACTTGTCTAGCATGCATAATGCACTGGGGTTGATCCTCAGCACCACATAAAAATAAAATAAAGGCATTCTGTCCATCTATAACTACAAAAAAAAAAAAAAAAAAAAAGAGTCTCCAAGTCCTAGATAGGAAGTGGGTGAACCAGAGTTTGAATGCAGGATGAGTACTCATAGCCACCTGCTCCATGGTCATTACAGAAGCCTGGGTGGGATTCCTTGTTAATATACACACAGAGGAAAGAGAGAAAAATAAAAGCTATGGGTGGTCTGACCACTCTTGATATTTTGCTATTTGTGTTCCTTTTGTTATATGTATATGTATTTGTCTGTGTGTATGTGTGTGTGTGTGTGTGTACGCATGCATCCATGTATTTAAACATGTGATATCATATTTGTTGGGTTATCACTTATTTTTACACTGTAGTATAGGCATTTTGGAGCCCAGTGCATTTTATTTAATAGAATTTTAAGTAGCTCTGTAGTATTCCATTTCTCTAACTAGTTTCCTACTAGTTAACAATATGTTCTGTTTTTCAATTTCATAAACCTTGTTGTAATGAATTCCTAAAAACAAATCTTTTTACAAATCCATGGTTATTAAAAAGTTTCTTAGTAAAGCTGTTAACACTGTGTAAATATTTATGCAGTGTCCTTGTGCAGCCTGTGGACTATGCATATGACAACATTAACCATGTAAACATGCTTTCCCTTGTAGGTTAGTGGATGACAGATGTGTGGTGCACCCAGAGGCAGGGGACCTTGCCAACCCTCCCAAGAAGTTCAGAGGTAAGAATTAGAAAAAATATGTTTGATTATATGACCTAAGATAGCAGATTGTTTTTGTGTCAAAATAAGTAATGTTAAAACTTTATTCAGTGTAGAACTTTCAAATACCACTGAAAGTTCTTTCAAAAATGTACCCATTGTTGTTCTTTGATACATTGGAGGATTTATAATGAAAGAATAATTTCAATTTTTGTTTTGCTGGACAATAGTCTTCTGTTGAAAGAAAATCATGGTAATTAACTGTGAAAGATGACTTTTCAAGCCAGTAAATGCAGCCAAATAAATTTATTTATATATTTATGTGGCAGTTATTATAAATGTTACAGTGCTTCATTGTTAGCTGGTTAATTTATCTTTGTAAAGTCTTCAGGAAAGTGACAGTGATGCTTTAGCTTGGCTTCAAATACACTCTGGATGGAGTATCATAACTAACAATTGTCTTAGAAATCCTTTCTAAGCAATCTTAGAAATAGCTTGATAATCTCCTTAACTGATAAATGGGTTTAGTAGGAATTGATTACATCTCAGGTTTATAAAAGAACCAATGGAATCTGTAAAGAAGCCTAGAAAACTAAAATCAGTAATTAAAAGCTTGTCAAATATATTTCATAATTTGTATATGCTTACAATGATAAAAATAAATTTAAAGCAACATTTATTATGAACGCTCTGCATGCATTCATTCTTACAATGATAGAAATCAGCTTTAATAAATAATTAAAAAAAACCTCCAAAACCCTGCAGAATGGAAAGAATTCCTTAGAGTGACATACTCAAGTCAAGATGCGCTGATCAATGCACTGGGGAGGGGAGATAGTTAACATTTAGTAAATAGTCACTATGTTTTACTCTCTGTGGTAGGTGCTTTATATACAATATCTTTTTATTTTATGAGAATATTTTTCTTTCCCTCAACTTAGAATCTTGTAGAGAGAGTGTCCTTTTAGTTAAACTCATCACTTTGGATGAAATCTAAATTTTTCCCCAAGTGGAGAAAACATAAAATAGGCTTTGAAAGGTAAAATACTCACTGGAAACATTCCTAAAACTTCTCAGTTGGATCATTCTGCTAACCCTGGGTCAATGAGACCTTGCAATAGAAGTCTCCACTGAGGAGGAACTCACAGTAAAATCACTACAGATAGGTTACCAGCACTGAGGAACAGCCTGCCAGAGATCAGCAGCAAGTGTGTATAAAATAACTTAAAAGGTAAAAGAGGACGCAGAAACCTTCATAGATGAACAGAGAGCATGAATGGAGGTGAGGTAGATTTTAAAAAGCATGAATTAGCATGTTATGTAAAGCTGAAGAGGGAATTAGTGCTCTGGAGAAAGAGATCCAAGGAAGTCACCCAGTATGTAACAGAGAAAGATATGAAGAAGGATATGAAAGAGTGATGGAAAGGTAGGAGAATAGATTGAGAAGGTTCAGCAGCATCCAGCTGATTTCTAGAAGAGATTAGAGGGAATGGGAGAGACGCAACCTATGAATGGACATGGCTGAGAACTTGGATCAACTGGAGAAAAAAGTATTCCCCCAATAGAAAGGGCACATCATATTCAAAGTAGTAATGATAAATACAACCATATCCACAGGTAGGCACTCCCTTGTGAAACTGTAGAGCATTAAAGACAAAGAGAAAAGTTTTAAAAGTAAACTGGGACAACACTGTATTTGTATTAAGAAAAAGCATGAGGTTCAGGTTTTGACTGTGTCATTCAATGGCTATGTCCTCTTAAATAGGTCACCTAACCGTTTTGAGCCTCAGAGGACATCTGTCCTCTGGGATGGATAATGGGAACAGTGCCTGTAACGTAGGTTTTGTGAGCCTTGAAATCTTTCCAGAGCAAGTAAATGTAAAAACATTTTAGGCCATTATATGATACTTAACTAACAATAGAAACGCATAATGTATTTTCATTAAAAATATTTGGTTCTACCCTTAAATTATAATCTCTTCCAGGGGAGAGTTTTATTTTATTAATTTTGTGTTTCCAAGACATGGAGCTTTACCCTTCCCCCCAAAAAGTGGCCATTAGATAATTTTGGATGAGACATCCAACCTTTCCCTGATCATGTGATAAAATTTGGCTCCCAGGGGTGCCCCAGATTTCACTCCCGTGAGCCTGGGCAGCCTTATTCCTTTGAGGGTCAGCAATAATTACTCTTTCAAAGATAAACCTTAGAATTTCAGGCTGCTGTTACTCTTTTCCTCTTTCTCATTAAAGTAAATTGTTTTAAAGTGCAAAGATTATTTTAGAGTATGTGAAGGAACCCTGAGCTCCATAACAGCTCCATACTCAAGAGGTAAATATATTCAGATACTTGGTCTCACATTATTCAGTAGGCACTGGTTCAAAGTATGAATCATTCTTTCAGGCGCTCCATCCCTTGGCCCAAACCCTGGATTTTCCTGTAATCTAATGCTTTAGGTCATTACCCTTGCTGATTTACTCTCATTTTCTATTTCTATTTCTAAAAGTTTAAGACTAAACCATTTAGCTTACTCCATTTATCAGTAGAAAAGGGAGGTCCTTTCCTATTGGGGACCCAGGGCTCCCTTTTATCTTAAAGCTTAACTCTCCTCCCCATCCCTGCAGAGAAGGGGTGTCCTCTGACCTGGTCTTCATACAGCCCATCGGCCTGGAGCCAATACTATTGTCCAGACTGCCTCATCCTCTCCTGTGGCCAGTCCTTTACAGCTCTTGGGTTATACCATTTTATGCCTGATTATGCTTTCCCTGTTCCCTTTGCCTGTAAAAGCCATTGCTGTTCATAGAATTGCTTCCCAGAGTCACCATCCCAGCATTTCCAGACCCCTCTGCCAAGTTTCCAGAGCACCCTTCCTTATTGTTACTTTTTAGAAAAACAATAGTCTATCAGAAGCTCAGCTGTACCTCAGTTCCTCTTGCCTCAGCCAGATGCATGACATTCTTAAATTAATTTAAAAAGATTTTTGTGTTATTCGATACTCATGCTATGACTTGTTCAAGTGAGTTGTAACATTTTAGAGTGCTGAAGCAATGAAAAGTAGATCTAGTACAACTCCTCCAATTTCTTGAGTGAGGTCCCAAAGTTCCAAATAAGTTACAGTGATTCTCCCACATACACACAAAAATTATGTGGTAGAGTCTTCTTTTGACTGTGCTTCACTTATGAACAGAGGAAACAAAGTTCTAACAAATATGCAATTTCCAAAGGGTTATTTACTACCTAATGGACAGCTGGTTTTCAACAGAAACTGCACAATGAAAATAATATAAACAGAAGCACAGTGAAATTAAGCGAATACAGTTCCTTTAATGTTCAGATATTCCCTATTTTTTAAAAAAATTTATTCTTAAGTTTTAAGTGGACACAATATCTTCATTTTACATTTATGTGGTTCTGAGGATTGAACCCAGTGCCCTATGCACGCCAGGTGAGCACTCTTCTACTGAGCCACAACACCAGCCCAGGATATTCCCTATTTTTAAATGATAAACTTGAAACTTTGGAATGAATCAACTTGGAAGTACATTAGAGTTGTAAAGGCAGTGCAGGAAATTCTCCTCTACTCTGCTTTCTCCAACATTTGCATCTCATATTACTATGGGACATCTGTCAAAATTAAGAAATTACCATTTGTACATTGCTAGGACTAATTCCTGACCTCATTTGGATTTCAGCAGTTTTTCCACATTTCCAGTTTTTCCCGGGTCCTAGTCTGCATTTGAGTATTAGTCTGTTCTGGTCTGTGACACTTTCTGTTTTTCTTGGTTTTGTTTTTGTTTTTTTACGACCTTGATACTTTTGCAGAGTCTGGCCAGGTACTTCATAGTCTGTCCCTTGGATTGGGTCTGTCTGGTGTTGTTGTTTAGGATTAGAGAGGGTTAAAATTTTGAGGAGGATACCAGAGAGGTTAAGTGCCCTGTCTGCATTGTATCAGGAGGTGTATAATAGCAACATGATTTACCACTGGTCTTATTTTTTGATATACAACTTAACCCTTTTCCTCATCCTAAATAATGGCAGCTACTTTAGTTTTTTTTTTTTTTATGTTCTTTTGGCTTTTTTTTTCTTCCCTAGATCCTTCTTATACTTCTCTATTCTCCAAAAACACCTTCTTCAAGAATGGATTTTTCCAAAAGTCTCTGTTTATTAACACATGCGGCTTTTCTGTTAGGAGGAGAAGCTGACTTTCATGAAGGCAAGAGAGATTCACATGTCCTTCTCTGACCCTGAGGAGGACAGAAACACAGAGACCATGGAGAAGCCAGGGAGCTAGTCCCCAGGAGGCTGGGGGAAGAGAAGGCAAACCTCTTCCTTGGTTGATTGCATTCTCCCCAGTGTTGGACCTTTCGCCTAAAAAGTTCCAACTCTGAGATTCTGTAATCATTTGACGTGGTCCTAACTCCCTCAATCTACCACAGGGCCACTTCTGGCAAGCAGCAGGTCATTTTACAGTAATAAGTCAGAGTGCCTCAGGAATTGGGACGAAAAGAAAGAATTTCTTTTCTGTGACGTGAAAAAGCAGGTGGTGAAAATCAGAGACTTAAGGGAAGATCCACAAGATTTTTTCTTTAACCCAATTCCTTCTTTTTGGGTAATTTAGGGAAGCCATTCATTGTGTGTATGTGTGTGTGGCGGGGTGGGGGGCGAGGGAGAGAGAGAGAGAGTGTATGTGTATCTGTGTGAGAGAGAAAGAGAGTGTGTGTGTGTGTGTGTGTGTGAGTGTGTGTGTGTGTGTGTGTGTGTGTGTGTGTGTGTGGTGCTAGGCATGCCAGGCAAATACTCTACCACTGAGCTAGATCCCCAGTCCTTTTTATTTTATGTTGAGACAGGTTCTTGCTAAATTCCCCAGGCTAACCTCAAACTTGTGGTCCTCCTGCCTCAGCCTCCCAGGTAGGTGGGATTACAGATGTGTGCTTGGATTCAGGGAAGCCATTTTGAAGGCAGGCCTCACCTTTTCCCTCACTCCTAAAGGTCATACTCAGGTGTGTAAATGAAGAAGAGTTCTTGCTAGGTACTTGCTTTGACTCTTTATGTAATTGAAAATATAATTTAATGGTCTTAATTTTTGATATACAACTTAACTCTTTAACCAGTTATAAATACCTTCTTCACCAGCTTAATAATTCGTATATTGAATTTCTTCAGATTTGGTATTAGTGTAATTTTTTTTTTTTAAATGAAGACCAACTATTTCAGATTCGAAATCAACTAACATTTATTGAGCATTTGATACATGATATGCTGTTGCTTGGGGTTTCCTATGCATTATTAGTTGGTCATCCCAGTAACCTCTTGAAGTAGAAACTATTGCTACTGTCATTTTTTAATAGAGAAATATATGTATAAAGAGGTCATGCAACCATCTTAAGCTTGCTGAGCTCATTAGTGGCCGAGCTGAGATTGAAACCAAGTTTTATGACTCCAGACTTGTTTGTTTTTAACCACTAGCCCATACTATCTATTGAATTGTGCCCTCCTGTAAATTCTACTTGTTGGTCCTATAAAGCCCATAGATGAAATCTATTCCTTCTTCCAAACAATAGCCATTTGGATATTTGCTTAGACTGATCATATTCCTACAGGTCTTTTCTTCTACAGTCTTAGCTTTTTTAAGTTCTTTTATTTGTTGCCAGCTACACATTCTTTTGGGATTTCTTTAGTTGTCTTCAGACTGCCTTGTTTGTCTCTGGTTAGGCTCCTGTTTGCCAATTTAACTCCAGGCAGTGTAGAGGAAACTAAACACTGTAGAGTTGAGTTTATTCTGATGAGAACCCTTGTTGCTTTGGGGGCCACATTTGCAGCCCACATCCTCAGCAGAGTTGCCTTACTCTCTTGGAGGTTTTAGACAATCCAGACTGCAGATGTAGTAATTTGCTGCTCAGGAAATTTAAGAAATTTGCTATGGGTTTTCAAGCCAACAACTACATGGTTTTTATTAAAACCTTTAAAATTCTTCAGTTGAATGTTACTACCACTGTAGGTCCTGGGTGTTTGTTAAGTCATTGGATAATAACCCTCTACTGCTAATACCCTACTATTAAACTCTAAAGTGGTGTGGAAATTAGATAATAAGTTTGCTCTTCTCTGTGAGGCTTTGGAGAAGGATTGAAGGGTGAGGTGAAAACAGATTGCCCTGCCTCTTTGCTTCTCCTTTTGAACTAGTCAGGGTTGTAAAAGTGCTTGTTCTTTAAAATACTTCAGTCTCTATTGGACGGTGGTTCTGAAGGATAAAAGAGGATCACTTTTGGATGTCTCATAAATTGCTCTTCAAAGCAATTTATAATAATTCACAAAATTACCTATGTATCTAAAATATGAATGATGTCTGAACTTTATTGATTTGTGACTTTGATTGTGAGGTTTAATTCTCTCTTAAGAAGTGAGGGGCAGAAAATTAACAAACATGATTCCTGTGGTTTGGTGGGTTAGTGGGTAAGAACAACTCTTAGGCTCCTCCCCTTATCATTCATGTACCTGTGGGTCACTTTCATGAGCTTCAAGCTCATATGTTAAAAAAAAAAATAACTCCTTTTTCATGTTGTGTATGAAATTAGCTGTCCAAATTCTTAGTAAGAACTGTATAAATATTTTTTTTTTTTACTGTGAGCTTGTTAATCTAATAGCCAAGACCACACTTTCCAAGAATAGAAAGTCCCCCATATTCAAATTCTTCACCTTTATTGCTTATGATAGTCTTTTTCCTTGTTACCATATTTAATCCTAATAGTCCCATTTTACAAATGTAAGTTTTTGGAAAGTGAAGTATATGCTCAAGGTCACACCATCAGTAGGTGGGAGGTGGTATTGTTTGAAGCTATTGGTGTTCAACCCTGTAAGATTTTGGATTCATTCAGCAGAGGTTGATTGAATGTACACTGTGTGCAGTGAAGTGTGTGGACCAGTTGTTACATTCCAGATGAGTCAGAAATAAAAGCTGCTCTCAAGGAATTTATAATCTAATGAGGGAGATAAGATGTGCATATATATATATAATTTTAACTCAAGGTAGAAAGAGATAAGGGCTAAATAAAAAGATATGGTGAGGTATTATGGGACGATGGAGATTTTAATTTCCTGTTTTGAGTGATGAAGAAAGCTTCTTAATTAAGATAGTGTTTGACCTGAAAGACTTGTACCTGAGGGAGAGGGACACGCAGATGTCCCAGGCCCAAGATATACCTGTTCATGACAGTAGTTCTTAGGGTAATAATTGAGGTGCAAAGCTGCACCTGCATTCTTTAAAAAGTAATGGAATGTTGGGTATTCTTTTCAGTATAATATAGATTAAAGCACCAAGCCATTATCTCAGTACATTTAGTCTTTTGCAAATGATACACAAGTAAATTCATGATAATGGAATGTGACAAAATGTTCTTTACTGCCCTTGCTGCTAATAACTCATGTTTACTTTGTCCTTACTATATGTCAGGCAATGTTCTAACTGCTTTATATTTTATTAATCTATTTTATCATCATATAACCTATAAAACATATATTATTTTAAAAATATTATCTCTGTATACAAGATGCTATCACAGAAATCCAAAAAACAAACAGAAAACACACACACACACACACACACACACACACACACAAATAAAATAAAGCAAAGCCCAATAAATTAGAAACTTATTTCTCTTTCACTCAGTAGTTCCTATGTGAGTGATCCAGCACCAGCTTGTGTCATTATCATCACAGGGCTTTCAAAGTTGCTCTAATTAGTCACTATTTCCCAGTCAGTAGAAAAGAGGTAAGATGAATCCAGGAAAAGTGGATTCTTTTTTTGGAAGATACCTGAAATTTCATATATCACTCCCACCCATATCTCATAGGCATATGGTATATTGGATTGAATGACAGTCCTATAAAACACATGTCCACGTCCTAAAATCCAGATCCTATGAGTGTGAATTTATTTGGAAAAAGGGTCTTTGCAGTTATAATTAAGAATCTTAAGAAGAGATCATCCTGGATTATCCAGGTGGTCCCTAAATTCAATGACAAGTGTTTTTCGGAGAAACAAACATGAGGGGAAGGCCATGTGAAGGTGGAGGTGGAATTTTGCTGACATAAACTGGGGAACACCTAGAGTCACCAGAGCTGGGAGAGGCCAGAGAGCATTCTCTCCTAGAACTTCCAGAGGGAACATGGCCCTGCCATCACCTTGACTTTGGATATCTGACTATAGAATACATTTCTGTTGTGTAAAGCCAACAGTTTTGTGGAGAGTTGTTACAGCAGCCATAGAAGACTAATACTCCGTATTGTTTCAAGGAGGCTGAGGAGCATGGTGGTTGGGGGCAGGTCAAGTGCCAGCCAAACTATGCAAAGGAAGAAGCGGATAGATATGGGGAGGGGTAGCATTCTTTATTATATCCCATTTTATAGATGAGGACACTAAGGCAAAGAGAGACTCAGGAACGTGCCCAAAGTCAGACACCTAAGAGGAAGCAAAGCTGTGATTGCAGTCTAGACCCTTACCCACTATCTATACTGCCTGTAGATCCAAGGGGCTATGGAAACACAGAGAAGATTGTGATTGGCATTGGGATTGAGAAGAAGAATGGAGGTAAACTGGGAAATCAGCATTATTAGCCAGGTAAAGAGGAGGAGGTTGAGGAGAAAGAGACGTTACTGGTTGGGGCACTGAAGTGTGAATTAGTATGACAGGTTTGTGGTTATGGCTTTGAAGATATGTTGAAAGCTTAGGAAATGGTGGAAGGGTGGCAGAGATGAGGTGAGAGGAGGGTCCTGATACCTAACAGGCTTGTATGCTGTGCTGAGACATTTGGTTTTTACCTTAAAGCAGTGGATAAGTCCATTATCAAATTTATCAGCCAGGACCCTCATACATTTCTGTTTGTACACAAAGTGCTACAGCGCCTTGAAAAAGAGTTGGCTGTTTATTAGACGCTTTCACTATATGACTCAGCAGTCTCACTCTTAAACATTTACCAAAGAATAATGGAAACCTAAATTCACACAAAGAGTATTTATAGCAAAACCTGGAAGTAGAGAAAATCTCCTTTAGCTGGCGGGTAGGTAAGAAAACACACAGCAGTGCATCCACACAACGGATGCTCCTCATGGTAAAGAGGATGAGTCACCGATGGCTCCTCAGACTCAGGTGACATAATGCATAACTATTTATTTGCTCTTCTGGAAAAGGCTGGGATAGGAGAGGTGAATTTGGCCAACTCCAGATTCAAGGGATAGTTAGAAGTTGAGTTCACTTTGAAATAAACTTTCACCTTCCCCATAAAAAGATTAAGTCTCTATAGTCTACATTGCTGTGACTTATTTTTATCTTTAAGCTTGATGTGTGGGGAGGTGGGGAAAGACCTCATTCATCTGACTGCCTCTCTGGGCCCTCACAGGAAGGTCTTTGGTAAGCTCTTCAGATATTTATTTGGTACAATTCTACTTTTAGGGAAAAAAATGATCCTTATGATTGTATAATAAAGTACATTTTAATGAATTTTATAGGCTGCTCTTCTAAATGATATGGAGGTTATAGTATTTCTACTCATGCTATATGCTACATTATGCTACATTCATTATTGACTCTGTATTTTTTTTTAATTGGTTTGAGATAGAGTCTCACCAAATAGCTTAAGCTGGCCTTGAACTTGTAATCCTCCTGCATCAGCCACCTGAGTAGCTAGACTTGCAGATGTATGTGCCTCTCTGCCCAGCAACTATATATTCTAATTGGGAAATAATCCCAATTATTTTATTCGATAGCATTTCCTATAGGAAATATACTTAATAACATTGTTTCTAGGAACACATTATAGTGAGAAGCATAGACTGTTTGCAGAATTGAAACTTTGGCTCACTCAAATTACTCTCCAATGAATCAAATAGTAGCTGTTTTTAGGTCAACCATTTCCCTATCCCCTCTAATCTTACTATGTTAGGCATATGAATGACACTGAAATGTCAAATTGGTTAAGTTTTTACCAGCTTTGTATCTTCAGTGGGCAGAAAAGCGTTATACATGTTTATTATTTTAAGTGGAAATATGCATGAGTCAAAATCATGCTTCTATGGTTTATGGTAGATGAACCTTGTTTTTCTCCTTTCTGAATATTAGAAATGTTAACAGAAATTTTGTTTATGAAAGTCCTTATGGAATATCTGCTTAAAGCTTAGCAATCATTAACTTTTTCAAGTTACACAAAAGATTGATCTGCACCGTGTGTATTCAAGCCCAGGTCAACTGCCGCGCTTTCCCAGGTGTTGACTTAGTGAGTGCGCAGGTTCACGATCTTCCCTGATCAGGTGCCCTTGTTTATAATTTGTGGTTTTCAAGGTAACCACACAATTTCAGAAGAAAGCAAACATTGCTGGCAAGTGGCAGTGTTTGTTTTATAAATGCTTGGAAGTGGTTTAGTACTTTCTTTGTCTTTTAAAGAATAAGGTGAATAACAAAAGCAGCTCTCACGATTAGCGATGCAGCCTCTGTTTGCCATGACAGGGATTCACCTTGTTCTCCTCCAGCCTTCCTTGCCCTTTTAAAGCTGAACACCTCTGAAAAGTGAGATATACACCCTAAAAATGAATGAAAGTTGTGGATCACTAGGAATGTACTGATCTCGGTACTTCTCTAATGTCTTCCTGTAGGACGGGCGGTGTATGTGTGTGTGTGTGTGTGTGTGTGTGTGTGTGTGTGTGTGTGGCGCGCTCCATCAGATGACTTGGAGGTGGTTAACCTTCCATATCCAGAGGCTCTCAAGGACCATGAGGAACTGGAAGATAATAAGCTTATTCAGAGTGTCCTATTCTGGAATTAGAAGTGGGCTTAAATTGTTTTCTTAAACTCGCATTTCTAAAGGACAGAAGCCTTGGCTCTGTTTAGAAATAGGGCTGTGGAGACTTGTCCTCCTGCTTCTGTTTAGGCAGGCTTCATGAAGCAGAATTTAATGGTTGTAAGAAGCCTCACTTATGCAACTTGAACTCTGATTATATCTACATAATTAAATATCCGGATGTGGGTAAATATTGGAAGGAAAGTAGTTAAATAAAATTGATTGTGTGGTTAGGTTCTGTTATGTGGTGGTATAAGAGAAAAAGTCCGGTACCCAAAATGTGACGTTAGAAATACAGTATGAATGTTTAGTGGACAAATGTAAAAAACAAAGCAAAAAGCAACAGACTGTAACTAATATTTTAACTTGAAACAACAACATTGGAAAGCCTTTAATTCCTACTTCTTCATTACCCTTGTCTTCTTTTTATATATTTGACCAGTATTGTTAAGTTAAAGGCAGATATCTCTACTTATGGGCTTATAGGTATGAAAGCCAGGAAAATGAGATAGCTTTCTACTTTCTACCCTGATATAAAAGATGGGTGAGAGTGTTCTGGCCACAGCACAAAAAAGTGACTGAGGGGTTGGGGTTGTAGCTCAGTGGTAGAGTGCTTGCCTAGCATGTGTGAGGCAATGGGTTTGATCCTCAGCACCACATTAAAAATAAATAAATAAATAAAATAAAGGCATTCTGTCCATCTACAACTACCAATCAATTAATCAATCAGAAGCTGAATAAAACACTGCTTATGCTAACTCTATTGATGCCTCTCAAATTTTTTCTATTTATTTATATTAATTAATTTTTTATTTATATATGCTGTATGACAGTGGAATGCATTACAATTCTTATTACACATATAGAGCACAATTTCCATATCTCTGGTTGTATACAAATTATATTCATAATACCAATTCATGTCTTCATAAATGTACTTTGGATAATAATGTCCATCACATTCCACCATCATTTCTAACTCCATGCTCCCTCTCTTCCCCTCCCACCTCTCTTCCCTATTTAGAGTTCATTTATTCCTCCCATGCTCCCCCTCCCTACGCACTATGAATCAGCCTCCTATATTAGAGAAAACATTTGGCCTTTGGTTTTTTGGGATTGGCTAATTTCACTTAGCATTATCTTCCCCAACGCCATCCATTTACCTGCAAATGACATGATTTTATTCTCTTTTATTGCTGAGTAATATTCCATTGTGTATATTTGCCACATTTTTTTATCCATTCATCCACTGAAGGGCATTTAGGTTGGTTCCACAGTTTAGCTATTGTGAATTGTGCTGCTATAAACATTGATGTGGCTGTGTCCCTGTAGTATGCTGTTTTTAAGTCCTTTGGGTGTAGTCCTAGGAGAGGGATAGTTGGGTCAAATGGTGGTTTCATTCCCAATTTTCCAAGGAATCTCCATACTGCTTTCCATTATGGCTGCACCAATTTGCAGTCCCACCAACAATATATGAGTGTACCTTTTTCCCCACATCCTCGCCAACACTTATTGTTGTTTGTCTTCATAATAGTTGCCATTCTGACTGGAGTGAGATGATATCTTAGAATAGTTTTGATTTGCATTTCTCTAATTGCTAGAAATGATGAACATTTTTTCAAATATTTGTTGATTGATTGTATATCATCTTCTGAGAAGTGTTGGGTTATTTGTTTTTTTAGTGCTTACTTTTTGAGTTCTTTATATACTGTAAAGATTAGTACTCTATCTTATATGTGAGGGGTAAAGATTTGCTCCCAAGATGTTCACCTCACAATCTGTTCTCCTCACAGATTGTTTCTTTTGCTGAGAAGAAACTTTTTAGTTTGGATCCATCCCATTTATTGCTTCTTGATTTTAATTCTTGGGCCTAAAGTATCTTATTAAGGAAGTTGGGGCCTGATCCCACATGATGGAGATTAAGGCCTACATTTTCTTCTATTAGATGCAGGGTCCCTAGTTTTATTGCTAGGTCCTTGATCCATTTTGAGTTAAATTTTGTGCATGGCCTACATTTTCTTCTATTAGATGCAGGGTCCCTAGTTTTATTGCTAGGTCCTTGATCCATTTTGAGTTAAGTTTTGTGCATAGGGGTTTAATTTCATTTTGTTACATGTGGATTTCCAGTTTTCCCAGCACCATTTGTTGAAGAGGCTATCTTTTCTCCAATGCATGTTTTTGACATCTTTGTCTAATATAAGATAATTGTAATCTTGTGGGTTAGTCATTGTGTCCTCTATACTGTACCATTTGTCTACCAGTTTGTTTTGGTGCCAATACCATGCTGATTTTGTTACTATTGCTCTATAGTATAGTTTAAAGTCTGGTGTAGTGATGCCACCTGCTTCACTCTTTCTGCTAAGGATTGCTTTAGCTATTCTGGGTCTCTTATTTTTTCAGATAAATTTCATGACTGCTCTTTCTGTTTCTATGAGGAATGCCATTGAGATTTTGATTGGAATTACATAAAATCTGTATAGTGCTTTTGGAAGTATGGTTATTTTGATAATATTAATTTTGCCTATCTAAGAGCAAGGTAGATCTTTCCATCTTCTAAGGTCTTCTTTGATTTCTTTCTTTAGGCTTCTGTAATTTTCAAGTATTTTATTTTTATTTTTTGAGGCTATTTTAAATGGGGTAGTTTTCCTTGTTTCCCTTTCTGAGGATTTGTCACTGATATACAGAAATGCATTTGATTTATGGGTGTTGATTTTATATCCTGCTACTTTGCTGAATTCATTTACTAGTTCTAGAAGTTTTCTGGTGGAACTTTTAAAGGTTCTTCTAGGCATAGAATCATATCATCAGCAAATAGTGTCAATTTAAGTTCTTCTTTTTCTTATTTGTATCCTTTTAATTTCTTTCATCTAATTGCTCTGGCCAGTATTTCGAGAACTATATTGAATAGAAGTGGTGAAAGAGGGCATCCCTGTCTTGTGCCAGTTTTTCGAGGGAATGCCTTTAATTTTTCTCTGTTTAGAATGATGTTGGCCTGGGGCTTAGCATAGATGGTCTTTATGATGCTGAGATATGTTCTTCCCTAGTTTTTCTAGTGTTTTGAACATAAAGCAGTGCTGTATTTTGTCAACTGCTTTTTCTGCATCTCTTGAGATGATCATATGATTCTGGTCTTTAAGTCTATTGATGTGATGAATTACATTTATTGATTTCTGTATGTTGAACCAACCTTGCATCCCTGGGATGAATCCCACTGGATTGTGGTGTATGATCTTTTATATGTTTTTGTATTTGATTTGCCAGAATTCTATTGAGAATTTTTGCGTCTATGTTCATTTAGAAATATTGGTCTGAAGTTTTCTTTTTTTGATGTGTTTTTGCCTGGTTTTGGAATCAGGGTGACATTGGCCTCATAGAATGAATTTGGAAGTGCTTCCTCTTTTTCTATTTCCTGAAATAAATTGAAGAGTATTGGTATTAGTTTGTCTTTAAAGGTCTTGAAGAAGTTGGCTGTGTATCCATCTGGTCCTGGGTTTTTCTTGGTTGGTAGACTTCTGATGGCGTCTTCTGTTTCGTTGCTTGAAATTGATATGTTTAAATTGTGTATATCATCCTGATTCAATTTTGGCAAATTATATGACTCTAGAAATTTGTTGATGCCTTTGATATTTTCCATTATATTGCAGTACAAGTTTTCAAAATAATTTCTAATTATCTTGTGTATTTCTGTAGTGTCTGTCGTGATACTTCCTTTTTCATCACATATGTTAGTAATTTGTGTTTTCTCTCTTCTCTTCGTTAGCATGGCTAAGTGTCTGTCAATTTTATTTATTTTTTTCAAAGAACCAACTTTTTATTCTGTCAGTATTTTAAATTGTTTCAATTTCATTGATTTCAGCTCTGATTTTAATTATTTCTTGTCTATTACTGCTTTTGGTGCAGATTTGTTCTTCTTTTTCTAGGGCTTTGAGGTGTAGTGTTAAGTCATTTATTTGTTGACTTTTTCTTCTTTGAAGGAATGAACTCCAAGCAATGAACTTTCCTCTTAGAACTGCTTTTATAGTGTCCCAGAGATTTCGATATGTTGTATCTGTGTTCTCATTCACCTATAATTTTTTTTTAATCTCCTCCTTGATGTCTTCTGCAACCCATTGTTCATTCAGTAGCATATTACTTAGTCTCCAGATGTTGGAGGAGCTTTTATTTCTTATTTTATCATTGATTTTTAATTTCATTCCATTATGATCTGATAGAATGCAGGGTAGTATCTCTACTTTTTTATATTTGCTGAGAGTTGCTTTGTGGCATATTATATGGTCTATTTTAGAGATGGATCCATGTGCTGCAGAGAAGAAAGTGTATTCTCTCATTGAAGCATGGAATCATATATGTCAGTTAAGTCTAAGTTATTGATTGTATTATTGAGTTCTATAGTTTCTTTGTTCAGCTTTTGTTTGGAAGATCTAGCCAGTGAAGGAGGTGTGTTAAAGTCCCCCAGAATTATTATGTTGTGGTCTATTTGACTCTTGAACTTGAGAAGAGTTTGAACATAGGTGCTCCATTGTTTGGGGCATATATATTTATAATTATCAAGTCTTGTTGGTGTATGGTTCCCTTGAGCAGTATGTAGTGTCCTTCTTTATCCCTTTTGATTTATGTTAGCTTGAAGTCTACTTTATTTTATATGAGGATGGAAACCCCTGCTTGCTTCCACATTCCATGTGAGTGGTATGATTTTTCCCAACCCTTCACCTTCAGTCTGTGGATGTCTTTTCCTATGAGAAGAGTCTCTTGGAGGTAGCATATTGTTGGGTCTTTTTTTAAAATTATTTTTTTCCAATCTGCTAGTCTATGTCTTTTGGTTGGTGAGTTTAGGCCATTAATATTCAGGGTTATTATTGAGACATGATTTGTATTTCTAGCCATTTTTGTTTCTTTTGGGTATTTAATGTGACGTGGTTTCTCTTCTGATTAGATTTTCCTTTAGTGTAATACCTCTCTCTGCTGATTTTCATCATTATTTTTCATTTCCTCTTCAAGGAATATTTTGCTGAGGGTGTTCTGTAGTGCAGGCTTTCTAGTTGTAAATTCTTTTAACTTTTATCATGGAAGGTTTTTATTTAATCATCAAATGTAAAGCTTAGTTTTGCTGGATACAAGATTCTTGGTTGACATCCATTTTCTTTCAGAGCTTGGTATATGTTGTTCCATGATCTTCTAGCTTTTAGGGTTAGGGTTGAAAAATCTCCCCCTAAATGTGATCTCATTCCACTCTCTTGCCGCATTTAAGGTTCTATCCTTATTCTGTATGCTAGGCATTTTCATTATAATGTATCTTGGTATAGATCTGTTGTAATTTTATACATTTGGTATCCTGTAAGTCTCTTGTATTTGGTTTTCCAATTGATTCTTCATGCTTGGGAAATTTTCTGATATTATCTCATTGAAGAAATTGTGCATTCCTTTAGTTTGAAACTCTGTGCCTTCCTCTATCCCAATAACTCTTAGATTTTGTCTTTTAATGCTGTCCCATAATTCTTGGATGTTCTGTTCATGGTTTCACTGTGTGATCAACTTTATTTTCCAGATTATATACTTTGCTTCATTATCTGACATTCTTTCTTCCAAGTGATCTAGTCTGTTGGTTATGCTTTTTATTGAGTTTTTTAAATTTGGTTTATTGTATCCTTCATTTGAAGGATTTCTGACTGTTTTTTTTTTTTTTCCAGAGTCTCTATCTCTTTCTTAAAGTAATCTTTGCTACCTGTATTTGCTCTTTTATCTGTTTGTTGGAGTGATCAATTTTTGCCTGTATTTGCTCATTTAGGTCATTCTTTAATTGACAGATCATTTTAATTGTGAACCTTCTCTTTCATTTCATCAACTTCTATCTTATATTCTTGTAATACCCGTGCAGATTGTCTGCACCTCACCTTGATGTTGGGCTTTCAGACCCTGCTGATGTCCCTCAATGTATGCTACTGCAACTAAAGATGGTGGTGGCAATAGCTGAGGTAATTTGAGATAATAGTGGAGGTGCCCCAAGATGGAAGCAAGGTCTTACAGAGATGGGGTTGAAAGGGTGAGCTTCACAATCTCTTTGGGATGTCTGCTCTGAGATGGAGCTGCTTCCAGGCCCTGTCTGTTGTCAAAAAGGTAAGGGCTACTGCATGGGGAAGACTGTGGCAATGTCTGCAGTGCCCCAAGATGGAAATGGGTTAGGTTTAGGCGCTCATGTTGGGGGTGGGGGTTGGCAAACTCGGACCTACTCTGGACCTGGGTCCTATGCAAGTCGGTGTGAGCGGATCTGGGCCGGTCCTGACCTCCCTAGGTTGTCTGCTGGTCAGAAGGGGCAGTCCTTGCCAGAGGCTGGGCTCTGGTGGTTGTCTGCTGGTGGAGGGATGAACCTGGGCCTACTGTGAGCCTTGGGCCCTCGCAGTCCGGTGTGGGTGGATCTGGGACACCAGGCCTGACCTCCCACGGTAGTTTGCTGGTCTGAAGTCCCTCTCAAACCTTAATAGACTTATATTCTGCTTTAATTTTTTTTAACTTTATAACTGCTTTCCCCTATTTCTACCAATTCATTTCAATTATCACAAGTCACTTTAGCCTTATTTTCAAAAACGTTCATTATGAAATAAAGCATACATTAAAAATGTATGAAATGGATATATTTATGTCTTATTACTTGTATATATGTGTTTTTGAGTATATGGATATGGACTATATTGCTATAGAAATAGAGCTAAATGGGCAGAGTTCAAAAATAGGCTTGCTTTTTTTTTTTTAAATGAATTTTTTATAGCAGTTTTAGAGTCACAGCAAAATTAAACAGAAAGTACAATTTCCATATACTCCTTGCCCCCACATGCACACATCTTCTTCCACTATCAAAATCCTGCACCGGAGGGATTCGTTTGTTATAATTGATGAGACTATATTGCCATATCCTTATAACCCAGAGTTCACAGTTTACATTAATGTTCATTCTTTGTGGTGTGCATTCTATGGAGCTTAACAAATGTATGACCTGTATACACTAGTAATCACAAGAGTAATTTCACTGCTCTGAAAATCCTCTGTGCTCTCCCTGGTCATGCACTCCCCCTGACCTCTGAAAACCCATGATTTCTGTCTCCATGGCTTTGTGTTTTCCTCAAATGTCACATAGTTGGTATCCTACACAACGTAGCTTTTTCAAACTGTCTGCTTTCAGTTTATGTAATGCCTTTTTGGTTCCATCATGTTTTTAAAATGGTTTTACAACCCATTTCTTTTTTTAATATTTATTTTTTAGTTGTAGTTGGAATACAATACCTTTATTTATTTTTATGGTGTTGAGGATCGAACCCAGCACCTTACACATGCTAGGTGAGCGTTCTACTGCTGAGCTACAACCCCAGCACCCCCATTTCTTTTTTGATGCTGAAAAAGAAAAAATTTTTTTCTTTTCTTTTCAAAGAATAATATTCCACTGTCTGGATGTACCAGAGTTTATTTCTTTATTTATCTACTGAAGGTCATTTTAATTAATTTCAAATTTTGGCAATTGTGAATAAAACTGCTATAAAAATCTAGCTCAGGTTGTGTATGGACATAACTTTTCAACTCATTTGGATACATATCATAGAGCTTGATTGCCAGATTATGTAATTTAAGAGTATATGTAGTTTTGTAAGGAAAAGCCAGACTGTGTTTACCATTTTGAATTCCCATCAGCAATAAATGACTCCTTGTTGCTCCACATATTTGCCAGCATTTGGTGTTAGTGTTTTGAGTTTTGGCTATTCTAGGTGGCATGTAGTGGTATCTCATTGCTGTTGTAATTTTTAGTTTTTAGTTCCCTAATGACATATGATTGTGAGCCTCTTTTTATAAGTCCATTTACCATCTGTATATCTTTTGTGAAGTGTGTCTGTTCAGGCCTTTTGGCCATTTTAAAATCAGGTTTTTTTTTTCTTATTGTTTAATTATGTGATAGTCCTTTATTAGACACGTTTTCCGCAATTATTTTCTCCCAGTTTGTGTCTCTCACTTTTTTGATATGTCTTTTGCAGAACAGAAGTTTTAAATTTTATGAAGTCAATTTTATCAATTATCTCTCTCTTTTCCAAGAAGTCCTTTATTCCTATTTCACAGATGAGGAAATCAGTCTGGCCCTTCTGACAAGTGAAAGCACCAGGGTCTGAGTAAGCAGTCACTGGCTGAGAGCAGTCATCTGCTGGCTGGGAAAGGGGTTGGGTGGGATACCCTGGACAGCAGTCTCCCGGAGAGTGAGTGAGACAGTGTAGAGACAGGAGGCATGGCAGATAGTTACACATAGGGATGGAACATCCTGTTCCTGCTGCATAAGTGCCACTAGCCCTGCTTTATAATATACCTGCCATTATCCAGCTAGCAAACGGCACTGTAAGAGCCACCCAAGCCAGACATGCAGGTGCCATTTTACCAATTCTTTCTTTCATGAATTATGCCTTTGATATTGTATTTAAAAATTTATTGCCAAACCCAAGGAGCATACTGGTTTCCCCCTTCTTGTCTCCTAGGAGTTTATAGTTTCATATTTTACATTTAGAATTATGACCCATTTGTAAGTGATTTCTTTTTGGGGGTACTGGGGATTGAACTCAGGAGCACTTAACCACTGAGCCACATCCCCAGCCCTATTTTGTATTTTATTTAGAGACAGGGTCTCACTGAGTTGCTTAGTGCCTCACTTTTGCTCAGGCTGGCTTTGAACTCACGATCTTCCTGTCTCAGCCTCCTGATCCTCTGGCATTACTGGAGTGTACCACTGTGCTCGACTATAGGTGATTTTTGAGAGTGATGGAAAGTTTTTGTCCAGACTCATTTTTTTTTGCATATTGATATCCAGTTGTTCTAGCACATTTGTTGGAAAGACTGTTTTTACTTTATTATATAGCCTTTGTTCCTTTATCAAAAAT
Organism: Callospermophilus lateralis; assembly: GCF_048772815.1. Taxonomy (NCBI): domain Eukaryota; kingdom Metazoa; phylum Chordata; class Mammalia; order Rodentia; family Sciuridae; genus Callospermophilus; species Callospermophilus lateralis. The sequence continues at coordinate 93,317,789 of NC_135308.1, read as the reverse complement.
TAGTTGACCATATTTATGTGAGTCTATTTCTTGGCTTTTTATTCTGTTCCACTGATTTGTCTGTTCTTTCACCACTACTATACCATGTTAATTACTGTAGCTTGGTGGTAAGTTTTGAAGTAGAGCAGCCCTGTTATTTTTCACTAAGGGAAAATGATCAGTACCAAAATTTTACTATATAATGGAGCTATATTTAGCTTCAGGAATTTGGGTGAAATGAGTGTTCTCATTCTGAAGCCACAGTCAAGTGAGACCCTTTAGCCAGATGTAGGCACCATTGAGGGAGTCAAGTAGTTTCCTCACTTCTTAAGGGCTAGGTAAGAAAAGGAATGGAGAATTGCCACTTTAACCATTCAAGTTTCCACCATCAGAAAAAAGCAATGAAAAAAGCTACTGCCCCTCTATAAACAAGAGGACACCAGACCAAGATGTTGCTTTTCTTGCTCAAGATAGTCCTCCCTCCATCTCTTTCCCTTCAAGTGTGTAATCATTGCTTTGCTAAATACCTATGTGCTTATGTCCCTTTTAAAAAATAAATTTTAAAAATGTGGCATATATATAAAAAAAAAAAAAAAGAAAAAAGCGATGAATGTGGAGAAGAGGCTTCCCACTAATAGAACTGTAAAATAAAGAAACAAAAATTACATGAATGCCTGTCAGCCAGGTTAAGAAATAGAGCTTTCCAACAGAGTCTATTTTAAGTTGATAACAATGTAACTTAAAAATTTTTTTGTGTGTATTGGTGAACCTTTATTTTATTAATTTATTTATATGTGGTACTCATAGTTGAACCCACTGTCTCACATATGCCAGGCAAAAGATCTATCACTGAGCTACAACTCCAGCTCTGACAATGTAAGTTAAAAAAAATTTTTTTTTAGTTGTTGATGGACTTTTATTCATTTATTTATATGTGGTGCTGAGGTTTGAACACAGTACCTCACACATGCTAGGCAAGTGCTCTACCACAGAGCCACAATGTGACTTTGATGACATCAACACTATACTTTCTCTGCTTCTCCCTCATTTTATGTTACTGTAACAATTTGTACTTTTTTAATAGTGATCCTCCCAATTTTATTTATTTATTTATTTAAATTGCTTTTATTTTTAAAATACATGACAGCAGAATGCATCACAATTCTTATTACACATATAGATCACAATTTTTCATATCTCTGTATATAAAGTATGTTCACACCAATTCATGTCTTTATACATGTACTTTGGATAATGATGTCCATCACATTTAACCATCATTGCTAACCCCCTGCTCCCTCCCATCCCCTCTCACCCCTCTGCCCTATCTAGAGTTCATCTATTCCTCCCAAGTTCCCTCTCCCTACCCCACTATGAGTCAGTCACCTTATATCAGAGTTGTGCTTTTTTTATATACTATGTATCCACTAACAAATTATTGTAGCTATAGTTTTATATATATACACGTACACATATACATATATATGTGTGTATATATGTATATATATATGCATTTATATATATAAATATATAAATCTTTTTGGTGTTGTTTATTTATTAAATTTTTTGTGGTGATAAAAATTGAACCCAGTGCCTCATGCATGCTAGGCAAGTGCTTTACCACTGAGCTATCTCCCAAGCCCTGTAATTGAAATATGTTCACTTTTTAACTTCGGTGAGTTAAAAGTGATTTATGGGGGCTGTAGCTGTAGCTCAGTGGCAGAGCGCTTGCCTTGCACGTGTGAGTTACTGGGTTCCATCCTCAGCACCACATATAAATAAGTAAAATAAAGTCCGTTGATAACTAAAAATAACAACAATAATAAAGTGATTTATGTGCCATTGTTACAGTATTAGACTGTACTGAATTGACTATATTCTTACCTGTACAGAAAGTTTTAAACTTTCACATGTTTTCATGGTGTTAGTGTTCTTTCATTTCAAAATGAAGAAATACCTTTGGCATTTCTTGTTAGGCAGGCCTAGTGGTGATGAACTCTCACAGTTTTTATTTGTCTGGCAAAATTCTGTTCTTCATTTCTGAAGGAAAATGGAGTATTGTGTTTTTGGTCAGCAGTTATTTCTTTCAACTTCTTGAATAGTCCTCCTACTCTCTCCTGGTCTAAGGTATCTTCTGAGAAATCCGATCATCATGTGGAGGTTTCCTTGTTTCTGATGAATTGTTTTTCTGTTGTGGCTTTCAAACTTCACTCTGACATTTGAGAACTTGGTTTAATGTGTTGTAGTGAAGATTTCTTTACTTTTCATCCATTTGAGGTTCTTTAGGATACGTGAATCCAAATGTTCATTTTTTTCCCTTCTGAATTTGGAAAGTTGTCTGACATTGATTGTTTCTTTAAATAAGTTTTATGACCCTTTTTCTTTCTCTGATCCTTTTGGGTTCACAAGATGCCCATAATAGTTTTTTTTTGATAGTGTCCCATAGTCCTGTTTTTTTTTCACACCCCCCCCCCCATTCTTCTAACTAATTTTAAATGACTTATCTTTGAGCACACGTGCTATAACTTGATTAAATATGTGGTTGAAGCCTATGGAAACTTTCAGTTAAGGTACTCTGTTCTTTAGCTCCAGAATTTCTGTCCAGTTTATCATTGTATTCTCTTTGTTGAATTTGGTTTGTATGATGTTTTTCTGAAATTGGCTGTTAATCTGTTTCATTTGTAGCTCACTGAGTGTAAGAAGATTATTCTGAATTATTTTTTAGGTAGGTCATAGATCCCCATTACTTTGATTTCACAGATATTTTGTTTGGTTCCTTTGATGGTGGTGTCATGTTTCCCTGATTATTTGTGATCCCTGCAGCCTTGTGTTGATGTTTGTACATTTCAAGAATTAAGTATCAATTCCAGTCTGTAAAGTGGTTTTGGTAGGGAAAGTCCTTCACTACTCAGCTCATGCACAGATTCTGGGTTCATTGTTTGGTGGGTTCCTTGGGCAGATTTGCTGATTGAGTCCTTAGATAGGTTAGCTGTGTACCTGGGTTAGGAAGTAGGTTAGCTTGGTGCCTGGGTGCATGGGGTTGAGCCTCAGTGCACCAGGGTAGCCCTTGATCTTGAGTCCACAGCCCAGAGCCTAGATCCAAGGAGGTGGTCCTGCAGGCTGGATCTGCCATCTTGGTGCCTAGGGCCTTGGAGACTTGTCCCATTGACTGCAGTTTTGAATGTAGGCAATACACATTTTTTCTGAGAAAGAGTTTGTGAGTTTTACCAGACTACCAAGGCCCATTCTAAAAGGGGATTTTCCTATGAGTAGCATTGCCGGGTCTCAGGGAACATGCATTTTCACATTCTTCCTAGGAATACATTAGACTGTCCCCAAGCCTTTCTTACCAGGATTTCTCATCTACTATAAAATACAGACAATACATTGAGAGGGTTTTTTTTTAGTTCTCCAAAGGATAGTAAGTTACCAGTCTATTCTAGATATGCAGGAGAGCTGTTAACTCGTTATATAGAGTAGATTCTTTATCTTTAGGGCATTAGCCTTACTTCTCCCCTGGACCTACAGTTTCAGCATTCAGTTCTTTGTTGGCTTACTGGGCACTTCTCATTAATTTACTGGGGTACAGTGGAGTCAGACTGGTGTCTAGACCTTAGCTCTGCCACTTACTGGGAGTGTGGCTTTGAGGGGATACTTAATTCTCTTTTGCTATAGTATATATACTATAAAATGATGGTGATATAGACATCTGGGGCTATTTGGAAATTTAATAAAACAATTTGCATAAAGCAACTAGCACATTAATTGTCAAAGTGAGATCAGTAAGAGTAGATCTTCCCCACCCCGATTCTCTATATTATAAGGGATCAGAGATATAGATATTAATATATAATTATAGTTTTCTTCTTTCATTCTCCTGCTTTTTATAAAGGGCCATGGCTATCACCACTATAACAACAACAACAAAAAGGCTGACAAGAGGAAAACACAATGAATTTCCTAATGTGTACATGTACCTGGGAGCTACACAAAATATGAACCTCAGAGAAATGTCCACATGATTGAAGTTTAAATACCCTCTTTGTCAGGGAAGGGGAAATGAGGGATATAGGTAATTTTAGAGGAGTAGTAAATGATTTTGTGGAGGAAATGAATGGGCCTGAAAAACACACAGTGACCTGGGACCAACTTCCTGAGTTCTGGGCGTACCATTTGATCTTCAATCTCTTATTCTGTGATATGAGTTTCATCTTCCATAGTCAGCAAAATTTCAGGAAGAGGATTATTTTGGTTAGCTTTTACTTTACTGTGATCAAAATACTCAATAAGAACAACTTAGAGCAGGATAAACTTATTTGGGGCTCATGGTTTCAGAGATCTCAGTTCATAGTTGGTTGACTCCATTGCTCTGGGCTCAAAGTAAGGCAGTACATCCTGAGATAAGGACCCAGTGAAGAAAACTGCTCAGTTCTTGGTGGGATCAGGAAGGGGAGAGAGAGAGGGAGAGAGAGAGAGAGAGAGAGAGAGAGAGAGATAGATAGATAGATAGATAGATAGATAGATATGGATGGGGGCCCTCCAGAAGAAAGGCCCTTCCAAGGCATGCCCCTAATAATTCACCTCCCCCAGATACCACTCAGTCATTCAAACTAGGTTGGACCAATTTATTTACAGTCCTCATAATCCAGTCATTTTATGTCTGACTATTTCTGTATTAACAGGAGCTTTGGGGGGACACCTCATATTCAAACCATAACAAGGATTGAAAGCAAGTGTACTCTTAGATGGATCTGATATTTCTGTAAATAAGGGAACTTCAGAGAAAGCCCCTTCCTGTGCTCTGGAAGGGAAGAAGGCTCCAAGAGAATTGAGAGCCTGGGGTCAGGGAAGGTCAGAGAGACCTTGGTTTTGAGACTGTTTCTCCAGCTCTCCTGTCAGAGAATCAAACTGGGATTTCATTTTCTGAGCTCCAATCCTTTCTTCCATGAAATGTTGAACATCATCGTATATTTTATCTTTATTACTCCAGACAGATTATGTTTGATTCTTTTGATTCTTTGTTTCTAGTAATTTTTCTAGTTCAGATTTTACTTGGGTTTAGGGTTAGGATTATCACCAATTGCTGGTAGCTCTAGAAGAGTTGATGTGGAGGTTACATATCTTATTCATGATCTTGCCCAAAGCTACTATTTTTGTATTGCATCCTCCTTTATTTCTGCTCGAACACCTCTAGTAACTCTGTAGTCTTTGAAGGAATCCTGTTATTCTTTTTTGGTAAGTTTGTGTATTCCATCTCCTAGTATCTATTGGTAACCCTGTACTTAATTTGTCTAGATTTGCTTGTTGTTTGCAAAACTAGTGTAATTTCCTCAGGTAACATTATAATTTACAACAGAATAATGCCTCATAATTTAAATAGCAGCCGTTAAGGGAAGACCAGCAGTTACAAACTGTTCCTTCTCTTCCTTTGATAATGAGCCATGCTGTGCTAAAATGAATAATGTATTTAGAACATACCTGGGTTTGCTACTATAGATTGGTTTTCTTGGACAAAGAAAAAAAAAACTAATTTTATTTGAATTTGGTTTCAAATGCAGCACATTCCTATAAGGGAAATTTCAAAGAACAACTGTCTTGTACCTAAGAGAAGGAAATTCTTACTGTAAGTTAGTTCATGTAATGGATATGGCCCATTTTGTATCTCCACTTGGGAGGGTGTTTCTTTTAATAGATGAACATTCATGTATGTGTTTCATTCATTTATTTCTACAATAGTTATTGAACACTTTTTCATTTTAGATACTTTGATAGACACTGGTGATAAAATTTTAAGAAATTTGTATGACACTATTTCTGTCCCAGTGATGCAAATGGCCCATGAAAACTGGAAGGTTTATATTTGGCTTCTTGACCTCTATTATGGAGGAGACCTGGGGCCAGTTGCATGTGGTCCATGGAGGATCCATATCTCTTGTTTGAAAAACTATGTTTTGTGTTTTGTAAATATTTCTTTTTATCTTTCCAGTGGCATTTAATAAGAAAATTTTAAAGAAAATACTAATTTCATTTGAACTAGGATTATAGAAGGGCCTTCTATACATTCCTGTCCCCAGTTGTAGGTCCGGAGCCACAGACTGCTGAGAGATGGGTATGTAGGTAGCACTTGGTGAAACAAACTCAGTGGAAATCTAGACTCCGGAGCTGGGGGGCTGGGGTGGGGGGTGGTGGTCTGATTGCTGAGTCAGACATCCTGTTCTACCTGGAGCTTCTCTTTCCAGTGTCTAACCTGTGAAGACTTGAACATCCTCTGTTCTAAATAAGAGACTTTATACACTACACTTGTATCTTTTAACAGAAACAATACAAAGTTGAAGGTTTTCAAAGTCATTGTGGCTATCAAGACTGTGTCATGGAGAAAGACTAGTGTCAAGGTTGGGCACCTCCCACCCCCATCAAGAGCTGAGATCTTGACAAAGTTAATCTGGTTACGGCCAACTGAGAGGCAAAAACATTCAATAAAGCGAAGAAAGAATTGATATTTATAAGTATCTTCTATGCACTAGGTAGTATTTTGGTATTTCTAAGTTTTTATGTTAAACAATTGTTTACAACTTAGAAAAGGAGACATCAATGTATAATAAATGACTCCTTATATATGCTTTTATATATTGTGTCAAGTAAAGGTATAAAGAAGATTCAAGGTAGGGAGATGGAGAGTGAGAAAGGTGGGACAGTGTCTGGGGTAAGAGATCAGGCAGGAAGGGAGGATGGAGCCCCAAGGTGGGGTGAGGGGAGGAGGAGAGGAACTCATCCTGGGTTGTTAATTTGGGCAGTTTTCTTTAAAAAAAAATCAAAATTTGGGGTTCTAATTAATTCCAAATTATTATCCCTTGGAATTCTAATTAGTGCTTTAACAATTATTCTTACCATTTCTAGAATTGTGTTTGAATTTCTAGAAATCCTCAAATAGGAAAGTCTTGGCAGCCACCTCTACCTCACTTTTGTGCCTTCCATATCCCAACAAGGATGTTTTCTAAGTACTCTGCCTGAAACTTTATCACTATGTGGGGGTACTTCCCAAGAGTCCAGTAAAATCAGCCACACATGTATTTGGACCAGATAGAGAAAGAGTAACAGATGAGTTAAAGAAATGCTTTCATGTACTTGAAAAGTTATGCAAAGGGGCTGGGCTTGTAGCTCAGTGGTAGAGTGCTTGCCTGGCATGTGTGAGGCCCTGGGTTCGATCCTCAGCACCATGTAAAAATACATAAATAAAATAAAGGCACTGTGTCCAACCACAACTAAAAAATAAATAAAAATGAAAAAAAAAATAAATAAGATAAAGGTATTGTTTCCATTTATAACCAAAAAATAAAAAATAAAAAAAGTTATGCAAAGTATGAGAACTTACTAATCACTGTGTAAATTGATGATATGATAGGAGAACCAGGTTTAAACTCTTTGAGGAATTTAACACGAGCAGGAAGAACTTTCTTGCAAACAAAGAGGGCTGTCAAAATTAAAATTAGTTTTTAGATATCTACTGTGAAATATTTTAAAAATTTCTAAAAAGTAAAAAATTTTTAAACCCATCAAAGTGAATTATTCATCTTGTGTCTACACTGATCACTTAAGACCCTAGGCATATAACTGTGTGATTCTGTGGGATTCTGCATGTGACAAAAATAATATGTTTGGGTTTAAAGTCATGTTATTCTGCAGTATCAATTTAGTTCCTTTGAAACTTCCAGGATAAGTTGATACTTTTTTCTTTGTTCTTTGTAGATATACATGACAGTAGAGTGTATTTTGGCATATTATACATACATGGAGTATAACTTATTTGAATTAGTATACCATTCTTGTGGTTGTACATGATGTGGAGTTTCACTGTTGGTGTATTCATAAGTGAACATAGAAAAGTTACGTCTGCTTCATTTTTTTTTTTTTTTGACATTTCAAGTTCAGTTGACTTGAGTTGATTGGAATTTATTGTCAGAATTCATAGATAACAGGAAAAACATGAATCAGTTTTGGCCACTACCACCTGGGCCTCACGGCTACAGCAATGTTTCTGGTAGTTTGAAATTAGACTTGTTGATGCTATAGTGATTGTATAAACTGCCCCTCAGTTTGTACTATTCTGAACTCTAGACAGTAGTTCTTTCAATGTTTTTGGTCATATGCCTCATCAGAAAAAAGTAGGTATAAATAAGTGAGGATAATAGATATACACTTATTTTTAAATTATATATGTATATAAGTTATATATATATACACATACACACTAATATAATACTTTGCTCTACTCATGATTGGATATACACAAATGAAGAGTTTAAAGAAGAGGATAAAATAAATGTAAATTTAGCATCTAGAATTTTCTTCCACATCCCAGTAAGCTGTTTAGGCACTCCCTTAGAATGTGCATACCTTTTTTGTAACATACTATCCTGGTGTTTTGCCATTTTGATGACTCAACTTTTTTTTTTTTTTTTTTTAAATCACTTGAGAGGTGTTAGCTAGTTGTATGATCTTGGGTAGCAATCCTCATTTAACTTACTTGTAAATTGGGGGCTGTTACATCTATCTTGTAGGTTTGCTTTGGAGACTTGGTGCAACTAGATGCCGAAAGTTCTTTTCTTTTTGGGGGGATTGAAGTCAGGGCACTCAACCACTGAGCCACATCCCCAGCCCTATTTTGTATTTTAGAGACAGGGTTTTGTATTGTAGAGACAGGGTTTCAGTAAGTTGCTTAGTGCCTCGCCATTGCTAAGGCTGGCTTTGAACTTGCAATACTCTTGTCTCAGCCTCCTGAGCCTCTGGGATTACAGTTGTGCCCTCCCGCCCCCAGATGCCTGATTTTTTTTGCATACTGTCTGAAATATTGGCTGTCAACCCCCTGCACTTATGAGTCTTTCCATTTTCCTCTATCTCACTTCTGTTCATTTATAATAAACATTTCCCTTCTTTTATTTCTATTTTTTTTATGCCTCAGGACTTTGCTTATTGCCTTCTCTCTTTCTGCTGACCTTCTTCTTAAGTCTCATGGACAGAGAGAGGATCTATATGAGCTCATTGGTTATAATATATGTACCATTTTGCCTGGAACAGTCCTGGTTTTCACCTATTGTCCCAGTGTAATTATAGTGGTTCTTTGACCACTTCAAGGTGCCTCTGTTTGGAAATACAGAACACATTTATCCTATTACTAAGTTTTCATCAAGCATAGAGGAGTGCAGACCTCTTCTATGGAGACTGCCTCATTGGCGTCACATGTCCTAGAGATGACTCTGTGGATGAGGTAGAAATCAGCAGAGCAAGTCCCATGACTTACTGTCTCTAAGGAAATGAGGCAGTGGTAGGCATGAGTGTGGCATGCCCTTGGAGATGTGAGGACAAGTACTAACCGTCAATACATAGACCCATATATTAGTTTAGGTGAGAACTGGGCAATTAGAGTCTATAACTGGGTACCTGTTTACCCAGATTGCAAAAATGAAGATTAAGAGTTAAGCATTGAACTTGGAAATCTAAATCTATGGCCCCATGCTTAACATTGTAGTATTTTCTAGATTGAGAAAGCATTCTTTTGATTTGGTTGCTGTTGTTATGTGAGATTACCCAGCATTCCTTGCAGTCGTTAGGAAGAGGTCTTCTTATTTTCCCCAGATACTCTAGAAGGAGCAGAAGGTTTTCTAGTTCTAATGGTTCTCCTTGGGAGTTTTTAAAATGTCAGTTCCATGCTTTTACAGCTGTTGGATGCTAAGTAAGTATTAACTAAATTAGCAATGGTGAAGATTTTTCTAACAGTGCTAGAGAAAATCCTATAGGATTAGTGAAGCATACACTTTTTTTTTTCACTTTCAAATAAGTTCTACAATTGAGTTCCTGAGGCGCACACCATTTGACATTATTACTTAAGAAGTCTTAGAGGACACATGCCATAATTAAAAAATGGAATATTAGGGATAGGATTGTGGCTCAGTGGTGGGGTGTTTGCCTAGCATGCGTGAGTCACTGGGTTCCAATCCTCAGCACCACATAAACATAAAAATAAAGATATTGTGTCCACTTGAAACTAAAAAATATTTAAAAAATGGAATATTATGTTTTTTTAGTCTTTATTACTATGTTTATGACATTTTCCAGAATTGATACCATTAAAAAGATGGATAAGTTAACCATAGCATTTCTTGAGATCTGTAGGCTTGGTTTTCTAAAATGAACATAATATTTGATCGTGATGCCCAGACCCAAAATGTTACCACCCTGACACAACACTTGAAAACAGTGGTCTTTATTTCCTCTCAAGAAGCAAGAGTAGGTGATGACATATTGGAACAAATTAGTATTTCATTGTTTTCCCAGGAGAAAAAGAAATAGAGTAGAAATTGTGTGATCACTAGAACCAGTTGTGCCTTCAAAGATGATTACAATAGACATTCCCACTAATGCTTGACATTTTACATTATGGAATAAGCAGTAACTTACTTATAGAAATTTATGAGTAATATGTCTGAGCGATGCTTTGGATCCCAGTCCATTTTTAATTTTCCAACTTGGATATTAAAAGTCAATGCTAACTCCACATGAGTTCAGTTTCTTCCTTCAGCTTCTTATTTTTTTAAAAATATTTTTAGTTGTAGATGGACACTATACCTTTATTTTAATTATTTACTTTTATGTGGTGCTGAGGATCAAACCCAGAACTTCACATGTGCTAGGGAAGAGCTTTACCACTGAGCTACAACCCCAACCCTCTTCCTGCTGCTTCTATCCTGGACTTGCAAACTGCAGAGCAGAAATGGTAACAGTAACCCATAAAAATGTAGCAGGGAACCAAGCTAATAGTTTTGTATAAAACTTCAGGTAATGGGGTCTAGATAAAATCTTACAGCCAAATCCAAGTAATTAGTTTCATATGACATGTACTTTAAAGTTATGAATTTCCCCAGGGTTTACCTTTTCCCTTCATACTCCTTATACTTCCATTTTAAAGTTTCACTTATTTCTGTTTTAACTTGTAGGCTTGGGATTGATGGCTTCTGAAGTTTGCATTTCAAGCTCCTTCTAGCTTTCTGGTCTCCCCAGTGACTAATCACTTATTACCAGAAAGAACCAGAATTTTAGAATGCCATATACTATTTCATGATTTATACATGTTGAAATTTAGGTAGGAGCAATTGTCAAAACAATGAGGAAGGATAATGTCTTTGTAATAATTTTAGATAGTACAAAAGCAATTAGGAAGACTTTCTGGAGAAACTGTTTCTTCAGGGTTTTGAAGTTAAAAGGGACTTGAATTGATAGAAGATTGATAGATAGACTTATTCAGATGATAGAATAGCCCACTGAAGTCACTTAAGAAGGAACAAGCTGTGGGTTTGAAGCAGGGGCTTTTCGTGTCTAGATCACTGAATCTGTTGAAGAACAATGAAGAAAAGTCAATGAAGGAATGACGTGAGAGAGGTGGCATGATGTAGGACAACCAGGAAGAGGTAAATAAATATGCATTTGGTGTAGGAGAATTTTTGAACAAAGAAATATGTCAAAAGGAGTGTTAGCAGAAACTGACCCGGTGGTCCCAGAACTTGATGGGAAAGGTGATATGAGTGATGGTGAGTGCACAGTTGCAGTTGTCTGCTGAGATGTCACGAGTTATGAGCTCTAGAGACATTTAGTGAATGGAGAATGGGAGCTATAAAGTAGAACAAGAGACAAATCAGAAAGACCTATGGAATTTGAATAGAACTTTATAACATTTGCATGAGTAACACAAAGCAAAGAGGAGTCAAAGATGTTTTATAGTTGACTTATATGAAATTACTTTTATTTCACTTAAGTCTATGAAAGTTGTAGTTCTGTATGGTTTTTGTCATTCACACCTGGTTTGTGTTTGTATGACTCCCACGAGGCCTGTGGGAATGGAGTTCCTCTTGGTGAAATGGCTGGCTGCAGAATAAAAGCTAAGAAAGTTGAGCCGTGAAAAAAACCACAGGACACAGAAAATAATTTTAAAAGTGGGGGCCCAATGGGCTTGCCGGTCTTAGGGATCGTGCTTCCACACTAAAAGGAGCAAAATGGAGCCCACACTTGCTTTATTTATATTGGGGAACATCAAAGGTTTCTTGGAATGTTCTTTGTCAAATAAGGTAGGAGTGGGCTGTCCAGTTCCCAACCTTTAAGCCCAACTCTGGAGCTACAAGAAGGGTCTTCCTGGTACAGCAGAGATACAAGTCATGTGCTCGATAACGAGTGAAGACCCTCAAGTAATTTGTGGGTGGCTCCCTGAAGATGACTAGCCTAGAAAGTGAATTACGACTTCATCGAGGAACCATGAACTTCAAGAGTCCCTATACTGGCTGGGGCTGTAGTTCAGTGGTAGAGTGCTTGCCTAGCACATGTGAGACATTGGATTCAATGCTCAGCACCACATAAAAATAAATAAATAAAATAAAGGTTAAAAAAAAAAAAAAGAGTATATAGACAAAAAAAAAAAAAAAAAAAAAGGAGTCCCTATGCCAGTAAAATGAGGGCACAAGTCTCCAGTGCTTGTGGGTATTTTCAGAGCTCTGAGCTGGTAACATAGTGAATTATAGCATTGAGAACAAACAAACAAACAAACAAACAAACAAACAAAAAAGGAGAGAAGTGGGAGAGAGGGAGGGAGGGAGGGAGGGAAGAGCCAGGCAGGCCAACTTCATGATTTTGTTTTTTCTTTGAAATTTTAAATGAGTATATTTTTATGTACTAATTCAAAATCTCAAATAAAACCATGTGGCCTTTGACCAAGTGGTGTTTCATCAGAGTAGAAACATTCTGAAAGACTGATGACCTCTTTAGACAGTTTGACTCTGACTTGGTCAATTGCTTAGTTTTGAATTACTTGGATAATTAGCAAGAAAAAGTATTTTGATAAACCTGAAAGGGAGTTTAGAAACATGTTTTTGCTCATTTTTTTAAAAAAGTTTTTTTTAATTGTAATTAGACACAATACCTTTATTTTATTTATTTTCATGTGGTGGTGAGGATTCAACCCAGCACCATGCATGTGCTAGGTGAGCATTCTACTGCTGAGCCAGAACCCCAGCCTTTTGTTCACTTTTATAGTAACTTATATGTAGCCTTGAAGGGAATTAGACACAAGTTAATTAAGAATCTACAAAATAACACCCCCCACCTTGATAAGTAAACACTTGAACTCTTTGAAGAAAAAAACAAGTATAGAAAACAGTGCACTGGACTCCCTGTCCAATATCAAACAGTTGGGTTGGTAACAGAGGCAGAACTAACTCTAGCTGGGTCTTATTATTAAATTTTATTTGCTTCAAAAAAAAAAAAAGAAAACAGTGCACTATTTTGAAATAACCCTATTTGACTTCATGACCTGATACCTCTCTATTCTTCTTCACACAGATCTAATTGGTGAGCATAAATTAGTTGTAGATGAAGCGCGTGTGTGCTTTGGAATAAAGAAGATAGCAGTACTGCCAAACAAGTTTGTGATGCTCTCAGCAAACCAGGGGTGGTTAGGAGTGTGTAGATGAAATCCTCCAGAGACCCCTTAGAAAAATTAAGACCCCATCTCCAAGGAGTCACGCCATAGTAAGTTAGGGCCCAGCAGCAGTTTGTGGGAATTACATGTTTGGTGGTAAATTGTTAGGTTGTTCCTTCTCATTTCCTATTCAGACTCACATCCAGTGCTTCCCAAGCACCACAGAAAACACTAGCCCTGTCTTTCCTGAGCTCCGGGAATGTGGGACATGGGGCGGAACAGAATGGGCTCATTCTCCAGGTTCACCTCATTTGCATGCATACTTTACTGGCCTTTAAAGAAGCAGCTTAGGAAGAGCCATGTGGTAGTCTGTGTGTGTTTGTGTGTGTGTTGTGGGAATCTTATATATCGAGCTGTTTGGGCTTACATGGGGTGATGTTTCATATTTAATACACTTTGTATCCCCCTGGTGAGATACTGTTGGGTTACTCAGAAGAAATTTAAGTGTAGTTTTTGAATTTGAGGCACTCATGGTCTAGTTGTAGAGATAAGAATCTATGCAAAAATAAGTAAAGAACAACAAAAACAGTTAATAATCCGTGTTGACTAGTATATATTATAGGGATCTGAGAAGTAGTTTCTTATGAGTCGGGAAGTCTTCATGGAAGAATGAGGCTCATAGTTTAGAATTAAATTTCAATCAAAATGGAATTTATTGAATATCTACAGTCTCTCTGTCCAGTAATGAGACTAAAATTTGAGTTGCAAATGAGAAACTACTCTTGCATAACTTTTTTTTTTTTATGTTAGACAGAACCATGTAAATGCCTTCTGATAATCATGTTTTATAAGAAGTGCATTATGACCACACTTCTCTCTTTCTCTCTCTCCCAAGACCAAATATTCTTACATTTTGCTTGGTTGAATTTTGATCCCTCTACCTACATCTATGCCTTCTGTAATTGAGGATTTTGTTAAGGAATTTCTTTTTCTTTCTTGTGACTATGCTTCTGGGAAGGCGTTCAAGGGTGCTTCTTCAAACAACAAAAGTTAGCTATGTTGGGAGCAATTTTTCTATTGAGCAGATGGTTCAACTTTGCAGTTTGAGCTATTGAAAAATAATCCGGTACCATTTACCAGATTGTTAGAGTAGCCAGAATTTATGTCTCAAATAAACTTTTATGTCCGTGGTGCAGAGGGTTGCTTTAGTCCTTCGCCTGGATTCAGTCACAAAGAGTGAGGACCTGACAATGTGTAATCATTAGAAGTGCAGTAAAAACTGCACATCAGTTGAACCAGCTCATATTTAGTGAGGTCGCATCTGCTTTATGTCTGTGTTTGTTCAAGGATAAAAGGAAAGAAGCACCAGGGCTCCTTTATGTTCTCTTGTTTTCATCTGGCCTGCCAGGAGCTCAGGAGGTCTGTTGTTCGTCATTTCTGGATAACATCAAAGCTGGTTCTGGCAAAGCCGTTGCTAATCTGTGGGCAGGATAGGCCTCAATGACCCTTGAGAACATTTGTACTGTTGGTACCTGGGAAATATTTCTCTCTCTTGCAAAACATGACATCTGAAAGAAGTCGCACTGTCCATCATTCACCTAACTTTGAACAGAAAACTTCCGAGATTCTATAAATGAGTCACAGTTTGCCTGCAAAATTATTTTCCTTCATATTCACCCTTTCCTTTTCAAATCTTAAAGTCAATATTTTCTTAATAAAGCCCTGTAGATAGTAAGGCAGTTGAGAAAAACTGCATATTCCCTTTTGCTTTATAATTTTTTCTTTTTAGGCAGATCTGATAGAATCCAGTTGAAGTATAGGCTACTGTAACTCTACTACCTGTTTATGATAAAAATAACCTGTATATACAAAAAAAATCAGATTTACTGATGGTTGTGGGGTTTTATTCTGCATTCAAGAATTAGTGTAACCTTTATTCATTTCTTTTATTTATATTTATTCATTCATTTATTCATGTATATTTTCATTCAGACAGAAAACCATTCATTGAACACCTACTAAGAACCAGACATTTATTAGATGGAGAGAGACTATGAAGAAAAATAAATTGAAGTAAGCAGAGTGCTGGCTGGATAGGGCTGCTGTTTTTGCACTGCCAGGGAAGGCCCTGTGGATATTTGAGGATAGGCCTAAAGTGGGAGACAGAGCAGACATCCTAGAGGACAGCCAGAGGTGGACAGACCATCAAGGGCAAAGGTGCTAAAGGAGGGGTGGCCTGGATAGGTTGCAGTAATAGCAAGGGGTCTGCTGTGGCTGGGTGGAGCTAGTGAGGGGCCAGGTGTGGCAGGTGAGGCCAGCAAGGTGTTTGGGGGATGCAGGGGCCCACAGCAGCTTAGGCAGGGCCTCACAGGCCCCTGGCCTTGGTGAGGTGGAGCCATTGGAGGGTTGTGAGCAGAGGCCCAGCAGCCCCAACTTGTGTCTTAACAGGCACATTCCACCTGGTAAGTGGAGCGCTGATGGTCAGAGACTAGGGCAGGAAAAGGGGACTTGTTAGGGGACTGTGATGATAGCCAGGAGAGAAATATGGTGATTTAGATCAGGTTTATGGGTTGGTAAATCAGAAGCTATGTGTATCTTAAAGATAAAATCTATAGGGGTTTTATTATTTTGGACAAGAGATATATAAGAGGTGAATCAAAGATGATTTTAGGGTTTTTAGTTGAGGCAAATGGTTGTATAAAATTGCATCATGGAGTGGATCTAAGTGCTAGATACCAATGACATCTTTTTAAAAAAAAATTTAAAAAATTTTTTAGTCGTCAATGGTTTTTATTTATTTATTTATTTATTTATATGCAGTGCTGAGGATTGAACCCAGGGTCTCACACATGCCAAGCAAGCATTCTACCATGGAGCTACAACTCCAGCCTACAAATGACATTCTTGATTCTCATCATAATGCTATGGATTTTCTTTTTAAAATTTATTTGTTAGTTTTAGATATACATGACAGTAGGGTGTATTTTGACATATTATGCATACATGGAGTGTAACTTATTCTAACTAGGATCCCATTCTTGTGGTTGAGCATGATGTGGAGTTACACTGGTCATGTGTTCATATATGAACATAGGAAACTATGTCTGATTTATTCTACTGTCTTTTCTATTCCCATCTCCTTCCCTTCCCTTCTTCCCCTTTGTCTAATACAATGAACTTCTGTACCTCCCCTCCCTGCCTTTCCTTGTTTCATATCTGAAAGAACATTTGACCTTTGTCTTTTGGGGACTGGCATATTTCAGTTAGTATGATATTCTCCAGTTCCATCCATGTACTGGCAAATGCCATAGTTTCATTCTTCTTTATAGCTGAGTAATAGTCCATTGTGTGTGTGTGTATGCTACATTCTCTTTTCCATTCATCTGTTGAAGGGCACCTAGGTTGGTTCCATGCTATGGATTTTCTAAAAAAAGTTTTTTTCCTAAAATAGCTGCTGAAGGAAACTTAACTTACATACATTAAAACACATAAATCTTAAGTGTAAACTTAAGTATATTAAGTATAAACTTGATAAATTTGTATATGTATGTGCATGTATGTGTATTTGTATATTTATTCAGGTAGCCACCACTTTTATTCAAATATGTAGAGCATTTCCAGCCCCCCAGAGGTTCTTCTGCTAAAAGTAGCTGCTATTTTTACCCTTATTACCATCAATGAGTTTCAGTTTTCAAACTTCGTATAAGTGGAACCATGCCACCCTCTTTTTTAAAATAGTTTTTTATTGACTTATAAGTCAATTTACATACCATAACATTCACCATCTCAGATATGCAATTTAGTTGTTTTTAGTGTATTTGCAAATTTGTGCAATCATCACTACTCTCTAATTCCTGAACATTTTTATCCCCTGCCCAAAGATACAGCCGTTAGCCATCACCCCATTCCCCTCTTCTGCCATCCTTGGCAACCAATGATGTACTGTGTACCTCTATGGGTTTGCCTATTCTGGACACTTCATGTAATGGAAACATTCAATATGTGCTATTTTGAGACCGTCTTCTTTCACTTAGATAGTATTCTCAAGGATTATCTATGTTGTATCACGAATCAGAATTTAAAAAAATGCTGAACATCATATTTTATTTATCCATCTATTGGTTTATAGATATTTAGTTTGTTTTCTTTTGGGGGTTATTGTGAATCATGCTGCTGTAAACATTTATGTACAGGTTTTTGTGTGGGCGTGGAAAGGCTTTCAGTTTTCTTGAGTATCTACCTAGGTGTGAAAAGTACATGCCCTCCTGTAGCTGACTTCTTTGTTCAGCTTTCTGTAGTTCATTTACGTTGGTGCATGTAGCAGTAGTTCATTCTCTTTGGGATCCCATCCCCTTAGCATACCACAATGTATTTATCCATTCTCCAGTTGATAGGCATTTAAATAGGCTGTTTCTAGTTTGAGGCATGATGAACAGTATTGTTGTGACATGCTTTGTATGTCTTTTGGTGGGCTGGCACTCCTTTCTCTCTAGTAAGCACACAGAGATGGACTTGCTAGCTCCCTCATCTTTTCTATCTGTTCTTCCACAACATTGTCTTGCTTGTTAGTGTGAGCGCTGCCCTTGTCAGCCACTGGAGCAGAGAAATATGCTTCCTGTGTACCTGCTTCCAGAGTCTTCCTTCCCTCCTAGGCACATGTTGAGGACAAACTTTTCTTCTGTTTCTCTAGTGTATCTTTTGGAAACCCTCTCCTTCTTTATATATCTCTTCTTCTGTTTTTTTTTTCTTTTTTCTTTTTTTGCTATCAGGGGTTGAACCTAGGGGCGCTTAACCACTGAGCCCCATCCCCAGTCCCTTTTAATATTTTATTTAGAGACAGGGTCTCGCTGAGTTGCTAAATTCCTCGCTAATCTGATGAGATTGGCTTTGGACTCTCTATCCTCCTGTGTCAGCCTCCTGAGTTGCTGGGATTATAAGAGCATGCCACCATGCTTCCTCTTTGGTTTAACCAAGCAGTTTAGCTCATGCCTGCCTGAAACTCACTGTTACAGTTACCACATGGAAAGTCTGGATGCATATGTATGAATAAAACTAGTGAATATAAAATTTCAGTTAGAATTATTAGTTCAAGAGACCTATTGTACAACATGATTGCTATAGTTAATAAGAATGCATTATATACTTGAAAATTGCTAAAAAGGTAGATATTAAGTATTATCACCACACCCACATACACACACACAAATGGCTGAGATAATGGATATGTTAATTAGCTTAATTTAGCCATTCCACAATGTATACAATTATTAAACTTTATGCTATATAAATAAAAATCATTTTTATTGGTCAATTTAAAACAAAACAAAGCAAACCTGAGATCATGGCTTGTACCCAACTAGTAAAGGAGGTAGGAATTAATAGTACTTATAAATTGTTGTGGAATTCATTCTTTTCCATTCGGCCCGCATATGAGAATATTTGAAATTATATCCTCCACTCCTCCTGGTGAACGCCTTTATGAATCTTTGTAGGGGGCAGGGTCTGCTGTGGATGGACTCACTTGCATGCTCTGAAAGTGCTCTGCCATTAAGCTCTACTCTAAGCCCTTCATGTTGTTTTCTTTCTTTTTAAAAATTTTATATGTTAGTTGTAGGTGGACACAATACCTTTATTTTATTTATTTATATATGGTGCTCAGGATTGAACCCAGGGCCTCACACATGCTAGGCGAGCCACTCCACTGCTGAGCCACAATCTCAGCCCTTTCACATTGTTTTCTTGTATGATTAATAGGATGCCACTTAATTGCAGAGTTCCTTGGAAAAGAACAAGTGTGGAATAAATGATGTAGATAATTAAATCAACCTTTTCTAAGTGTGATTTTAAAATAATTTGGTGACAATGGTAGCAGTAGAGTCATCATGACTTGTTCTCCTTATCTGGTGTTTTTCCTGAGAGAGAGAGAGAGAGAGAGAGAGAGAGAGAGAAACAGCAATGTATGTTAAAGTATTCACTTGCTATTTGTATCTTTTGAAACTTTGTTATATGCTTTCCATTATAAGGACAAATCTGGGGCTCATCCAGGAAAGAACGTAGCACCATTACAAGGCCTTAATATATAACCCATAATGAATTTGATTTTTGTTCCTAGAAAATGAGAGGTTTTGTTTATAGATTTATTGCTTTTTTTTTTTTTTTTTTTTTAACAAAAGCAGTAAAATGTACAAAGCCAAAATCATCTTTTCTCTTTCACAACATCCATTTCTCTTCCTCAAGGTTAACCACTTTTGGTAATTTTTCTCCTTAGAGTTTTTAATCAAGCCTATAAAAGCTCATATAGATTTGTGAGTTTTGTAACACTGGGATCACATTATTCAGTGTTGCGCAGATTGCTTTTTTCCACTTTGTAATGTATCAAGACATCGTTTGTGTTCGTGTTCATCTGCTTTCTTTTCTTGTCTGCTTTAGTGCTTATTTCCCTTCATCTACTGGTTTTAGAGTAAAGAGTTGCTACTTTAAACTACAAAGGTGACCAATATGTGTTTTTTAAAATAATTATGAACTCAGGGATTTTAATTTATTTGTCGTGTTTTAATCCAGTGTGGTCAGTAATCTGGATGTTCAGATGGTCTGTCCGTGGTTCTTGATGCTCAGGTAGTCTCATCTCTCTGCAAGTTTTTTCGCACCCCACCCCTGACCCCCCATTTGTTGACCTCTTGCTTTGAGATGTGACAAGGTATTGCAGGGTATTCTTTTCTCCAAATGAAAATTAAATTGTGGATTAAACTCCAATTTCACTTCATACTGTGTTTAGGAAAATTTATCTCACTACATTTAGCCAGATTTACTTGCTGCACCCCTGGGTGTGTCTTATCAGTGAATCATCAAATATTTTAAAGAGCTACCACACTAGGGAAGTCAGCTTGATCCTGTGATGTAGCAAAAAAAAAAAGTCACCCTGTATTTCCCTTCCCATATCCCCAAACCTCAGCCACACAACTGAAACAGATTCTTCTTATGTCTTTAAAGATTATCTTTTATCTTAAGAATCCAAAAGTATGTAAGCAATTGAGGGCCATGTACAAATATGGCAATGACTTCTTAGTTTAATTGTATAATAATTTATATACTATAAAATCCACTTATTTTAAGTGATTACTTCAACAAGTTTTAGTAAGTACATATAGTGATGCACTCTACACTATAATCACTTTTCCATTGATCCAAACTGTTTCTTCCTATTCACAAGTTCCAGGTAACACTGACATTTTTATTGGATGCTATAGTTTCACCGTTTTAAGAATTCCATATAAATGGCATTGTATGGTATATAGTCTGTGTCTGGCTTCTTTTTAAGTTTTAAGACTTATTCATGTAGTTCCTTTTCTTTTTGGCCAAGTGGTATTCCATTGTTTGGATATACTACTACATTTGAAATCAGATATTCAGGTTGTTTCCCTCACCTGCTCTTTTGGCTGTTATGAAGAATGCTGATGAATATTTGCATACAAGGTTTTGTATGTATATATATGTGTGTGTGTGTGTGTGTGTGCATATATCTATATATATACATATACTTATATATATATGTATATATACACATATATATATATTCACATACATATATATGTAAGTTTTAGTTTTATTGGGTCCATACCTTAGATTGGGATTACTGGGTCATGTAAGTGTATTTTTAACTTTTTAAGAAACTACCAAAATGTTTTCCCAAGTAGCTGTACCATTCTGTATTTATACCACCAATGTCTGAGGGTCGTAGCTATTTCAGATCTTCATCCACACATGGCTTTGTCATTCTTTTTGATTTTGGCCATTCTGTTGGGTGTGTAACAGTACACAAGTGCTTTAATTTCATTTTTCTACTGATCAATGACACTGAGTATCATTTTATTTCTTGTTGGCTGTCCATATATTATTTTTTCCTGTTGCTTATCTTTTTTTTATTTGTTCTAATTCGTTATACATAACAGTAGAATTCACTTTGATACATTACACATAAATGGAGTATAATTTCTCATTCTTCTGATTGTACACGATGTAGAATCCCACCAGTTGTGTAGTCATATGTACATAGGGTACTAATGTGAGATTCATTCTACTATTTTCCCTACCCCTGTCCCCCCTCCCCTCCCTTCACTTCCCTCTACCTAAAGTAACTATGTTCTCCCCCACCCCTGCCTTAATTGTGAATTAGCATCTGCATATCAGAGAAAACATTTGGCTTCGGTTTTTTGGTATTGGCTTCTTTTGAAAATGTGTTCCTATACATCAGTGATGAATTTACTGAAAAAGAAATTAGGAAAACTACCCCATTCACAATAACCTCAAAAAAAAAAAAATTACTGGGGAATCAAATGACTAAAGAGGTGAAAGACCTCTACATTGAAAACTACAGAACACTAAAGAAAGAAATTGAAGAAGACCTTAGAAAATGGGAAGACCTCCCGTTGCTCCTGGATAGGCAGAATTAATATGGTCAAAATGGCCATATTACCAAAACTGTTATACAGATTTGACGCAATTCCTATTAAAATCCCAATGACATTCTTCATAGAATTAGAAAACGCAATCATGAAATTCATTTGGAAAAATAAGAGACCCCAAATAGCCAAAGCAATCCATATATCATTTTTCAATGAAATGGTTGTTCAGGTCTTGTTGGACTGTGTCTTCTGTCATCGAGCTATATCAGTACTTTTCTGGATACAAGTCCTCTATTAGATATATATGTTTGTCTTTGAAACTTAGTTTTGGGCTGGGGATATGGCTCAAGCGGTAGCGCGCTCGCCTGTGTGCGTGCGGCCCGGGTTCGATCCTCAGCACCACATACAAACAAAGATGTTGTGTCTGCCGAGAACTAAAAAATAAATATTAAAAAATTCTCTCTCTCTCTCTCTCTCTCTCTCCCACTCTCTCTTTAAAAAAAACAAAAAACAAAAACAAAAAAAAAACTTAGTTTTAAGTTGAGTTTGGTTAAGAAAATATCCAAATCATTTATGGTCTTATTTGAAAGATAAAAGCTATAATCTTATCCAAAGAAAATAAGGATACATTTTTTTGAGGGGGGGGGTAGTTTACAATCAGGAAAGGGAGAGTAAAAAGAAAAGAGAAAGTTCAGAGAACAAATCAAGGAAATACTGGAGACAGAGTGAACCAAGATTGTAAAAGGAAGAAAATGATAAAGAAAAACAGAAAAGGTGGCAAAACCACAAAGAGGTAGTAATGAAAGGAAGAGCCTAAGGAATGGTGGAAGAGAACAACAATTAAACGTTATGGAGGAAAAAAGAACAAAGAAAAAAGAATAAAAGGAAGACAAAAAATGCAAGTAGAAAATGCCACAGCTGTTCCTGTAGTTCCCACATCTCACCCACTGTCTCAGCTACTCTGTTATCTTATCTCTCCGTCGCCTACTTCTGTGTCCACCCTGCTTCCTGGAAGTCCCTCCTTTCCTTCCACATTTTAATTCTTCAACATTTTACTGCCCCACCTTCCAAACATACAAAATAGCTGGGTTGTATCCTTTCCATCTGTACTGTATATTAGCATAGCTCTGAAGTCAACTTGTTTGGATGTGAATCCTAGCTCTACCACTTGCTAGCTCTGTGACCTTGGACAGAACCGCACCATTAAGATACTAATTTCACTGTCTGTATGATGGGAGTGAAACCATGCCTGTCTCAAAATTATTTTTGGACATCCATGTATCTATGTAAAGCTTTCATTGTGCTTGACACGTTGTACTTAGTTATTAAACATTATAATGCTATTTGTGTGTGTGTGTGTGTGGGTGTGTGTGTGTTGGGGGAAGGAGGTGTTTCCTGGTTTCCATGCCTTCCACTTTTGGCTCTCTGTTCATGTTCTTTTAATTTGGGCGCATCTTACCAAACTAAAATACTTAAGTGGCAAAATACCACAAAGCGTCATGCTTCTGAAACTCCAAGATATAAACACAACTGTATTTGCTCATCTGGAATGTAAAGTTGGAAGTAATAATAATGCTTATTTACAAAGTGCATGAACTGTGAGCATTTTAACCTGGTACTGACAGACATTTAGTAGTAGAAAACATGAAGGGTCCAGGACAGGGATTTCCTGGTTTCTATAATGCTGAGATGTCAAACCAAACCACAGTTTGATAAATACAGCTGAGGCAGGTGAGAAGTTCTGAAATTTTATGTAAATGGAGGACATGAACTCTGCCCCTTTCATGCCCATCACCTCTGCTACAATTCTCATTAAAAAAAAAAAAAAGCGAATTTGGAAGAAACCTCCTTCCTGATGTAAGACCCCTTCGGCACCATTTCTCAACTGTCTTCATCACAACATGATGAACAAAAGTTTATTTTTTAGTAATATTTTTCTTGGATTTTCCTCCAGTTGTTGCTAAGTTTTCTCTTAGTTTGAAGTAAAATTGTTTTTCTTTTCCTGAATTAATATAGGGAAAAGAATTTTCCTGTTTTACTTGTAAACTTTCAGCAATATGAAGTAATGTTATCAAATTGTTTTATCTCTGCTATGCAACATTTCCTAGTTCCTACTACTGTTCTTCAAAAACAACAAAAAAAAACTTGACATTTTTCTTGCTGTTTGTCCAACTCTGGATACAGACTAATTTGTTTAGATGCTGCTTAAAATATGCCATGCACAATTGAGCCCAGTTATCTAGGTGTGTTTCTTGTTCTGGTTGAGATCCCGTTGTTCTGTTAACCAGCCTAAAGTGGTGGCATCAGCTTTAAGCCATTATAACACAATGCTCATATATTATTTTGGAGTGAGCATACAATTGTCAAAACCAGGACACTTTTAAGGGTAAAAAGGGTTATGATTATTTGTCAACCTCAGGCCACAGACATAAACCAGAAATAGTATGGGTACATAGGGATGTGTGCTCACTGTATTTCTTAGTTTTATATTGCTATAAAAATACGAGGTTGGATATTTGTAAATCAGTGAGTTTATGTAGCTCACAGTTTTGGAGGTTCAAGAGGATGGCACTAACATCTGCTTGGCTATGGTGAGGGCCCCCTTGGCTCTACATCATGGCAGAGGGCATCATGGTGGGAGTCATTGTGAGAGGGAGATCTAATATGGGAGACTGGAAGCCAGAGAGTGATGGAGAGGGACTATTCTTGCTCTTTTATAGCAACCCTGTCTTGAGAACTAACCAAGATTCCAGGAGAACTACCTTAATCCCTTCCAAGGGCAGTATCCCTGTTTTAGTCAGTTTTTTTTTTTTTTTTTTTTTTTTTTGCTACTGGGAACAAAAGACCTGACAAGAACAATTACAGGAGGAAAAGTTTATTTTGGGGCTCATGATTTCAGAGGTATCAGTCCATAGATGGTTACTCCATTCCTTGGGGCCAGAGATGAGGCCAGACCTCATAGTGGGGGAGTGTGGCAGAGGAAAGTGGCTCAGGACACCACACAAAGAAGGAGAGAGGCAGAGGCAGAGGTACAGGGAGAGGGAGAAGGATAGGGAGAGGGAGACAGATTCCACTTGCCAGAAACAAAATACATACTCCAAAGGCATGCCCCCCAATGACCTATATCCTCCAGCCACACCCTACCCACCTTCAGTTACCACCAAATTAATCCCTCCCAGGGTATTAATTCAATGATTGGATTAAGGCTTTCATAACCCAGTCATTTTACCTCTAAACCTTCTTGTATTGTCTCACACATGAACTTTTGGAGGCTACCTCATATCTAAACCATAACAATCACTAGTGATCTACTTATCTCCCACTAAGCCCCACCTCTTAAAGGACCCACCACCTCTTTACAGGCCACATTGGGGGCCAAGCTCGCAATACATGAACTCTTGGAAGACAAACCATATCTAAACCATAGCAGTCACTTTAATTATATTAAGTTGAACTCAAGCCTGAGATTATAAAGCCTTTTCAAAAGAGTTTTTATGTTAATTGCTAATAGCTCTGGTGTTTCCCTCTGTCATGTACTTAAGTAGTTGATTTTTTTCTGAACTTCATATTTATATTCATGTTTGTATAAAGTATAATTGAATTGATGTTTGTCTTGTGGAGATTATTTAAAAATCTAGATTTTTATCTTTCAAATTAACTATTCTCCTCAGTCTACATCATCTGAAAATTTGATGAACAACGTTCTTCTCATTGTTGGTAGTTTAAAAGGTGCTTTCCCCAGATCCTTTGTACCAGTCCACTTCACCCTTGTGGACTCTCAAGTTCTAAGGGGGAAATTGAAATAAACATCTTAGAAATCCCCTCTCAGTTATTTCTATTTTAATAGGAGAAAAGAAAGACTAAAAATTTTTGCAGAAAGTATTGATATCTCATGATTATTTCTCAGGCAATTTGGCAAGAATTTTCTTTGGCAAACAGGTTTTGAACATCTTCCAGATATCAAATAATAGGCGCTGAAAATAGAGTTACATCTAATACTTGTGACTATGAAAGATACTAGCTGATACATAGGTGCTGTAGGAAAGGCTGAAGTCAATCTGAGTGGGGAGAAAAAAGAGGAAGATCTTTTTAAATGGGCATCTTCCTCCACTAAAATTGCCTATATACAAATTTGACATGTCATTTAATAAAAAGATAGTTTTTGTGTATTTCACAAGTCACTCATATTGCAAAGAAAAGTTCTTTTAGTCTTGGCTCCTGTCCTTGCCTCTTGTCCACAGGATCTATGCATTTATGCTATTTTTTTTCACATAAATTTAAAGTTCACTTAACCTTCGCACATGTGTTATCCTCTAGAATACCAACTTCTAAATACTTATTATTGGAACTCTTTGAAGGAAATGTATCTTACACTGTAATCCAGTTTGCTTGTGTGTGCATGCGCGTTTTCTCTCCCTCTCCTCTCTCTCTCTCTCTCTCTCTCTCTCTCTCTCTCTCTCACACACACACACACACACACATACACACACACCAGAAATAAGTTTCTTGAGAAAGTACCTGCTACTTGCAATTGCCATTTACCTTTCTTTTCCTTTCTTGTGTCATTTAGTTCCTCTACATTCCATTCAAAAAGGGCATGTTGAGACCAAATAAATTTATTTCTAACCTGGCTTGCACAATTAGTTTGTAAATCTCTGTTCTGAAGTTGTTGTCCATTGACTCCTAAGTTATGTATAGATGCTTTATGGTGGTAATGATCAGTAGAAAACTAGACTTACTTGGGCATGAATCTAAAATAATAGTGAGGAACAGGACTCCATGATCTTTTTGTTCTTAGGCATAAATTTTGGCTCACAGGACTAGCATGACAAACTGAATTGTTGTGGGTCTCCTATATGAGAACAGCAATTAATTCAGTCCTGGAATAATGAATAGCACACAATCTTCAATCCAAGTATTTAAATTACATAACTGTTACTTGCATAAAATATCCTGTGCTAGACTTTTTTAGAATATTTTTTAGTTGTCAATGTACCTTTATTTATTTATATGAGGTGCACAGTTTGAACCCAGTGCCTCACATATGCTAGGCAAGTGCTCTACTACTGAGCTACAACCCCAACCCTCTGGGCTAGACTTTTAAAATTCAAATATTTAGCCCAGGACTTATGATTGCCATGCTAAAATTGATATGAAGAAACAAGCCTATCTCTAGAAAGTTAATTTATTAACAGTTTAATTGTTCATCTATTAGAAAATTATTGTTTTCTAAGTGGAGGGCTTGAGGCCATATAATTTCCTGGGTGTTTCTATCTTGCTTTTGTACCACTTCTACCATATTCATAAAGATGGACTCTTTCTGATGTAATTTTGAGTACTTGTAGGAAATCGCAGCATCTCTCAGAATTTGAAGCCAGGAAAGGCTAAGACTATCATGTTATGTGTTTTAATTTCAGCAAATGTACCTAGACCTAATTTTTAAAGTTTTAATTCGACAAACATAGAGTGTTCTCTATAACATTATGAAGATGTAATTTGGAAACAGATTGATCTGGATTAAGTCTAAAAATTTGAAATTTTAGGATTTAGCTCTAAAACATCTTGTTTCTCATTCCTCACTTATAAAACTAATACTTACCTCAAGGGTTTGTAGAAGAATTAAATGAGATAGACACACACACGTGAAAACCATGCTCGCTGATATATAGGAGGTACTATGGAAATATATATTTTAATATAAGTACATATACATTAAGTATGTGTCTATGTGTTTGTATGTATAAATTCCTTTATTTTGGATTTGATATTTGTGTAATGGAATTTTTTTAAAACATTTATTTTTTAGGTGTAGATGGATACAACACAATGCCTTTATTTGTATGTGGTGCTGAACATTGAACCCGGGTCCCGCCCGTGCTAGGCGAGCACTCTACCGCTGAGCCACAATCTCAGCCCTATGTAATGGAATTTAGAAACTTGCATTTTGATTTCTGAGACAGTGTGCTCATTATACTTTTTTGATTACCAGTGTTAACATAGGACACTGAGAATGGGAAAGTTAATTGAAAAATTATACATTATAATTTTCTGGGAGCAAGTTCCATTTATGTCTAGTATAATGGTTTGATTAATGCTGAAACTTAAACCTTGACAACAATGTAAATTAGCCTTAATGCATTTGAATTTTATTTTTCTTCCCTATTCCAAATGAAGCAAAAGACAAAGTTTCATTTATTCTTAAGTATTTACTCATTAATGTTTGAATCAGATAATTTTTCTCTTTGAGACTAATATTTTATAACATTCTTATTGATGTTTTGGCACTTATATGTTTATATATATATATGTAACAAATTTCCCATAAAAACTATTAGTTTCTTTTTAATATTGTAGCTATTACACATGTATGTGTTTAACTTCATAGTATTTCTATAGAAGTTGTGTTATGTGTATGACTGTGGTAGGATGAGAATTGAGACATAACTGTCTGGCCAGTATATTTTCCACTGTCCAAACAAATGCCTTAGTTAATGCCTTAAGAATTCAATCTGCAATTGGCCAAACACTTCTATTATGGAAAAGAGGTGTTGGTAGTATATATAATAAGAACAGTGCTTTCTGAGGAGATCCTGCTATGCTAATCAAATCCAAGTTGAAATAGGTCAGAAGGATGCTGTCTGGGGATTTAGGGCCACCGGGTAGAAGCTGGTTTAGATTTGTTCTCAATGGCCTCAAGGTGTATATGTAGAATTATGAATGGTATTTATCATGAGCCAGATTTTGCCTCATTGTGAAAACCTGTCTTCCAAATGGTACCTTTGACTAGCAGTGACACATTGAATTGGGTTCAGAGGCTCCCTGTTCTAATTGCAGCTCAATTCCTGACCAACTTTGTGGACTTAAGTCTTAGTCTTCTGTAACATGGAGATAATCTGGTTAACTTTCAAGGGTGTTGTGAAGAGGAAATGATTTTAATTGTCACTATACAGTACTCTTTATAGTTTACAAAGTGCTTCATAGTAGTTGACGTATTCAGCAAACTAAGTGTGGCCTTAATGTCTTTATAAGATGTTGAATGTCCTCTAAAAGCCTACTTGTTGAAGGTTTTATCCCCAGCCTGAGACATTATTGGGAGGTGGTGGAACCTTTAGGATGTGGGGCCTAGTGGAAGGAAGTTAGGTCACTGGAGTTCTAACCTTGGAGGGGATATTGGAACCCCTGACCCTTTCCTCCCGCTCTCTTCTCAGCTGCCATAAGGTGACAGCTTTGCTCCACCACATGTTCTTCTCTGTGATGTTCTGCTACAACTCAGATCCAAAGTGACAGGGCCAAGTGACCATGGTCTGGAGCCTCTGAAACTGTGAGCCAAAATTAGCCTTTTACCTTATTAGCTGATAATCCCAAGTGTTTTTCAGAAACACCTGTAATGGAAAGCCAAGGCAGCTAGGCAGTCACTTGTCAGGGCATTTTCCCAGAATCCTGTGTGTGGTTCAACTTGTTCATGTGTATTCTGTATTTCACTCTAGAGATTCTATCAGGGAAAGACCTAGGCAACTCACTCTTTGAGTTTTTGCCTCTTTATTTCCAGGTTGGATTTTATCTGAGGGCCCTTCAAGTGCTAGCATTTTAGTATTCTACAAGCCTGTAATTACGAAAAGACCATTTATCTTCCTCTTCAGTAGTAAAATAGCTGACTATTGGCTAGAGAAAGTTATATTGCAGTTTTCATGGTTGCCAACTCGTGCTGTGATTAATTTTAATGTTTGCTAACACATGCAATAAATTCTCCTTGGCCTTTGTAGCATTCTAAAACATATTTTCCTCTTTAGATACCTTCCCTTAGGCAAGGCAAGGGAAGTAGATGTTTGGTCTGAAATTTCTATTTTTAATAGAAAAACACATGCCTTTTTGACACTTCTAAACATAAAGAGTTTTATACAAGCATCGTATTTTAGGATGCATTTCTTGAAGAAACTGAAAATCAAAAACAGAGTTACCACTATGAATTTGGCTAACGAATGCATACCACTCCCATGAACAACTCTGAATTCTAATTACTAGTAGGAAGTGTTCTCTTGTCTGCCTGTCCTTTACCCTAGGGAGAATTTTCTTACCACTTTCCATTTTATCACTGGGAGAGTCCCAGCTTGCCCTTTGTCCCAGAAATCATTGTCATCATGGATCTTTGCTGCAAAAAAAAAAGAGAAGTCCTAGAGCCTTTCCATCCCCAGCTTCCTCCACGTGGAGGTAATAAAACCCTTGGCAACCATGTTCCTTGTAATCAGCATGAGGTAATTTTACAAGCTACCATGAAAGAGCCATTTGTTGAATGTCTGCCTTGTGACAGCCATTTGCTGATGGTTTAATATGCTTTGCCTCATTTAAATCTTAAGACATCTTTAGGAGGGTGGAGAAGTGAAAAAGCAAGTTTTTTTTTTTTCCCACCATGCCCAGAGGAACTTGCTGGCCTGACCCAGCCTTACGTGTAATAACCTAGAATGGAGTGCTAAAGTCAGTTTCCAGGTTGGGGCAGAAACACCTCAGATACAAGTGTTTTAGGAAGTGCTTTTTAGCTACAAAGCAAAATGTTTCAACACTGTTTAGATGAGTCTTGGAAGTGGAGTGTAGATGGTGCCCTGCAGGTAGGTGTACATGGCGTCAAGTGGAAAGGCTAGTTCTTTGACTCACAGCCAATTTCCTGCTCTGCACCCTGTGAAGGGCTTTCGTATTTCTTCTCTAACCCTGGCATTTGAAATCAGGCTGAAGTGAAACTTCTGGGTGGCTTAGTTTCCTTTCATGGCTGTTAAAAAGAAAAAAAAGTACCCATTCTAAGCCATCGTTCTTACACTATTGCCAGATCTAACATGTCATGTCTTGTTGCATTACTAACGTATCCCGAACTTCTGTATTTCTGTAAGATTGTTGGCCTAAGGTCTGAAGGTTAAACTTTTAACATATTCGACTCAAATTCCTTCCTTTTTTATTTGTGCTTTTGGTACTTGTTATGAGGCAAACCTCTCTTTAAAAAAAAAAAAAATTCTTGCGTCTTTAAATGTTAAAGAGGTTGTTACCTAATTAAAAAGGTGACACTGAGCTGATTTCTAATGGAGAAGCCCCTAAAAGCGCTTTCTTAGCATATATACACGTCTAATTTTAGAGAAGGAGCAGACCAAGGAATACGAGACAGCTAGTTTTAGAAGCAGGGTGAGGAAGATGGAGAGATGTTGGATCTGATACAGCTGAATTCCCTCATGCAGGAGAAAAGTGGGTTTATCAGAGGCTGTGACTGAACTGGTGTTAGGGATTGTATCCTCGAAGTTTAAATGATATTACAAGGTCATGGGGAGGTAATGCTCATCGCCATTCTATTTGAGAGACTTCAAGGACTTTATACAAAACACTCCGTGGCATCGTATGTCCCAGGAACGAACACCTTGTCATTAATTGGGCACTCTTGGTGCAGGTTCAGGTGTACTCCAGGAAATCCACTTTTGCTGAGAGCTCATTAAGGGTTTAGTCATCTTTTCATCTTAGTGAGGCTATTACTGGAAGAATGAGGCAATGTTAATAATAATACTTTACGTTTATAATAGGGCTTCAGAGTTCGAAGAGAACTTTCACACAGATTATCCTTTTGTGCATCTCAGCAGCCCTGTGAATTAGGTGTGGCAGGTATTATTAATACTCTTATTATGCAGTAAATTTAGAATTAAGACAAAATATGTGACCAGCCCAAGACACGTAGATTTTTTAATTTAAAAAAAAAAGTGTTCTAAAGGAGGCAGAGAGAGAAAATTAAACCCATATGTACCCCACCATCACCAGGAGAAGTCTTTTTGCAGAAAACTGTCTTGCCCTATGTTTCCCATCTATCAGCC
This sequence comes from Callospermophilus lateralis, assembly GCF_048772815.1. NCBI lineage: Eukaryota > Metazoa > Chordata > Mammalia > Rodentia > Sciuridae > Callospermophilus > Callospermophilus lateralis. The sequence goes on along the minus strand of NC_135308.1, from coordinate 93,286,110 downwards.
CAGACAGTCCTGTGGTCTTAGTTCCCACACAGAAGCAGATTGGTTATTTACTGTAGTGTAAAATCAGATGTTACCTATGGGGAGACTGTTGAGGGGGACCATAAATCCAAGGACCTAAAATGGAAAGGGATTTTGCAATCTGAGGCTTTACATTTGGCCAACTTCACTTTCCTCAGCCCCAACTCTGCTTTTTGACTTAGAGATATCATGGGCATAGTATTCAACTATGGTTTCCTATCTTGATATTTGGGAGCAGAATTAGGACTATAATCTTGGTGTTGTTACATATTTGTTCTGTTTTGCTTTATGCTTCCATCATATCACATTGTCTCTGAGGTGTCCACACCAAGTTCATTCAAGGTATTCAGAAACTTGGGAAATGGATGACTGTAATGATCAGCTGTAATTGTTTCTGTTTTCTGTGTAGCTTTGGCTGTCAAAATACCTACCATAAATAAGTATTAATTGTGTTGGGTCAGATAAGACACTGATCTCATACTATCCACTAAGACTAGGTCCCCCATCACAATTAAGAAATGCTAAGTAGGGTCTGGGGTTATGGCTCAGCGTTAGAGTGGTCGCCTCGCATGTGCAAGGCCCTGCGTTCGATACTCAGCACCACATACAAATAAATAAATAAAATAAAGGGGCTGGGGATGTGGCTCAAGCGGTAGCGTGATCTCCTGGCACGCGTGTGGCCCGGGTTCAATCCTCAGCACCACATACAAACAAAGATGTTGGTTCTGCCAAAAAAACTAAAAAATAAATATTAAAAAATTCTCTCTGTCTCTCTCTCTTTCTGTGTGTCTCTCACCTCTCTCTTTAAAAATAAAATTAAATAAAATGAAGTTAAAAAAAAGAAATGCTAGGTATAATAATTATATTGGTTTTATTTCTTTATAAATCACACTGGCTATAATATTTTTAAAAAACTTAAATTAATGAAGAAGGGTTTCTTTTAGCTAAGTATAATTATTTGCAAAGGATGTTATAGGAGAAATCTAATAGCTAGAGGGTGGGTTATATGACTTTTGAACGTTCTTTTGACTTAGAAATTCCAAGATCCCAAAACTAGGCAATGAAGGAAGTCTAAGAAATGCCAGCAGCCTTAGTTACAGTGTTGTGTTTGTTGGTTTGTCATAGACTGCCTTTTCAAGGTGTGCCCTATGAATCGATATTCTGCCCAGAAGCAGTATTGGAAAGCCAAGCAAGCCAAACAGGGGAACCACACAGAGGCCGCCTTGCTGAAGAAACTACAGGTAAGGGCCAGGCGGCATGTGTCTTGCTCAGGCTGGACTAGAGCAGCAATAACAAAAGAGGTATTCACAGCTTTCTAGCTTTGTGATTTCACCCAATACACAGAGATTTCAGATACACATTGAAAAGTGTAGGGCAGTTTTAAGTTATAGGGTGTGACCACTTGTTTTCTGGTAATACAAGCTGCCATTTTTTTTAGGGTGTGCCAGACTAATTCAAAGCTTCACATTAAACTGAAAACCAGTTCAGAATCTCTGTAGGAATATTAAGTTCAGGTATATTTTACTTGACTTAGTATGGAATTTGTAAATTGGAAAAATAATTTAAAGATCATTGTTTCTGGTTTTGCTGAGTTTAAATTTCATAGAACTTAGAAAATAAAATTCCTACTATTTTCAGAATTAAAAACTATACTTTGAGACTTTTGTAATTGACCCTCTATCCTGGTTAGTGTTTCTAGAAATATTCCTTCTTAAAGCAATTTTATAAGACCAAAATGTTTTCCTGAAATTTCCAACATAAAAGTAACCCAAAGTAGACATTTTTGGCTACATTTCAGCATGAATTGAGAAATTATCACATTATATTACAGTCACTTATTTGATTATTGCTCTCTTTCTCTCCCTCTCCCCAAACTCTAAGCAACCAGCCAATTGCATTTCTGGTTATATACTTTTTACTAAAAAAATTATTTCTTTGTTAATTATTATACTCTGTTGACTCTGTTTCCATACTGAATATTTGATAATCATTTTTATAGCATGCTGCAGAACTGGAACAAAAACAAAATGAATCAGAGAATAAGAAACTGTTGGGAGAAATTGTGAAATACAGTAATGTTATACAAGTAAGTCTCTACTTTTTCTTAAAAGAGGTGAATAATTTATGGGCAGTTATCCAAATTATTCATTTGGGTTGGAATGCCAAATGAAAATCTGGAAATACAATAGTTTGTTCTTCAGTGAGAATTACAAATGTTGTGATGTATTCAGTTGATATTCAGTGCACGATTCTGTACATCTAAAAATAATCCTGAGATAGGTGCATAGCTCAGTGGCACAGTGGTTATAGAGTTTGCCTACTTTTAGTGAGGTCCTCGGCTCAATCCCCAACACTATCAAGGGGGAAAAAAAGAATAAGTCTGATGTATGCACATAAAGAAGTGATTGTATCTAGGTGTATGTATAAAAAGGAATAAGGTAGGGACTGGGGCTATATCTCAGTGGTAGATCCCTTGCCTAGCATGTGTAAGGCACTGGGTTTGATCCTCAGCACCACGTATAAATAAATAAATAAAATAAAGGTACAAAAATACAATAACATAATAATAATAATAAAAAAAGGGAATAGAGTTTCTTTTCCTGAGGAAAGGATTTCTAAAGGCCTGTAAGAAGTAGTCCTTTAGATTCATGGGGTTACTGTTTGACATCAGGGTCTTTATATTTATCTTTTATAGAGAAAGGAAAAATTTTGAATTGTACTTTTAGATGGAAATCCTCTTTGAATGTTATTATAAGGTTTTCTACTTCAATTAATATGCACACTCTGATTTATCTCAGCTGCATTCCTTTCCTGTGCCTCATTTGGATCTTTTTAGCTTTTTTAATAAGTGCCCCACCTTGTTCCAAAAAAGAGTATAAGACATTTTCCAAAATACATAACACATAACTAGATAAAATGCAAATAGTTAAGGCAGTTGGGTCAAAGGGAAAATAATGACTGCATGAGCAAGCTGAAGTTAGGGTGAGGCATGCTTATGAAAACCATGTGGTAAGGACTGATAAACTTTGTCCTGAAGCCTTTTTTTGCTGCCTGCTTAGCCATAAGGGAAGCTTCCTATGCTATAGCATTAGCATTGGAGGCCCATAACATACAGCCAAACAGAGGTCTAGACTGGAAACCATTCCCAGAAATAAGAGCAAGGAAGTATTTCTTCTATGAGTGCTCATAAAGAGGACACTGTTTTATTTAGTAAACAATATCCTTAACAACTTCCTTATAGCAAATACCACAATGAGGGAGTACTTCATAAACCTGTTTTTAAAAGTAATATCCCCCTGATATTTTGCTTTTGGACAATGGCAAAAAAACAGAGTACAGGGCAAAGCAATTCTCTGAGGAGACAAGATGAGAGAACCTGGGTCTGCAGCTTCCTGCATGTATGACTAAATCTGATGAAAGATAACATGATACTCTTGGCATGGGTAGACTGATGTCCCTTGGGCAATCCTCCATAAATAGTTTCTCTGCACAGATTTTTGATTGGTGTTAAGTCCAGCAAGTATTTAAGTGTTCCTTGTCAAGTACTTGAAGTGAAAATGTTTGCCTGCTCAGTTAGGGGCTGAACCATGGCTTTAATGCGGTGGAACCCAGAAGAAGAATGCGGGTGGCCCACGGGGGTTTCCAATAACCAAGGTTATAATAGAGAGCTTTTCAAAGAGCTGGTTATTTTTTTTTTTTTTCAATTGAAGACCTTTCTTTTATTTTGATCACTCCCTTTTTATATTGTAGGCACTAAAATGACTGTTGTTTTTCAAAACAATTGTAATAATAGAAGGGAAACCTATTTTGTTTTGGTTTTCCTATTTAGTAGAATTACATTTTTGGAAATGTTTTCTTCATGGAATCCAAAATATCTGAGAATGGAGCCTCTACACTCCTGTGAGAAGGGGCTGGTTCTGTGGAGTTGCAGAGCCTGTTTAGGATGCGCAGTCCTCCTGACTGAGGAAGAATTAGGCTGTCCCTGGGCAGGGGTGATACTAAGTAGTTCGAAACATTGTTCCAGTGTCTTAGTTTTTCTTTAGTATATTCTTTTTCTTTTTCTTTTTTTGTAGCTATGCAGGCTTTGAGAAAGGATATGGTTTGGGGGGCCTCTAGGTCTCCTTTGGACAACCTGGATTTATTCCATTATTTACGCTAGATGAAAAAATAAACATTCAGAGTGTCTTCTGGTTTATGTTGCTCACACACTTACCTCATTATGAAGCAGAATTGGGGGTGGAGGTGGGGAGGAGACAAAGAAGATCATCGACTTGGAAAGATGGTCGTGGAGTCTGAAAACAGGTCCTTTGTTTAGCTTCTGCCTCAAGTCATGTTATATGGGTATATGATATATGTATAATACACAAATACAATTAAAGGGGAGACAAAGGGATAAAGGTGGTAACTGCTTGTCTTTCCCCTACAGCTACTGCATATAAAAAGCAACAAATATTTGACGGTCAACAAGAGATTACCAGCTTTACTGGAGAAGAATGCCATGCGTGTGTCCTTGGATGCTGCAGGAAATGAAGGGTCTTGGTTTTATATTCATCCCTTCTGGAAGCTGAGAAGTGAGGGTGACAATGTATGTAAATGTAAAATTAAGGGGGAAACAGTGAGTTCATAGATGAAGCAGTTCTTAATAAGGGACAAAGGGACAAATTCTAAAAGATACAAAGAAAGGATAATTTTCAACCAACATATTTTCATGTTAATGTCTTACTAGGCTAAATGCATGTATTTATAGTACAGACTATGCTCAGAAGTCATAAAGTCAGAATTCAAATTAATTTAAAATCACCTTCCAGTTAGAGTTTGCATGAAAGAACGTAAGCAACCTTTATGTTACTGGGTGGTTTTCAAACTATATTCTCTTGGCTGTTTGTAGGAGGGAGCATGGTTGCAGTAAAAAAAAAAAAGCTGTGTTTAAGATACAGAGTCTGCCCTTTAAACCAATAGAGTAACAACACCATGAGTCACAGCAATAATGTACTGGCTCCATGGCAGCTTCTTACAGTCGCATTATAGTAGATGTGGGATATATGAGGAGCTGTAGGTTTAGCACCTACTTATTGATGACAGCTATGTTTATAATTAGTTGTGGACTATGTACATATTGTTACATAAATTATAGTTATTGCCAAAATATTTTCTGCTCTTTTATAGAGAAAAATTACATGAAATGATTCATTAGGATTAATAGTTTGATTTTTTTGTGCATGTAATGTATAAAATATTGAGTGAGAGTTTCTTATACTTGGGAGATGCTTAATAAATGCTGATTGACAGTGAACACCAAATAACTTTCATAAATAGAACGCCCTACCCATGTTGGGCCAGGTGGTTTTGTGGAGATTTTAAAAATTTGACAATATGAATTCAAAGCAATATAAAATATAATTATGCAAAGAGTTTTCTCCATCAATATGTTGTTTACATTTTTAATGTGTTTTGGGTATTTCTAGACTTAGAAATGTCTTCCTTTTATTGTCAATCTACTTTTCTAGTGAATTTTAAAGTATGATTTCAATTCCACAGGATGCAAGCTTCATGATTTATTTGGGTTAATAAGTTATCTGGTGATATCTTCCTTAGGTAAGGTTTGGGAGAAGCATGGCATGCAGGAATGGAATGCACTTTGAACCTTGTGTTGGATTCCTTAAAAAATAAGTTGTATTCTTTTTCTTTTGGCATCAAGCAGTGTGCTGTGAGCATGATACATTTTAATTTTAGTAGTTAATTACAATCAACTCTCAATTATTCAGGGGCTGATGACAGGTTTGTGAAAAACCCATGTTTTTGATACCATCGCTTGTCCTGCTTGTCCCCCTGTCACCCACTCCCTGCTCCCACCACTGAGTAGTGTCCCTGTCTATAGGTGTTCCATGAAAATTAAACATCAAAACAAACAAAACCTGAGCTCAAACTCTGAAAGAATGTGGTAAAATGATTGGATAAATTGGAGCCTTTAGGTGATGCATGGATTATATTAATTCACTGTTTATTCATTCTCTCTATTCCTTTCCCTACTTTCAAATCACTTTACAGAGTCAATAGAGAGTTGAATGTAATGAACTATTTCAAATAATTAGTTGTACTAGAAAAACAAAACAAAACCTACCACTCAAAATACTCCATTTTGGTGAAAATGGACAATGTAATTGTTAAGTGCAATATAAAAGTGTCCTTATCTCGATGTGCTCCCTATAGCATGGCTGAAACAACCTTCCACTTTGCTTTTTGCTGAAATAGCTCACTGTTTTTGCTCACCACTGTATAGCTTTTGTGTATGATTAAGGTTGCTGTGAAAACCTAAGCACACCCACAGCCCTATATTGGTCACATAAATAGTTGTACTGTAACCCTTATTTTCTTTCTTTGGAAGAGGTAGTATTTTTCTAAAATATAACCTTACTGTTTTGTTGAAGGCAATTGCAAATTCTGTCATTTCTATTACTCCTGATTTTTTTCTTCTCTAAAAGCCTACCAAGTTAAGAAGAAGAAATTGCAATGTTTAGGGGACTTTAAAATTATAATTTACTATTTAGCAATTAGTTAAGCATTAATTTAGGCTGTGTGTGTCCAACAAGATGTTCTTTGACACAACCAAATGCAAGAATGAAGTGATGATAGGGGAGAAAGGTGATCATTTCCTCAAAAATCAGTGGTCCCTCCACTTACGTGTACCTTTGTAATACATGTTTAAGGATGGGAAGGATGGTTTTGACTCATGGATCCAACTTTCACTGTATAGAAAGCCCTTGCTTGCTGTCAAACTGTTAAAAAGTCATTGGGGACAACTATGAACAGAGAACATAAATATTTCATTTTTATTTATTGTCTCCTGATTGAATAGTTAATTTTTCGTTTTCAATTTCAATGTAGGAAGTTCTTCACCTTATTGGTAGATAGTGAAACTGTGAAAAGGCTAGATATTCTTTAAATGGAGAGAAAATTTCAATTCTTGAGGAAAGAGACTCTTTGCATCTATCAAGTAGATTTTGCTATTTTAAAAAGTTACATACCTTGAATTTCTAGCAGAGGTGGAACTAGAATTCTGGTGTTTTGATTCCTGTTGTGATATTCTTTTCACCATACCAGGTGCCACTTCAGAAGGAGAGTGACTGCAAATGGCATTATATTGCTCTTTATTTTCAGCAAAATCCCAGCTTGATCTTACATGGCTGTTATATAGAATCCACAGAAGTGCTTTCGGAATTACAATGTTTAAAAAAAGATGTTCATGCTCTACAGGGAATATGATGGCTAATGCTAGGATGTGGCCTAAAATGACTTCACCTTCAAGTTCTGTACTAAATATGCAATTCCCCAGAAAGCTTCTGGCCCCTTCAGTGGATCAGGCCCCAAGTGGCACTCTTCTGCTAATGTTACCATGTTCCATATTTGCCAAGTTTTCTAATTAGGTGTGAATTTCGTGAGAATAGGGACTATTTCTTACATATCTGTGTTTTTCCTGGCACCTCTTACTATTCATTTTTATTTCACATGATTGGCATTTTGTTGATTTCATTTGCAAGTGTTATTCAGCTGCTCAAGGTAACCATTGTCAACAAGACTGAGGGCCTGGAAGTTAGTGAATTAATGTTAGATTATAATTGTAAGTGCTGTGCTCTTAACCCTTGGAAACTGATTCATAGACATTAAGAAACATTTTGGCTGTATGACTGGTGTCTTAAAAAATATAGAAGACTTGGGGCTGGGGTGATAGAATATTTGCCTCACATGGGTGGGACACTGGGTTCAATCCACAGCACATATGCATAAATAAAATAAAGGTATTGTGTCCATCCATCTACAACTAAAAATTAAAAAAATATATAGAAGACTTTATGGTGGTGTTTTGAAGTAAATATAACATATGAATTGACCCAAAGCTTATAGATGAATATGGTAAAATCATAAGACTCAGAGCAATGTATAATATAGATGTAACCCAAAATATTGAGTTGGCAGGACATAGCTCAAATATATCATAATGTTTAGCAACTTACTGGCTCATATTTACATGGGACAGATGAGAATGAAATAGTAATAAAATCTGTTTTTTTTTTTTTTTTTAAATTGGATGCCCAGATGTAGCACTGGTAAAATGTGGAATCAAGCACCCAGTAATTTTTAGTGTGGATGAGTACTTGGGCCTCTGTGTGGCTCTATGACCTGAAGCTGCCTTGGTGTCATGGGAAGGAGCTTCAATATCGTGTGTGTGTGTGTGTGTGTGTGTGTGTGTGTGTGTGTGTTTAGGAGAGGAGAGTAGTGGAAACATGCTTAGGCATATTTATTTTTACATATTTTCGTTTCTGATTTAATTTTTAAGAGGTATCATTTCATGATTAAATAGTAGAAAATCATATAAAGACTGTGAAGAGTCACTCTTACCCTTTCTCCCATCTGTCCAACCCCCACTCCCTTACCCCCCCCAAAAAAAGATACCATGCTATCTATGTGCCTTGCTCTTCCCCTTCATATTTGCACTTAGTACTATTTCATGATGATTTCTCCTTATCTCTGTATGAAGAGTTTCTATGATGATCTTTGAGAGTCACAACTTCTGACTTACTATGGACTTGGAAGGTAGGATAATGAATAGAGGCCAGTCCAGTAAATAGTTGGAGTTATTTCCACAAAACAAAGTACAGCTTCCCATTGTTTGATTGGTTTGGGGATTCTTTATCATATTTGAATCTCCAAATATATTTTGTAACAATAGTACCATGTGTAACTATAGACTCCTCTATATAATCCATATGAGGTTATCTGATATTGAAAATATGAAATTGATGTTCCTTAAAGTTTTGGTTTAAGATACATGGAGAAGTTCTGAACCTTAATTTGTTTTTTAGTTATTTATTAAACTAATTGGTATAAAATATGCCAAAGGAAGCTTTTGGTTTTCATTTGGAGATGATGAGAAAGTCTGTAATTGAGAGTGTAGGTGCCACAGTATTACATCTTTTAAAGAAATTTAGGGGTGTAAGTAACTTTAACAACTAAAATTAACTGTTCATTATTTTTATTAAGAAAGAATAACTTTAGTTCCCTACAATTTGAGTTACAAATAAAAATATTTGAAGATAAAGGAGACATTGCTATGATAGCATAAATTTAAAAATCAGCTTAGGTTTAATTCTGGAGAACTTTTCTCACAACCAATTTTAGTTTTGATGTTAAAAGGAGTACCAGGCTTAAGTAATATTAATTTAGGATGTTTAAGATAAGAGGGAACCAGATGCCAAGCCCAAACAAAAAGCATATTTTTGTGACACCTCAACTTGTATTTCCTGAATCCAGATGATATTAAAATATTTAATAAATTTCTGAGATTATGGGAAGATCAAATTTGCCAGACTTGTGTCCCTTACAGAGATAATACAAATATATAACATATTTTGCTTGCACTGGAGTGATTTTGATATATATATATATATATATATATATATATATATATAGAGAGAGAGAGAGAGAGAGAGAGAGAGAGAGAGAGAGAGAGAGAGAGACTGGTTTCATTGTGGCAGTTGCTTTTATTCTCTATTTGCTGTGCTTGTGGTGTAAGACCTTGTGGGGTGGAACAATGAGCTGATTATGGACTTCCAGAAAGCTCCATCTGAAATGAGACTGATAATGAAAAGATTTGTTCTGGTGTTGTGAGTCCAGACTGATAGGTACTATGGGGCATGATTACATGATCATTTATTAGAAGCTATTTTACTTCAAAGGTAACAAGAATTGAACTAAAATTTGTGTGGAGGATAAAAGGACCAGTTGTCAGGTCAACAATGAGAACTCCTGTGCAGTTATTTTTAACTTCAGATATAGGACTAAATATCCATGCAGTGTCTCAATTGCAGTTTCTTTCTGACTTCTAGATTGTCGTAGGAGATAAAGTTGTTTTGATGCCTGTGAATGCAGGACAGCCACTACATGCCAGCAACATAGAGCTTCTAGATAACCCAGGCTGTAAGGAGGTGAGTTCCCGAGCTAAGGACAGCGATTGTTGGTTTTCTTAGGTGGGAGAGAGAGAAAAAGTCACGTAGTGTCCTTCTTTGTTTTCATGAGCATAATCCCAGTAAGGCCAACTAATATTTCTAAAGTATATGTAGATGCTGACTAGCTAATTTTAGGTGGTTCTTTGATGAAATTTTTATTAAGGTACATACATCAATTGTCCAAAGTTGTCTTTTTCTTCTTTTATTAGTTGAAGTAATGATTTCTTTATAGAATGGAATCTGTAGTCTTATAACTCAATATTTCTTCATTAATAGGTGAATGCTGTTAATTGTAACACAAGCTGGAAAATCACTTTATTCATGAAATTTAGTTCCTATCGAGAGGATGTGTTAAAAGGAGTAAGTATGTGCTACATTGAACATTTGCTGGAAGAAATGAAGATAGTCTTACTAAAGTTCTACCTGAAGAACCTCTGCATTCATAATTTACAATGTGACCACAAATCTTAATATTATGAATGTTTTATTGAGTTACTCCTCATCAGTATTTTAAATGTATAAATAATCATTCAAAGCCAAGTAGCTGACAGAAGGTCCCTGAGTATCAGAACCAAAAAGAACCTCCTATTTTTCAGGGATAATGAGAAATTCTATAGTTGAAAGTGTAGGTGCCATAACAATATAATTTCTAGAGAAACTTAGCAGTGTAACTAACTTCAGTAACTAAAATTAAACTATTTATTATTTTTATTAAAAATAATTCTGACAAAATACAAACTATTGTCATATATATCTAAAAAGAAATAAAAAAATAATTCAGACAGTTGCTGGAATGCAGTGTTTCTTAATCTGTTTTTCTAGGGTGATGTTGTTAGACTGTTTCATGCAGAGCAAGAGAAGTTTCTGACTTGTGATGAATATGAGAAGAAACAGCACATTTTCCTTCGTACCACCTTGCGTCAGTCAGCGACTTCTGCTACTAGTTCTAAAGCACTCTGGGAAATAGAGGTGTGTGATTATATAGATATATATTTTTTTACTTTGAACAAATATTTAGATAAAAAGGTAAGCTCCAGTAGGTTGTTTTATCATTATAGGCATCATTTATAATGTACTCATAAAACAATAATTTTTTTGTGAGCCAACTCATACCCCTTCATTGCTGTGATGGATCTGAAAGGATTCTGTGTCTTTCTCCTGTCTTTGAAGTGTCTTTCATTCTCTCTCTTATTTACAAACACACATTTAATAAGGCCATATATTTGATTTTGCTTTTTAAAAGTCCATTGTGAAACACTGTCAAGGCTGGTTGGCCAGAAAGGGCCATGGAGTGAAGATGGAGCAGGATGATTCACTTTCAGTGAAGATAGATATCAGAACTAGGCTGTCACTGATGAGAACAGTGTTTTTTCTGGGGATGCCATTTCTATTGGAATCAAGAGACTCATTGTTGAGAATTTTTTCACCCTTTAGAAAGTATTTATTAAATGTGACAGGATGGTAGAGTAATTAGAAATGTAAGATATGGTTTTTTCTTTAAATTATCTTTCTCTATGGTGGAGGAAATAAGATACATAACCACTTGTGAACAAGGCAACAGCTGATAAATTGCATCTTGATTTAATGGACATGTATGTCTATAGCAGTGATTCTCAACTATTTCAAACCCATCTCCTACCTCCTTTCCCCCCGACCTCCTTTTAAAGCCCATATTTTGTAGTGCTTCCCATAGTGCCCTAAATGAAATATACAAGTTCTCATGATTTGAAAACAAATATAATATCCATTCTAACATAAAGAAGAAACAAAAGGAAAATACTTTATAATAAAATGATATGTATTTCAACATGCAAATGACTACTCTAGAAGATATGATATTTATATCTATCTTTGATAAACCCATTTACATCCTGGATTAGAGAGAATCGGTAGAAGAGGATCTGAAGTCATTCCATACAAGTTTAGGAAAATGAAAGAGCAAAGGTAATTGTGAGACTTTGATTAATAACTAGTAGGAGAAGTAAAAAAACAGAACAAACTTATTTGTACATGATAAAAGAAATAGAGGGAAATAACCACCAGTAGGGTGTAACAAGGCCTATTACAGAAACTTGAACCAAAATGAGGAAGTATGATATTTATGCAAATGAGCTGTGCCTTATTAATAAATGTAGCTAACACCCAGAGAATTCTTGATGCTATGACATGGGTTAGAATAGAGATGAAAAGGTATGATAAAACACTTCTCCTGTCTTGAAATCCCCGACTTGTTGAGGCATACCTTTAGTATTTAGAAAGACTTTGGTGACTATAGCTATCACCAGGTGACAGAACTGAGAAGGTGTGGGAAAAACACCATCACCAAAGCCAACAGCACAGGAGGCTCATGAGACTTTTGCCAGAGGCTGCCTCCCTCTTCAGGGTAAGGCTGAATAGTAACAGGCAACCCCTCAAATAAATAAATAAATAAAACATGAATTTGTACACTGCTGATTTCTTATTGTATTCCAAAAATTTTTAAAAAAATTCATCAAGATAGAAACACTGTGAGGTACTATTTAAAAACTTTATTCATGAAGTGTAGTGAGTTCCCTGCTTATTTAATATTTGGTTCCAACTCTGTTACAAGGAGTTTTGAAAACTCTGCCATCTCTTTAGTTGCATGACTTTTGCTGAAACTGCACCACAGCGATGAAACCCTCTCCAGCAAAGGTGTAGTTGGAATTTCTGTGACACATTGAGCAGTCAGATGGAGAGTGAATAAGTTATTTAAGAGCTTTGAGATAATGTCTTTATTACATTTAAGCTCCCTTCTCCATCATGAATTCATTAAGTAATTGGACCTTTCAGATAACTTGATGAAACAGCTTTTTAGAATGGTCATGTGCTGAAGTGTTACCAATGTGTATTTGTGGAAGAGGTCTGAATGATGGAGGCTCAGGGTGCTTCTCTATTGTATGCTGTAACAGCTGGGTTTCCTCAGGAAGCCTGGGCCTCGTGCTCTGTCAGCATGAGGATCAGGCATTTCATGCAAAGAGGCATTTAATATAGGAATTAGATCTGACGCTATTGGAAGGGCTGGAGGAGGAAAACTGGTATGGGGGACATGGACTTATTGAAGATCTAGCATGACAGAAAGCCACCCTCCTCTGAGCCTGCAGGCCTGCCCTCACATGCTATGCTGTCCCCAAGCACCCACCCTGTAGGAGACTACTGTCACTAAAAGGAACCTTTCTGCTACTATCTTCTTCTGCTTTCTATTCTCATGGAAATGCCCATAACCTTGCCAGGCAAGGTTTCTTTCCCCTGATATAGAGAAGCCTCTGGGCTCTCTGCTAATGCAAGCCTTAGCATTTGGGGTTCCCTTTGCCTGGAATAATCTCGTCAGTCTCTGCATGACTGTCTTGTTCTCTTTCTTCAAGTTTCAGCTCCCATGTCATCTCCGAGTAACCCATGTAGATTGCTATATAGAAATTAGCATTTCCTAGTTACTCCACCATGCACTCTGTCTCCTTCCTTTTCAAATCTTATTTTTTTCTTTGTTTTCTAATTTTTCTTCTCCATTAGCATGAAATATGTAGTCATTTCCATTGCCCTGCCCTTATTGTCTTGAAGGGTACCTGGCCTATAGTCAGTTTTTATTACCATCTATTGAATAAGAGATGGGGGAGAACCACAGTCTTGGGTTTGGGTTGGGCCAGTTTTTGTTCTGGAAATATGCCTTATGGAATGAGACAGTATTTGCAGATGTAAGGCATAAATCTCATGCATGCATAGTGAGTTAACAACCATTAGTCCATCTCTTTTGCTCACTTATAAAGAATTTTGTTGGCCTGCTACATCATACTCTCATGAAAACGTGTATTAGATTTTACAGGTCAGTATTAACAGGAGGGCACTCTGCATAAACTATTGACATTTGTTTGCTGGAACATGAATACCATTTGATATTATTGTAATTACTGTCTTTGTAGGTGGTTCACCATGACCCATGCCGTGGAGGTGCAGGCCAGTGGAACAGCTTGTTCAGATTTAAACATCTTGCAACTGGGAACTATTTAGCTGCAGAGGTAAGATTATGGGATATAGTGCAAATAAATCACTAACTCTGAAATAGAGAAATAGGCAATTGGTTTCTCCAAAAGGGATAGTTGTTATATAGATTTGATTATTGCCTGTAATATTCTGGGTTGGCATATAAATTATTTTTAAAAATGTAGATAATAGTCAAATTCTTAAAATAAAAATGAAAGTAACAATGAAAAAAAACTTTGCAGTTGATCTTATTGTAAGGTCAGCTGAAACAGGGCATCTGACTTGCATGTGTATGTGATATGGTCTAAAATTTTCTATTTAGTTTCAATCTTTCAGAATATCTGTATTAGAGGCATGATCAGTTCGTTGTTGATGTGTATGTGACCCACAGAATGTCAGGTTTACATTCAGTGGCTACTCTTTCACCAGTAGGTGGTTTTTATTGTTCAAACCTTTGGAGAGGAAAGGGTTTTGTTCTCGATTCACTAAACTGTCCTAAAACTGTCAATAAGAATAACAAAAACATATGAAGGTCTTTTTAAAAAATAATTTTTGGATATTCATTTATTCTAAAATTAGCTTCTGTGTTTCTATGGTGATATTTTGATACAATGTTCTTATTTCTTTTTAAAAATTATTCTTTTTTAAAAAAGTTAATTTGTTATATATGACAACAGAATGCATTATAATTCATATTACACATATAGAGCACAATTTTTCATATCTCTGGTTGTGCACAAAGAAGAGTCATATCCTTTGTGTCTTCATACATGTACTTAGAGTAATGATGACCATTAATTCCACCTCTTTTCTACCCCAATGCTCCCTTCCTTCCCCTCCCTCCCCTTTTCCCCTTTGCACTATCTAGACTTTTCTTTTTCTTCTAAAAGCATATTGACAATCAGATGTGAAGAGTGGTAGAAATAAAGATCTTAGGAATAGTTCAAAGTTTGGTTATCTAACTTAAAAAATAATTTTGAAACTATTCTTATTTTATTTGTTTATTTTTGGTACTGGGAATTGAACTCAGGGGTGCTTAACTCCTGAAACATGTCCCCAGCCCTTTTTTAATTTTTTAATTTTGAGACAGGGTCTTGCTAAGTTGCCAAGTCTGGCTTTGAACTTGTGATCCTCCAGCATCAGCCTCCCAGGCTGCTGAGAATTCAGGTGTTAAGCCATTGCTCCTGGCCTTGAAAATATTCTATTTTTTAAATGTGTATAGAAATATTCATTCTGTTCTTTACTGTGTTTCTGTTTTTTAGAATTTCTTTTGAGATTGTAATCCAGAGGTCTAAAAGGCTTTAACCATCACTTATCTGACTTCTGGTTTTGGGTGTGAGGAGAGATAAGGAGGGAAGTGGTGTTGGTAGACTGATTAGAAGAGACATGGGGGACAGGGGGGTCTTGTAGGTTCTATAAGCGTATGACCCATCTCTACTTGCAGCCAACCCCATTACCCTCACAAACCTGGTCTTCTGTGGCATTCTTCAGAGTACTTGCCATCTGACTCCGTGTACACTTTATTTTAGTGACTGTCAAGGGATCACTTTCTATGCCTGATCTTAGCCAAAGGGCCAACAAGTGATGAGTGTATCAGTGCTTTTTGGAGGCAGGGATCTTGGTTTTCACCATCACTAGATCCCTAGCACCTAGAACAGTGGCTGGCACTTGGCAAGCATTTGATGGATATTTTCTGAGTAAATGAATGAATATAAAAGAGCTATGCAGACTTTTGTAAGATTAGAGGGTGGGAAGAAGGAGACTTCAGGATTTGTATGTAAGAGGCATGTGCAGCCATATTTGTGCCAATTAATCTCTCAAAGCTCCACTTTCCTACTCTGGAAAATGAGGATAATTAAATATAATTAAATTAAGAGAACTAAATGAGGTAAAGTGCTTGGTGTAATGTGTGGCTCAAGGTAAGCACCTAGGAAGTGATAACAGCATGATTAATTTTATTATATGATAAATAGGGATCACTCTTCCTCTTATAAATATCTGGCACATTATTTACTGCTCAACTAAATGTAACGTGGCTTTGTAATTTCTAGGCTATCTGTACAATAAATATCTCAAAGTAACCCCTTTGAAAAGTAACTCTTTGAAGCAAATATGCACAGTAAAGCAGAAAATTTTGTCTAAAATAAGAATTAGAAAAACCTAATGCAGTCTGTCAAAGGTAAGAAATTAGGATTAAAGTCCCTTTGGATTCTGTGTCAGTGATTCTTTTTCCTAGTTCACTTTTCAGTTAATACCATTTTACTTCTGACATTCTGTAGGAAGCTGACATGATATGCACATTCCTTATTAATTTCTGTGAATAAAACATATCATTTGATAAATTCAAATGGTTAGATTACTAGGGATTAAATTGTTCATTACCTTCTGTGATGATCCAAGACTTTGATATATAAATGAGTTAATTAAAAGATTGAAAAATAGAAAGCAATTGATTCCTTGAAAAGATTTTGTTAGACTATCTTTTCATTCTGTCTCTAGAGAACATAGTTTTAAATGCCAGAAGCTATTTTATCTATTAAAGAGTCTGGTGTATTTGGAGGACCTTTTCTTTGACCTTTAATTCTGTAGATAACATCTTTTTTTATGGCAAGGTAGGAGAAGAAGAATTAAGTATTAAATATATATCTAAAAATTGAAAGCTAGAAATCCATTTTCTATAGATTTTATCTAATAGAATGGGTGCTTCTGTGTAATATTTTAACATTGAAATAGAAACCATAGCTTCAAAACACTGGTTTTCATAAGCTGTAGTTTTCTGTTTCCTGCATCAGTAGTTCAGATGAGAGCCTGGCACACTGATGTCCCAGGGTGCACGTCCTGGTGTGCGAGTGTCTGGAGGGGTGGCCAGTCACAGTAACTTGATAAAAAATTGATTTCTAGTCAGGAAGCAGGTGGTGACCAGCTTCTGATAGCCATGGAGAAACTATGATTATCCTTTTGTCATTTTGCTTTTTAAAATTCCCCAAATCTCAATTACAAGATTATTTGGGTCATTGAGGCACTATAGGGAATTCCTCAAAATTTGAGTTACAACCTCCTGACATTATTTATTTTATTGATCTACACTCTTTTTATTGGGTGCAGAAAAGATCCATGGCTTTTATTTATCAAATATTTTTGTTTTATCTTTAATGTCAACATATTACTTTGTATTAGGATGTTGAAAACTAGCGTTGTAAATGACAACTTTTGAAATTTGTAAAAACATCAAACATCACCTTAAAGATTCCATAGAACCTTCCATCTGTGTATCTTCAGTGCCTAATAAGTGCACAGTGGGGCAGAGTGCTTTATGTACAGCAAGGAAGCAAAGGACTGTCTTTGCTCTCATGGAATTGACCTTGGAGTTCAGAGGAGAGTATGTAATCAACAGCCAGAGCCTGTAGGTAAGGTCACACAGAGCTACTTACCTGTGCTGGTGGAGTTGGTCAGTGTAAGATGAGTCCAAAGGGTTCTTGCTTGGGGTGAACTTTTTCCCGTGGTTCTCAAAGAAAGTAATAGACATGGATTGGAAGAGAAAAACCTTATAGGAGTCATCAAGAAGGCACAGACATGGATGTGAAAAGTTCAAATCGTATGTAGACAATGTAAAAACTAAGACTCACTTCAAGGAAAGGGTTGTGAAAGGGATTATTGACAGTTCACTTTCCTTTAAGATAATGAATGAAGAATTTGGATTTGCCATAATTAGTAATAGAAATGAGATTTGAGGCAATTTCTCCTAGCAACCTAGAGGCTGTGACTAAAGGGCTATTTGAAACCATTGAAATAGACGGGTGAAGTCATAAAAAAAAATCCAATCTGCCCTTGAAGAGCTCCCATACAATGTAGTAAATACGCGATAGCAGTAGGAATAGTGGCGTGCTTATGGGGAAGCACTGAAGTGCTGCACACCTCTGCCAGAGGGTGCCAGGGAGCTGCATGGAAGGCTCAGGAGGCTGAGGAGGAGCTGCTTGGTGGATGAGTGAGGAACATGGGGAGGAGAAAGGGGGCTCAGGTAGTGAGCGCAGCTTGTACATGAGCAAGGAGGCATGCATGTCATACAGTGTGGTTTTGTGTGACTGATACATGTGGAAGTTGTGCTAGATGGTGGGAGGGATTGTTCAGAATAGAAATGTAGTTCAGAGCATATCCACTAAATTAAGAAGAGTGGGTTTGACTTTAAAGTAAGAGGAGTGTTATAAAGAAGATTGTACTTAAAGAAGACTACTTCAGAGTTGCACTGACCAACATGTGGTTACCTTCTAACCACATATTGGCTGCTAGATTAAAATTAATATTATTAAAATTAAATGAAATCTAAAAGCCAGTTTTTTAGTCATACTACCCACATTGTGTGTTGTCCATTGGCTCCTCCATCTGGGATAGCACAGATATGGGACATTTCTGTGATCAAAGAGAAAGTTCTAGTGTATAGTGCTGGTCAGGAACTTTGTGAAGTAACCAAAAGAGACTGGAGTTAGAAGCAGAGGACCAGAATGATGATACCTTCCAGGAACTTTGAGAACCTGGGCCAAGGGCACTGATAATGGTAAGGAGGCGAAGGGTTGAAGACATTTTTAGGAGGCAGAATCAATGGCATGGTAACCACTAAATGGTAGGGTTTAGGAGTAGAAGAATTTCAGATTTGAAGAACTGGAGATGTCACGTCTCAATTTGGAGAAAATGGGAGAAGGTGCCAAGTTAATGAAGGAACTAATCCATTCTGCTCTGATTAAATTTGGTTGGGGTTGCTTATAGAATGTCCAGGTGACAATGTCTAATAGGCACGGGCTTCACAAATGGTTTAGAAATTCGGGGATTGACTAGGGCTAACAAAGTAGATTCCATTCTCATCACTACAGAGAAGACCATCAGGGAGTGTGAAAGAATGGTGAGATGTTTAAGACAGAACCACAAGGAACATTATCTTTTAAGGGTGGATAAAAGACTGGCAGCCTGCCAAGCCAGAGAAGCAGCTGGAAAACCAAATGGATTGAATCACAAATGCCAAGCAAAGGAGGATAGAGTTTCAAAAAGGAGGGAGTGTTACCGAAAAGGTCAGGAGCAAAATCTATTTACAGCACTTGGCAAGACTGCGATCATTTGTGACTTTATTGAGAACGTTTTTAGTGGAAGCCAGAAGGCCTGGGTGGAGGAGTGATGAGGAAGCCAGGAGGTAGAGGTCAGTGCCGATCAAATGTTCAGAGAGAGAGAGCGAGAGTTAGAGTGCAGATAAGAGTCCTGTTTGATGCTTTTTGCAAATATACTTAAAAATGATGGGTGAGTATTGCACTGTTTTTGCATTGAAGAGAAGTACCTAAAAGGAGCAGGGTATCACAGGGTCTTACTCTCTTTCCCCATGGCTTTTCCACCCTCAGCAGGCATATTTATAATTTATAACCTTACTTTAATGTGGTTTTGGCATTCTTGGTAAATTGGATTATGCGATTCTTGAACTGCCTTTGAGTTTATGGTTATTTATATTGGCCAGTGGCACAAAGAGAACCTAGGGGAAAAAAGTCTCCTGTGTACTGTTTACAGTCTATCTCACTTGAAGCAAATATCTAACTTTTCTGGACCTGAGTTCTTTTGTGTATTAAAAAAGGTGACAATATATGTCATATGGAATTATTCTGGAATTAAAGAAGATGGAGTATATACAGTCCCTTGTACATGAAATTTATTCAATATGTGTTAAGTTTCTTCAGTTTCGTAGAGAGGAAAGAAAGAGAAGACACTGGAGAACAGTGTTTTATTATTATTATCATCATTGTCATGAAGAACTGATACTTCTTTGTCATATAATGTAATGGGAAAAAATGTTTAGGGACCAATTTTAGTGATTTCATCTGTTTACCTGGAAAATATCACCTGTTATGCTTTGACATAGGAAATACTGCCTCATGGAGACATCAAAAATTCTTCCAATCAAATTCTACCCAAAGTTTACATGTCAGACGTGATACACAAGCCAGCCAGTTACTTCCATGACATAAAGTAGAAACTTTGGGTGAGATTATTCGAAATTAACTGGGTTAAATGTGCTGTGTGCTTATCAAGGAGGACAGCTTAACAGATTGCTCTCGCCTTGTAATATTAGACTATTTCAATGTTGGTTGCTTTTATTTTTCTAAGATCCTTTGATAAAATTTTCTTTAAAAAAATACTAAATGGGGCTGGGGATGTGGCTCCAGTGGTAGCGTGCTCGCCTGGTATGCGTGTGGCCCGGGTTCCATCCTCAGCACCACATACAAACAAAGATGTTATGTCTGCTTAAAACTAAAAAATAAATATTAAAAAAATTCTCTCTCTCTCTCTCTTAAAAAAATACTAAATGCAGGGCTGGGGTGGTGGCTCAGTGGTAGAGCACTCACTCACCTAGTATGTTCGAGGTGCTGGGTTTGATCCTCAGCACTGCATAAAAATAAATAAATAAATAAAGATATTGTGTCCAACTACTACTAAAAATATATACCAATTGCACTGATCTGATCATTACACATTGCATATATGTTTTGATTTAGCACAGTATGCTCCACAAATATTTATAACTGTGTCAGTGAAAATAAAGTTTTATTTCTAGAGAAGAAATTAAGATTCTTTTAAATAACTTGAAATAGTTTCTGTTGTCTATAAGTTTGAGGTAACTCAGGCTCTGTTACATGATAACTTAATTTGTAGTCTTGCAATGTGGTAGAGTTAGAATTCATTGAGGCTTGTAGCATTTTAAAAGTTTTTCATTCTGAATAATTCCACAGTTTTTCTCTGTAAACCTGTTGAGATACTTGAGAAATCCCCCATTATGGAAGAAATGCTTATATCACTTCTTTAACTTCTTCACAGTTAGCAGTTATGTCTTTATGTGCTTGTTCCCCTGAGCATTGTGTATGTCTCTCCACTGACTGTTTTGTTCTCCATGAGGAAAGGCCCATGCAAACTCATGACTGGATGTCTTTTGCCTAGAACAGTGTCTCACATGTAGTTTGCATTGAGTAAATACTGGATGATTGAATAGATGAAATATAAGGACTATGTTTATTGTAAATCCAGTTATTTCAATTTATAGAAAAAGAAATCCAGGCTCAGTGAGATGATTCATTTTGCTCAAAGTTAAATATATATATATATATATATATATATATATATATACATACATACATATATATCTATATATATACACACACACATACATTGTATTATATATGTGAATATGTAAAACTTATGTATAAAATATATGTACACATATAGTGACAATATTAGGGATGAATACTAATCTTGTACTGCTTCATCTGTATCAGTGGTTCTTAGTTTCAAGGTGATTTTTGGCAATGTCTAGAGGCATTTTTATTTCATAATTAGAGAGAGGGACTTATATTTGTTGCTAGAGAATAGAGAAATAGCTAAATATCCAACAATGTACTAGACAGCCCTCCACAACAAAGAATTATCTTGTCCAAAATGCCAGTAGTGTTTAGGTTGAGAAACCTTGATTAACACTGTTCTGCAATTACACAATTATTTGTTGAATTCCCCCTAGGTGCAAGTAGTATTTTGAGATTGTGAAGGAAAAAAAAAGGTGATTAACCCATGGTTTTTGGCCTTGAATAGTTTGCAATATAGAGGAGAATTCTATTAACCCAGTCACTGGGACATTGAGATCTTTCTTGCAATTGCTCCCATCATACATCTGAGACATCTGGTCTTGTGTAATGTTTAAATTATTATATCTAGAGGTGCCATCTCACAGTAAGTTTAAAGAATTACAACCTGAAATCTAAGCACAAATAAGAAAAACAAACTCTAAAACTTACTTATAAACATCGTGCTTACACATAATACTCTGATTTAACCACCTCTTAACTAGGTAATTAAGTTATTCAGAAAAGTTGTAATTAGGCTATTGTTTGTAGAAATGAAGGGGGCATAATCTAAAGGAAATTAGGCCATTTCATATGCTAGAGATTCTGTAGCAACCCCAACATGTAAATTACAAGCTGTTTTTGGCGAATTAAGAAAAACATCTAGGAATTAGGAGAGTAATGTAAGATATGACACTATTTAGGTTTTATTCTGCAGTATACTAATGTGAATCAAGGTTTAGAAATGGACTCTTGTTCATTGTAAAGATCTCTAATGGTATTGTTTTAGAGAATGCAGATCAGTTTTTGAGAATTATATAGTGCTAAAATTCCCTGGATAAAATGTGGAACAAAGCACTAAGTTATGAAGATATAGTAAAGATATTTTGGCTTCATGAGCACCACATTTCTAGGTTCTGCCCTGTAATGTCAGTTCTAAGGGGTAGACATGTCTCTAGTTAGATGGCAACAGGAGGTAGACAAACTCTTACATATTGAGTGTTTCATACACAACACAGCTTTTGGCATTGTTAGCTTGGTGGTGCAGTCAAGTTCACAACTTTGTCTTGGGGGGAGAAAATAATTTTGTCATACATATGCAATGGGATAATATGGGAGCCTTGGTAAATTGTTCTTCCACAGTCATAGGAAGAATTACAAATCAAGCATCACAGTTTCTGATCTGCTTTTTACGTTTTCTTACTTTGAAGATTATTAAAGCAAAAGCTTTTGATAATCTTTTTAAAAACAAGATAGATGAAGTAATGCAAAATAATTTTATTTGTTTGAGATTTCATATGCTCTTTTAGTTTATTTGTTTGTAGATAGGCAAAACTTCCACCAGATGGCAGTAAACACTTACTTCCTGACTATTCAATAGTCTGGATTTAATTAATTAAAAACAGTACTCAAGAACTTGTTTATTAGTGTAGGTTTATGAATGTTAGGGCTGTAGCCTTAAATATCCATATATTTAGTTCTTTATCATATCTGTCAACTATAGGATATGATAAAGCTCCAATTTGTATGTATGTGTGTGTATACAGATAAAATACAGACACATACTAGACCCTAAACACACAGAATATTCCACATTAAAATATAAATTGTAGCTGGCGTACATAAACACCCATTTAAAGTTATTTTTCCCTTCATCTCTTTTCTGAACTTTTATCAATCAGATTTGGCCCTGAAGTTCCAGTCACTGTTTTATTTAAAAATATACACACAACAATTTTATGACATTAATGTTTATAGATTGTGAAGAAAAAAAGGGTGATTAACTCATGGTTTTTGGCCTTGAATAGTTTGCAATCCAGAGAAGAATTCCATTAACTCAGTCATTGAGATCTTTCTTACAATTGCTTCCATCATACATCTGAGACACCTGGTCTTGTGTAATGTTTAAATTATTATATTTATAGGTGCCATCTCACAGTAAGTTTAAAGGATTACAACCTGAAATCTAAGCACAAATAAGAAAAACAAACTCCCTCCTCCTCCCCCTCCCCCTCCTCCCCCTCCTTCTCCTCCTCCTCCCCCTCCTCCTCCTCTACAATATCTTTCTTTCTTTATTTTTATGTGGTGCCGAGGCTTTAACCCAGTGCCTCTCACGTGCCAGGCAAGTGCTTCCCACTGAGCCACAACCTCAGGCCTGTGATGTTACTTTCTCTATGCTACTTTGCACTGTATCTAACTTCTTTCTATTCTTCTTTAGCCATTTAAAAAAAACCACTCTTTTTAAATATTAGTAGTCTTTAAATTCTTTGTCTGTTATTCTCTTCCGTGGCTGCAGTGGGCCATAAATTTGATCTTGGTTATCTGTAGCTATATAAACTTAATCAATATTTCAAAGGTTGAGTTCTTTCCCCACAAAATGATAACTATTGTTAGCGCAGAGTTAAAAACGTGAGAGTCACAACAAGCATTTTCTTCTCACATTCAGACACTACTGATTTTATGTATGTGTGGCCTGTGGTTTAAAGTCCCCATTGGTCTGGATGGATCTTCCCTCTGGTCTTGGATCACACCACTCTTCATTATGGAGAAGGAGGGAAGCAAGACACTAAGTGACTGAATGATGTATCTCTGGCACCATCAGACCTGTGCCTTGTCACCCTGCCCCTTGACAGTGGTGTGACTTTGTGGAAGAACCCTGGGTGCCTCATCTATACAGTAGAGTTAAGAATCCCTTCTTATAGCATAGTTGTGAGGTTAATGAATGAACCTTTAACAGCATATAAAAAGGATTTCATAAATGACCTTTCAGGGTCTTCTCTAAACAAGGCTCATTTTTCTCACTTGTGTGACATTTGCTCCCCCAGCGCTGCCTGTCTTCGCAGTCCTTCTTTCCTTCTCTGGCCGCTTAAAATTCTACCCATCCTTCAAGGCTTATCTCAAATGCTACTCTCCATGAATAATTCTTGAATAAATTTGCCCACCACAGATCCCTCCTTCCTCTGACCTATATTATTTATAAATTATTCATTCCTGTCTTATATCTCTGGTCACATTCTATTTTGTATTATAGCTGACTGTATTTATGTCTTATTTTCTCTTCTAGATCATAAGGTCTTGTGGTCAGGGACCATATTCTCTTTGTCTTTGCTAAAATACCATATGCCACAATGCTTTGTCCATTATAGATGCTCTATTAATATTTATTGAATAAAAGATTGAAGAGCATATTAGTTTTTTCTCTCTCCAATGCTGGATTTATAGTTTATTTTTGTAACATAAGGAAATATTTCCTTTAAAATCCTAAAAGATGCGGGAAACTCCATTGAGCATATCTTTTTCTTCCTTCTTTAAAAATATTTTTTTTTGCTATTTATTCTTAGTCCAATTACTTTAATAATTACTGCTGTCACTATATTTAGAGAAGGAAAGCAGCATGGTATTTGATCTTTAATAGTTAATTTGGGTGCATTTATATAGCCATAGTTTTAGTTGGCTGGCGTTTCCCCCTCCTTTCCCTTATCTTCCTCTTTGTTATTATTATTATTACTGTTCACACTTTACTGAATTTACTAATTGGCTACAACAATCACTTAATGTGATTTATTTATAATAGGACATTGTAGGTCGAGAGACACAGATGAGACAGAACCTGACTGGCACATCTTGGCATTGCCGCCAAGTACATGAATGTGTAAAATTCATTGACATCCACCTGGGGTTCAGTTAGAGATTTTTTCCCCCTCATTTTTCAGATGAGAATGCCAAGTTCCATGGGGACTGGGTGACCTTTCCCGGCACACATGGCATTTCCTTTTAGAGCAGCCTGGGACTAGCTCCCCGTTCATCCCAGCAAGGATTGAACTGGGTGATCCTGAGTGAATAAAATATGTCAAGACTGAATTATAGAATGTAACATTGACTGTGGTATAGACTATGACCTGTACTTCAAAGGGCATAAATTATTTTGTGTTTGACTTAGGAATGTTAATTCCTTTTTCTGTGCACATTTTAGTTATAGATATAGATGTGTCATGGTTTCCAGCATGAGTTTATTTATGGTGTTTGGAACCAACTATTCTAATGCTTATTAAATGTAAATTTGACCCTAGGTTATATCTTTGGTTAAAAATGTTGCATATTTTTGGTTGTAATTTAGTGAAAATTTTAGTATAGATTTTTTTTTTTAAGTTTGAAACAAAAGTTAGGATTTTAATTTGAAAACAAAATTTAAAAAAAACTATGGTGGTCCTTGGGGCTGGAGTTGAAGCTCTGGCAGAGCATTTGCCTTCTGCATGTGAGGCTCTGGGTTCGATCTTTAGCACCACATAAAAAAATAAATTAACAAAATAAAGGTACTGTGTCCATTGCAACTAAAAAAAAATTTAAAAATATGGTGATACTTGATTAAAATAGGTGAATAAATCCCTTCTGGGCACCATACTGGAATTTTCTTTACTATCAAGTAAAAATGTATTTTCTTGGGTTTCCTAATCAGTAGATTAGAGGGCCAGATAACTAACTCTCTGGTCCTCGAATTTTCCTTCTTGCATCCTTAATGCAAGATTAATCCTGTTTGGGAACAAATTCCATGATTCATAATCACAGGAATTCAGGGAGTCCAAGGTGGAGTCTGAGTCCCATAGGAAGTGGAGGTCGGCTCCAAGCCTCCAGTTGCTGGCCCAGCCCTGGCAGGCAGGTCATGTCTCCCTTCCTTTGTGTCAGTTCTGAGTGTGGAAGGGATGCTATCATGGGGCTCTGGGACTGGGTCAGTTTTCTGTCCTTCCTCTCCTTTACACCTCCGCTCTCTGATTTGTTTCACCACAGTTTGGTTTTGTTTACTTTCATATTTCACATAAGTGGAATCACACAGCACATTCTTTGTGTGTCTTTCTTCTTCCACTTGATGTTTTCCAGAGTCATCTGTGTGGGGTGGTAGCTCATCTGGTTCCTGCTGAGCAACTCCATCTCTGACTCAACCACATTTGATTTATCCCTCCTGTGGATGATGCGTATTTTACCTAGGCCTGATTTCTTGCTTTGTTTATGTCCCTCTTGCTGTTTTCCCTCTTTTTCCCACCTCATAATTTTTGAATGAATGTGTCGACCTCTTTTTTTGATTTTTCTCCTGAAATAAGGTGACCTTTGCATACACAGTCCTTTTTTCAAGTGAGCAAAGTTAGACTTTCTGTTATCTTTGATTATTGTTTGTGTTCTACTTATTCCCTCTTCCTTCTGAGTACACTGGCTGCCCAATAGTTAATAGTCTCTTCTCTGGTTCTCTGTTTTTTTAAAACTTTTATTTTGTATGAAAGGAGAGCTATCCAACTTACCCTCTTCATCACTCATTCTATGTGGCACCAACAGTGCTTTTTATTGCTGCTAGAATAGACTTTGAGTTTGTATTTGTATTCATTTTTTATTGAAATTCTCATTATCTTACATTGCAATACTTTATATTATTACTATTTACAATATTATATTGTTATCTTATCCTTTTAGCTGTTCATGCATTTTTTTGCCTTTACATAAAAGTCACATTTACTTGTACTTTCTTGAATATATGAAACCTTTTCCTGAAAATTTATTTTGCATCATACCATAAGAAATATTCAGAAGGAACCTGAGAAAGAATTCCCTCTGTTCTAATGTACTTTCTCATCAGTTACCTTTAAGAAAATATTTGTTTTTTAGTTTTAGGTGGACACAATATCTTTATGTTTATGTGGTGCTGAGGATCGAACCCAGTGCCCCATGCATGCCAGGCGAACACTCTACCACTGAGCCACAACCAAAGCCCTCATCAGTTAACTTTTGTTTTTTCCTTCTTTCCTTCCTTCTTTCTGTATTATCCCCATAAGAGTGAGTTCTGGACATAATCATATGAGTTGAATGGATTCTAAATTTCTAAATTCTGTGGTCTGACAATTTGATCCTTTTTTTCTTTTCTTTTATCTTCCTCCCCGCTTCCCCACCCACCCCTTTCTTTCTTTCACCAGGGATTGAACCCAGAGGTGCTTAACCACTGAGCCACATCCCTAATCCTTTTTAATATTTTATTTTTGAGACAGGGTCTGGCTAAGTTACTGAGGCTGGCTTTGAACCTGTGATACTCCGATCTCAGCCTCCCAAACTGCTGGGATTACAGGCATGCGCCACTGTGCCTGGCTCAATTCTTTTTCTAAGCCTTCAGCTAGCTGTAGGGCAGACTGATGGGTGCATTTCCAGTGCGGTTCCCAGTTTTAGCAGATGTTGACTCTCCATGTCTGAGCTCTGCTGCAGTTGCTTCTGCCTCCTACCCCTTCACTATTTCTACATTACAATGCAGTGTGATTCCAGCACACAGCATTACTGGTTCTTTTGTTTCTCTTCTTTTCACTACAGTGCTTCTCAAAAATTCATCTGCCTGCATCTGCTCCCTGCACTTTCTGCCCAGTTACTTTCTGAGAATTGTGTATCTCCCTGGTTGTGAGAGGAGATACAGGTCAATGGGGGCCCTGGCTGGGGAAATGATTTTCTGCTTAATCTGATAGCAGCTTCTCACTGATCAAGAAGCCTTTCCATACAGGTTTTTACTTGGTAAGTTCTCTGGAGTTCTGAGTCAGGACAAATGGTGGGAGGCACGGCAGGCCTCTTCTTTGTTCTTATAGGATTGCCAGCTTGAAGTCAGGTTGAAGGGTGCCGGAAGCTGGGAGCTACCTGCCTCTCCTTCCAGACTATCTGCTTTATAATTAGCTCCAACTTACAGAAGATTTGGAATTTAGGTGGTTCTTCAACCTTTGTTCTCAATGAGGTCAAGAGTTTTTTGTCTTATTTTTATTTTTTTTTTCTCCAGCACTTTCATTGAATGTAATGATAACTTGGAAATGGCAATTAGGACTTCTAATTGCCATTCCCAAATTATCATTACATTCATTTTAAGAAAGACATCTGACTTTACATTTGGAATAACTTGAACTCCTTGGGCTTGTGCATTTCACACACTGGTAGATTCACATTAAAATGTTTAAATTCATTAGGGCTTGACATTTCAAGAAAAAGATCCTATAAATCTGTTGTTGAACAAATTATCCACTGGTTAATTCTGGAAAACTAAGATATACTTTTCATGAGTGGGAATGAAGAGGGAATCTGACCAGCTGGGTGATGTAGGTGCCAATATTCAGTTTCTCCAGGGCTCATGTAGAGGTCATTGGAATGACCTCTAATCTCTGCTCTCTGAGACCAAAGATGAGTTTTTGTCTGGGTTCCAATAGTTCTCGTGTATTAGCTGACATAACTGACCTGCGCTTCCCTTTTGCAGTTTTCTTTTCCCTGTGTGCATACCATGCAAAGCATGATCTTGAATCATGGTTGAAACTTTCCTTTGGTGTATTTTTAAATATTGATGTCTGAGTGATTGGTTAATGTCAGTTTTTGTGGCAGGTCAAATGGTGAACTCTCTTGAATGCTTTCGCAGAAGAGGTGAGATTGTCTTCTTTGACTTGTACAAAGATATCAACAGTGTGGATTATGAACCAAGGCCCTAAGTCTGGCATTTTATCTTTTACTTCCTATAACTATGGCTTGGTGGTAATGTTTTAAGTGGTTATGTTTACTAAATTTTTTTTCCTCACCTTTTAAGATATCAAACTTAATTAAGGGTATACTAGTGAACTGAATTAAAGATTACTGGTCTTGTTAATATGCTCTTAATGGCAATTCAAAACTAGTTTTCTTTCTTTTTTTTTTAGCTTAATCCTGATTATCGAGATGCCCAAAATGAAGGAAAAAATGTGGTGAGTAAAATTTTTTCTTCCCTAATAAATCCTGTATTTCATATGAACAAATGGAAAATTTAGTATCAAATTTGAAGACTAGAATCTCTGAGAATCTCTCTCTTGAGAGTCTCTGAGTAGAGCTATGGATGAAAGAAAAAAGATAAAAGATGATATAGCTTAGATTATAAGAATTTCAATTAAGTCACTGAGGGAGACTTCTAGCAATTTGAAGAACAAAAAAGGAAAACAAGAACAAAAGTAAAAAAAAAATTACACTTTTTCCCCATTTAGCTGTTGGTCATTTGTGTGTCTTCTTTTGACAAGTGTCTGTCCCATTCTTCAGTTGGATTATTTGTTCTTTTGCCATTGAGAAGAGTTCCTTATAAGTTTTGGATGTATATTTTGCAGATACTTTCTCCTGTTCTGTAGGTTGTTTCTTCACTCTGTCAATCATTTCCTTTGATGTGCAGAGATGTTTTAGTAACACTGTTTGTCAAAGTTGTGAAACTTTTGCTTTTGTTGCCTGTCTTTCTGAGGATTCATCAAAAAAAGCCTTGCCCAGACTAAAGTCATATAATATTTTCTATATGTTTTTTCTAGTAGTTTCATAACCCCTAGGGAAATGCAAATCATAACTACAATGAGATATCACCTCCCTTCAGATAGAATGACTATTATGAAAAAGACAAAAAATAGCAAATGGTGAGGATTTGGGGAACTCTTATACATTGGAGGTTGAAATGTATAGCCATTATGAAAAGCAGCATGCAAGTCCCTCAAAATTTAAATACAGAACTATACTATGATCCAGAAGTTCTACTGCTAGGTATATATCAAAAGGAGACAAAATCAGAGTGCCGAAGAGACATCTATACTTCCATGTTTATTGCTGCACTGTTTACAGTAGCCAGGATATGGAATAAATCTAAATCTCCATTGATAGATAAATAGATAAAGAAGATGTGGTACATGTACAAGAGAATACTATTCAGCACAGAAAAGGTGAATCCTGCCATTTGCCACAACATGGATGGACCTGGAAGATGTTAAGTGACATAAAAGAGGCACAGAAAGAAACATACTGCATGATCCTCACTCACATGGAGAATCTGAAAATGTCGATCTCCTAGGAGTTAAGAATAGAATGGTGTCAGGAGGCACAAATTCCTAGAGAAGAGATGACACAGGCTTTCTCCAGTGCAAAACCTCTCCCTTAAATAGTTCTAAGGACTAATTGTCTAATGAGTTTATTCATGTATAGTAAATAGGAGAACTAGGTTATGTTTATATGAAGTTCTGCCCAGTTAGTGAATTAAGATTTTAGTAAAATATCCATGCAGTTTTCTTATTTCCATAGATGCCACCAGTGTGTCCTTTCAACTGCCTTTGATTTAGAGGAAGAATGAGAGCTTTATGTGCTTAATCTGCACTTAGTAGGACTTCTTTGTATATGTGTGGTACAAGGAATCTTAATATGCATCCTCTTTTTAGGTTGTCCTTCACACAATTTTTGACTAGTTTGTTTTTCTTGACAAGCTCTTCTCCTCAGATACAGGCCTTCTGAGAGGATCCAGCCTAGTATCTGGATCTCCCAGCCTGTGTTGAGGGTGGCTGGTTCTTCTGTCTCAATGTCCACTAGCCCTAGAGTTTGTTGCTGTAGATTGATCCAGTGGGTACGTAGGCTAATGACCGTGAGTCTTTTTTCTTGTTTAAAGGAGTCCCTTTTGCTGAAAGTAGATGATTACTATTGCTGTAATGTTAGGAAAATATTAAGTTTGTGCTGAGCATCCATTGCCATTTGGTACAAATGACATTTGTTCTTTCTGTGAAAGAGAGATGCCCTTGAGTGTGTTTGCACACAATCTCTTAGGATGGCAAGTTGAAACATCAACTTCATGCTGGCTCAGTGACAAGCAACGTCACAAGGACAGCTGTAGGGAGATTGGTCTCTTCTAAGTCATTCTTGTCAGTTGCTCCATTGGTGACATGGCCCCTTTCCCTCTTCCCACTTCACTCTAACTTTAGTGTTTGCTCTGATATCATGTGTTGAAGCTTGTACTGCTGTGGAAGTTAATGTCTGCTCTCCGTCAGACTGTGCGAGGTACATGTGTGGACTTGGAGCATGCACACTTAGTGCCGTAATCAGTAATGTTTCACTGTATTCAAACACATCTACATAGAGTTTTCATTTGGAAAAAGAAACCTACTAGTTTGATGTCCTAAAACAAAAGCTGCTAAAAATCATAGGGAAACCAACTGAGGAGGAAAGGTGACTAAGTGACTGAAATGTGCTTCTGCCCTGAATAGCCCACTTAGCCGTGGGCCTGCACACAGCCCTTCACTAGTTGCTTTGAAGGTGAAGCAAGGCCTTTGAGTGAAGAAATGGTTAGAAAAATCATTAAGCACTTTCTCTTTTTGCAAGTTGGTGAAAACAGATTCATCCAGGGAGCTTTATCTTTTCAAGTATCATATTCACTCTGGGAAACCTTGTTTTCCCATGTTTTAGAGCATGCTGGGTTTTATTTAAAACTGGTTAAAATAAATTTTATTTCCAGGTGGAAAATGACTTTTGATTTGGTTTGAGGTTAAGAAAGGGAGGGGAAACTGCTCTTTTAATTTAATAATTACATTCAGCCAATGATGAAGCATTTGATTATTAGACAAAAATATCACTAATAAGTTTTCAGTTGTCTGAAATTAATTGTAAACATCAATATGGTACTCTTCAGTTATGGTAAAGACATCTTAAGATGAATGGCTCATATTTTGGCACAGTGTTTGAAGTTAAAAACTGTTACAACAATAAACAAACTCTTGGGTGTGGGGTTGTGGTTCAGTGGTAGAGCACTTGCCTAGCATGTGTGAGGCCCTGGGTTCGATCCTCAGCACCACATATGAATAAACAAAGTTAAAAATCCATTGGCAGCTAAAACATATTTTGAAAAAAAATAAACAAATTCTGAAAAAAAAAGAATAGAATGGTGGTTTGCAGAGGGTGTGGAGAGTAGGGGGGAGGAGAGAATGGGAAAAGTAAGTCGATAGGTATAGAGTTACAATTAGGAGCGAGAAGTTCTAGGGTACTGTCGCACAGTAGTGTGAATATGATTAACAAGGATGTACTGTTTATTACAAAATAGCTAGAAGAAAGTATTTTGAATGTTCTCACTACAAAAAAATAATAACTGTTTAAGATAGTAGATAGATATTCCCATTATCTTAATTTAGTCATCACACAATGTATACATGAAATGAAACATCATATTGTACCCCATAAATATGTATGATTATTTTATGATTAAAAAATAAAAATTAAAAAAAACCAGTAACACTACCACCACCAAAAACCCATAAATTTTACCCTTTGATAGAGAGTTGAGTGTTCAGCTAACACGACTACTTGTGTTTGCATCAGTGCACAGTTTATTTGGGGGATGGGACAAGGGAATCAAGTCAGAACTTCTGACCTGATTCAGTCCTACTTGACTGACTCCTCTTTCCATTCGACTGTTGGGATTACAATAGAGAGGAAGCTGAAGTCTCGTGCCATTGGCCCAGTGAAACTGTAATTTGTGTCAAAATAGCCCTCAATACAGATGTAGGCTTGTTCCATCAATTAGATCTATTTCTATTTCAGTTTTATCACCCTGGGTGGGCTCTCCTCCTCTCGGGTTTCCAGTGGCTGCCCAAGATTGTTGGATTCTGTTTTTCCGATGATTTAAGAATATGCTGTCAGTAACCAGTTTAAAAAGCTGAGGATGAATCATGGCTTCTTTGGTTCTTCCTTTGAGTTTGTCACTGCAGCAGAGGCCACCAGAAACACACCTGCCGTTGAACAAGTTCAGTTTATTACTCTTCACAGGGAGATGCAGGCACAACATGGGGAACTGCTGGGCATCTCAGGAAGAGCATGTTAGAAGAACTCATTCTATGATTTGGGCTTGTGTAAGGTACTTTTGAGGAGAATTTGAGGAAGTGGAGCTTTGTCATGGATAGGGATGCTGTTAGGAAGAGGAGAATCTTAATAAATTTTACCTGAAAGGAGGGAAGGCTAAAGATGCTTCATCAATTTATGTTAGCTAGGGAAGTATTTAGTCATTTTTGTGGCCTGGATGATATTCATATTTTGTCTGTTTTCAGACACCATTAAGGAGGGTCCTATTTTCGTCTTGACCCATCATGGTCAAAGTGTCCTTGTCTGATGTCGATGTTGTGAGTCATTGTTCATGTTAGCAAGAGAACAACCTAGCCTAGCTGGAGTACACCTGTTGGATGTCAGGGGCTGCTTTTCTTTCTTTCAAGGGTTATTTTTATAACATTCTGTGAGGCTTCTTTAGCATGGTTTAGGACCAAGAGGGCCCTACATCTAGTACCACATGTGAGCCATTGGAAGAGTCAGAGAGCTTTCTTGAGACTCACTTTCCTTATCTAATGGGATGAAGATGTTTACCTTATATACCTCATCTGGGTGCCATGAGATAAAATGAGATCAAACAAAGGGAAACCGAATAAAAGATGTTAGTAGGCTAGCAATAGAGGTTGTCTCTATTACAAGGGCATGATATCAAAGTTTCACATTGAGCAATTGGATTACATCTCTGTGCTCATTTCCTTTCTGCTTCATACTGTTGGTGGTACTACTGATGGCTGGGCAGAGTGGAGTGGGAGAATATGGGATATAAAGGTATATAGAGCACAGAAAATATAAATAACTCATGAATCTGTGGTGAAGTTCACATTTGTGCTAATCCAGCTTTTACCCTGTCTTGATACATATTTTTTTCCTTTTTATTTCAAAACATCATTTCTTCATTTGCCTCTGAAGGTGAGAAGAATGCTCTTCTGTCAGCGGCATTTCCTTAATTGCACACAAGACAGGTGGGGCTGCATTTGCTGGAGATGTTTATGACTGGATCTCATCTGTCATCTCAGAGAGACATCCAACTGGAGACACTTGATTTAATTTTTTTCCTCTCCAGAAACCCTAGCTTGAGAGTAAACAAAATGGAGAGTATGGAACTATAACGATAACAATATGGCTTCTCATTTTATAGATCATTTACCACAGAGCAATAATTATGTTTCTGTCTAAAGAAGAAAACAGAGGAGGCTTCAGACTTTATCTCCTGCCTATGAAATAAGAAATCAATTTCCCAAAACAGAAAGCCATTTCACCTCAGATCTGGGTTCCAGTAATGCTGAGTTCACTATGACTATGCTAATTTTTTCTTTCCTAATTTTCCCTAGGTTGTCTATTTAATGCCCAGTTAATATTTTTCCTGTAATTTAGAAACCTTTATCAAAACGTTGCCTTCCATTTTTGAAGTTTCAGAGGTTAATGCATGGTGCCGCAGAAATGAGGCGATGTGTGTCAGAGCTCCCATTAAGACCCAAATTGCTGTATTTATTTTACAAAGGAGTCTATTATTTCCAATCTTACAAATGTACAGCATCCACAGGGACCCGGTAAACATTGGAACCGTGTCAAGCCAGGCTTGGAACCTGACAGTCATTATTTCTTCTTGAAAGGTTGTATCTTTTCAAATGGCTCTGGGAAAGGGCTTTTTTAAAAATCTTTTTCTTCTTCTTCTTCTTCTTTTTTTTTTTTGATGTACTGCAGCACCATCTATATTAACACAACCATATTTATGTGGAATGTGATCTAATTTTTTGGAGGAGTATCTTTTGTTAATGGTGGGGTTTCTCAACCCTAGCAATATCTACATATTGGGCCAGGCAATTCTCTGTTGCGTGTGGGGTGTCCTTTGCATCTCAGGCTGTTTAGCAGCATCTATGACCTCTATTTACTAGGTAGGTGCCATCAACCCCCCACCCCTAGTCCCTAGTTATGACAATTAAAAATATATCTAGAAATTGTCAAATGACACCCAGGGACAAAATCTCCCCCATTGAGAACCACTGGTCTATCTACGTGCATTTATGTATACAAACAGAAATATTATTGGAATCAGGAAACTTTGCTGAAAATTTACTTGTACATTCTGTAGAATTTTGGGATGTGGTGATACCAGATTCTGAAAGACCCTCAAAATTCCTTGAGCACTGGATTCTGAAAGTAAGATCCCCCAATTTCTTTAGTTTTATATTCTGTGTTTATCACTGGTTAAGTGCTAAGGGGAAAAAAAAAAGAAAAAAGAAAAAAAAGAGAGAGTGAGGATTTGTTAAGGAAGCCCTGCAAGAGGAAGAACATGTGCAGCTTTAAGAGGCAGTGTTGTGTGTGGTTACATAAAGTCAGCAGCAAGCCTAAGAGGCTGGTAATGCAAACAGAGAAGCCTACGCATCATTATGCCACCGCCTCACACAGCTCAGAAAAGCAGACATGTTTCTTACAGAATGTCTCTGGCTCCCAACAACAGAATTGCAATGTGAGGTTCCTGCTAAAAATTTGATGACTCACCAGTGAGTAACACAAAAGGTATTCCAGGGGTCTAACTGCTCTGCTGCCACTGGCAGGCCCCAGGACAGCAGGAGAAACCAGGAGAGCCCTGAGTTTCCTAAGTGGCTTTTCTTAAGGGCCAGTGTCTCCTGTAACCTGGGAGGCCCTGCCTCTCCTTCCCAGTGAAAATGCTAGTTTGCCCAGAGCCCAGTACTCGGTTAACGTTCTGAGACCCTGTGTCATCCTAAATTGAGCTCACTGATGTTACATTTCACACCTGTTTAAGCTCTGTGGGACCTTAATGCATTTTTGTGATTCAAGGGAGAGACCATTGAGCTGCAGTAATTCCACACAGGGAACTACTGTTTCCATGTCTTTCTTTTTCTTACTTAAAAATCAATGTGGGTTTATAAACAAAAGCCACAAGCGTATGGTTCTGAGCAGGATTGTCTTCATACTATAAAGATCTAATATTGACTTTGTTCTACATTGAAGTCAGATTCATATATTAAAAAAATATATACTTGAAACTTGTTATTGGGATATCATTAGTTAAAAATTCCAGAAGATGCCTTGAAGTTTACTGTCAAACTCTTTACAGAGAAAGTTCATGTAACAAATTAACAATGTATGAGAGATCAAAAACAAAATGCTTAAGACAACAGCACTTGTCTTTAAAAAAAAACAAAAACAACTAAACATGTTAAAAGCTCTTATTCACACATAAACAACTGTTGTGTTATTTAGAAATGGAAAATTTTCTATTCATTAAAGCCATTTTTCAAAGACCTGCATGAATTATTTAAGGGCAGAATAGTACATTCCATATATTCTATGTAATTAAAGTAAAACCACAGGTCTTAAATAGCATGAGTAACTCAGAATGGCCTGTTTTAATTAACCCTAATTAGTGATTTTTTTCCTGTGTTTGGAAAAGATTCTCAGTGTTTCAATGTCAGAGTATCAAAATAAAGAGGCTCCTGACTGATTTGCTTGGACCCCCACAGGAAGACAGTACCAGGGAGAGTTGGTAAGAAGGTTATCTTTAGGAACCTAGATCTGATATCTTCTTATTGGTTTAGAAAATTCATTTCATTAGCATTCCAAAAGGAGAATAAATGGAGGGGAATTGACTCCTCCTAAGTGAACTCACAAGTGACTGATAGATAAGCCACAACATCAACTTTCAACTGTTAGTAGATCTAAATAGTTGGGTCAGTTAGTGCATTGCCCTTGAAAGAATATCTATATTAAAAGCTAAATTATAATGAGAAGATTGGTGTATAGGAGACTCAGTCAGGGAATTATATGCCATAGTCCTAAAAGGACTATGGCATTCTACCAAGAAGATTGGCATACCCATTTATTACATCTATGCTTGTCAGTGATCTGAGAACCTGTGAAGTTCTTGCTCACAGATGCTCCATTTATTTAGGTTACCTGCTGATCTTCTGTTAATAAAGCCTTTCTTCAAACATGGTCCAGTGTAATTGATAAGCTCTTGGTTGTCCCATCCAATATTCCACGGAAGCCGCTTATGTGCTGCTATGATTGAAAAGTGTCCCTACATTTCATGTGTTGGCAACTTGGTCCCCAATGCAAGTAGTGTGGAGAGGTAGGACTTTTGAGAGGTGACTGTGGCATGAGGGTTCTTCCCTCATGAATGGGTTAATTTATTCAGGGATTAGTAGGTTATTATAGACATGGCTTTATGATAAAAGTGAGCTCTCTGACTAGCTTTCTCTGTTTTGCCATGTGGTGCCTTGTACCACGTTAGGGTACAGCGAGAAGGTGTCACCAGTAGTCGGCACCGTGTTCCTGAACCTCCAGCCTCCAGAATCATTAGCTAAATAAACCGTTCTTATTAGCTACCCAATCTGTGGTGTTCAGTTGTAGCAATAGAAAACAGACTAAGGCATGCCCAAATCCCATTACCTACACGTACACAAAAATCCTTCTAGTTATTTCTACAACTGACTGATCTCGTCCATCATTTCTGTGTTCTTACATTCTGAGGCAGTCTTCTCTCACATGCGTTAATGCCACTCACCGTGTTGGTGGTTCTTTCTTTTTTGCAGCAAAAGCGTTATGAAATCCAAAAGGTCAGAACCTAATGTAAGAGAATATCTTATGTTCTTTCATAGTATTTATTTGCCACTGTTATCATCCTGGCCTATTTCTCCCCATGTTTTATATTTCTGAGGTTATAATTTAAAACAAACTTCCTTTTGCTTCTTTTGGAATGACCACTTCCTCTTCTTGAACCTCCTCCTTCTTCCTCATGTTCCTCAGCCTCTTCATTGAAATCCTTACCGTCTTCAGTATCATCTGTCAGTGTGTTTTTAACCTTGAGAAGCCACTCTTAGTTGCATGCGGTGTTCTAATGGGCCTGTTAAGGATTCTGTGGGCCTTGTTCAGGCCTTCTTGTCTCAGCTGTTTGCAGTCAGCAATGTGGTTTCTGTGGCACCATCAGATGTTAGAGCCTTAGAGAATAGTGCTTCATTACCAGGTGTATCTTAGCATAACACCTGGATTTTCTTATCAAGTTGCATGATATAGACCAGGACATAACACACCTCTGCCTGCTTGCATGCCTTCCTTCCTTCCTTTTTTCCTTCTCTCTCTCTCCTTTTAAAAATTGTATACACTTAAGGTGTATCACATGATGTTTTAATATACATATGCAAGGTGAAATTATTATTATAATGAAACAAATTAACATATCCATTATCTCATATAGTTACCTTTTATTTTTTGTGGGGGGAGGAGGTACCAGGGATTGAACCCAGGAGCACTTAACTGATACCATGTGGTATTTTGTTTTCTTGTGTCTGGCTTATTTTACTTAGCATTATGTCCCCTACGTTTATATCTGTTGTCACAAATGTCAAGTTCTCCCCCCGTTTTTGTTTTTTTTAAAGTCTGAATAATATTCCATTGTTCAGATGTTTCTTGACTTATGATGGGATCACATTCTGTTAAACCTATTGTAAGTTGAAAATATCATAGTTGAAAATGTGTTTAACATTCCTAACCTACCAAACATCATATCCTTAGCAATACAGTATACTATTAATCATTGGTTGTTGATTTTTGAGACCTTGTAGCTGACTGAGAGCTGAGGTGTTTTGGCATAGCAAGAGAGTATCATGCTGCAGATTGCTAGCCTAGGAAAAGATCAAAATTCATTTTTTGGAGTGTGGTTTCTAATGAATGCATATTGATTTTACACATCATAAAGTCAAAAAAATTATAAGTCAAGCCATTTTAAATGGGGGACCATCTGTCTCTCTGTATGTGTATTTATATATGTCTCACAGATTTCTTTGCCTTTTCATCCATCAATGGACGACTTATGTTGTCTCCATGCGATGACCATTGTGAATAGTACTTCAGTGAATGTGGGGCACAGATGTCTTTATGAGTGGAGATTTCATCTCCATTGGGTCTGTGCCCAGAGGAGGGATTACTGGGCCACGTGATAGTTCTCTTTTTAGTTTCTTTAGGAATATCCATATTGTGTTTCATGAGGGCTGCACCTACAGTCCCACCAACAGTGTGCAATGGTTCTTTTCTCTCTATACCCTCCCAATACTTACTGTCTCTTTTCTTCTTGAAAATACACATTCTAACGGTGTGATAGTTCATGGTGGTTTGGATTTGTATTTCCATGATGCTTAGTGATGTTGAGTACCTTTTCATATATTTGTTTCCCATTTGTATGTCTTTTATTTATGGATCTAGATGAAGCCTTGTTTATTCTCTGTATTTGGTTTATCAAATGGCCCAAATCCTTACTTTTCAATAGATTGAAGGAAACAAGGAAAAGAACCATAGCTATTGTGAATGTGAGTGCCGTAACGATGTGCCTGGATCCAATGTCACCTAGGAGTGTGTGTCTTGATAATAGTTTCCTCAAAGACTGTCAGGTCTAATCTGCTTTTTCTGGATCTTGTCAAATAGACATCTTTAGAAACATGCAAATTCAAACACTATCTCCTGATTAAGTGGCTAGTTTAATAAGAAAGTTGATAAAAGTACATAACTTTATATCTTCTCAACAGAGAGATGGAGACCTTCCAACTTCAAAGAAAAAACGCCAGTCAGGAGAGAAGATCATGTATACTTTGGTCTCAGTCCCACATGGAAACGACATTGCATCTCTTTTTGAACTGGATGCCACAACTCTTCAGAGAGCTGACTGCTTGGTTCCGAGGTAAAAAAAAAGAATATATGGTTAAAAGATGTTTCTTTGAATAGTTTTAGGAGTAAGTAAGGAATGAAAATCATAGTGTTAATATAATTTCTGTGATATCCAGAGCATAAGTGAAGAAAAAGTGTGTAAAATATTGTGCCTCTTTTGTGAGTAGATTAACATAGTTTATTTTATTCTTATAAATAATTAA
Source organism: Callospermophilus lateralis (assembly GCF_048772815.1). Lineage (NCBI taxonomy): Eukaryota > Metazoa > Chordata > Mammalia > Rodentia > Sciuridae > Callospermophilus > Callospermophilus lateralis. The sequence continues at coordinate 93,246,213 of NC_135308.1, read as the reverse complement.
AAGGTACAGGACCAATTGAGTTCTGAAAAATTTATAAGAATCATTTATTCCTATTACTTATATGGCCTTTGGTTACAAAAATGATAAATAATCTAAAAGCATTTCTAGGAATACTTTTATCATTTATTTTTATTATGTCAGGTTCCCCACTTCATTTGTTCATTTATTTAGTGATTCAGTCAACAATATTTAAGGAACATTGATTACATTCCAGGCATTGCCTTTGGCACTTAGAAGACAACAGTGAGCAAACTGGTTATATTCTGACATTCAAATGGAAGAGACAAGCAGTAAATAAACCAGCAAACACAAAATATAGGGTCAGGTAATGACAATGTTTTGAAGAAAAATTGCAGAGTACGGAGAATTCTGTTAGATCAGAATGTGTAGGAATGGCCCTTGAATCAAGGGATTGAGTCCACTCCATCTGGGAGTAGTGTTTCAAGCAGCAGGAAGAGGGAATGGAAGAATCTTGAAATTTACTAGGTGTTTTTAAGGACCAGTGAGGAGGCAAGTAGAGTTGGATCTAAGTGGGTAAGGGGGAGGGCGATGGGAAATGAGACAGTCAGAACCTAATGTAAGAGAATATCTTATGTTTTTTTGCTTGAATTTGACTATTTCAGTTGAGCTCTTTTGCCCACAACTCTCTTCCAACAGTAGCACCCTGATGCGCTTGTTGGACACACTGTGTGCCGTCCACATTGTTGGGCCAGGGTGGGGTATTGCTCAGTTGGCCTTGATGGAGCAGTGTTATACTTAGGCCTTGGGTAGAGGTTAAGTGAATGAAGGTAACTATGCAAAGATGCAGGCGCTGTTGTATCAGTCCCTTTGGGGAAGGGTAAAATGTGGCTGTACTAATACTGCTGAGAAACACCACTGTGGAGTGTCCCAGGGTATGAGAATTCCATGGTATTCTCATTCATGAGGAATGTTGCTGAATCTTGACTTTATGTGAGTCCATCTCTCAGGCTTCCCTTTCTCCCATATGGTCTATAAAGAGATCCCCCATCAGGTCTGTCTCCTGCCTTGTCTTCCCAGAATTGGGATCTTAATTACTCCTTGGAATGACTTCACTCATTTTAGATTTTTTAGCAAAATTGGAGGTTTTTTTTCGGGGGCGGGGGTACTTGGGAATGAACCCAAGGGTGTTTAACCACTGAACCACATCCCCAACTGTGTTTTTTTTTTTTTTTTTAAACAAAATATTTTATTTAGAGACAGAGTCTTGCTGAGTTGCTTAACCTTGCTAAGTTGCTGATGTTGGCTTTGAACTTGTGGTCCTCTTGCCTCAGCCTCCCAAGCCTCTGGGATTATAGGTGCATGCCACCAGACTTGGCTTGAAAGTGGAGTCTTTCTTGAATGCCTGTCAAGAGAGTTTGTTCAAGGAAATGGTAAAGGATCTCACTGTTCAGATTACATCAAGGTCTACTGACAATAGATTTCTATGGCACAGGTCCTAAAGAGGTACTCAGTTCCAAAATCCTCTCAAGATGTAAGTTAACAGGCTGGAGTATATTCTCTTTTATTTGGAACCCAGAAATAAGAGTTAACTCGGTAAGTACATACAGGTTGAGCATCCCTAATATGAAAATCCGAAATTTGAAATATTTCCCAAACAGATACTTTTTGAATGCCAACATGATGCTACAGGTGGGAAATTCTACACCTGACCTTATATGATAGGTTTTAGTAAAAATATAGGTGCACCACAAATATTGTATAACGTTATCTTCAGGCTATATGTCTAAGGTATGTGTAAAACATCAACGAGTTTCATGTTTAAACTTGGGACCACCCCCAAGATGTCTCATTATGCTCATATTCTAAAGTGGAAAAATCTAAAATATGAAACACTGTGGTTACAAGCATTTTGGATAAAGGGTACTCAACCTGTATTGAAGAAGTGCCAGGGTAAAATAGGGGAAAGAGCCACAGAGATATATAAGCTATGATCCACTTTCCTGATGCTTAAAATGCAAAGGAAGACCACTGAATACAAATGATATCTCCTGTGTAATTCAGTGCAGAAGATAAGTGGAAGACCAGAGACATTTCAAAAATTTTGGTTATTTAGACAAGAATTGGATGCTTATGCTGAGCACAATGGTGCACACCTGTAATCCCAGCTACTCAAGAGGCTCAGGCAGGAGGATCACAAGTTGGAGGCCAGTCTCAGCAGCTTAGCAAGATCTTGCCTCATGATAAATTAAAAGGACTAGGGAAGCAGCTCAGTGTAAAGCACCCCTGGGTTTAATCTTCAGAACTGGATACTTGTCATTTTAGATTTTTGCAACTCATTTTCTATTTATTCTACTTGTGTGAATGCAGAACCATATTGTTGAATGAATCTCTTTCCCTGAGGTCGCTGGTATTTTATTTATTTTCTCTTATTGGCCAAAATGTTTTACATCTTATGTTGTATGATATGTTTATGTTTAATCTTTATACTCAGCAACTCTAAGGCAGAAAACTTTATGGGCTTTTCTTTTAATTAGTCCTATACACATATTTGTTAAAGAAATAATGGTAAGATTCAATAAAAATGGTAATATTTGAGCTGCATGAAGGTCTAAGTGTGATTTTCCAGGCACTTTCTCAATGGTCATATGCAGTGAATTTTTGTTATTCATGATTCATGGAATTAGCAAAATGAGCCATTAGCAGAATGAACCATTGTTCATAGGGGAAGTATAGGGTTATGTTCTGTTAGTTTCTGTCGGTACATAAACTGGTTTTGTGTTCATGTCTGTTTAAAGACACCTTATTGTCTATGTACTGTTGATTCATTAACATTGACCTCATGGAAACAGGACTATAACTCAGGCCTACATGAAGCTTATCTAGCACAAGAATTTTCTTTAGTCATATCATAGGAATGGTTGATAGCATTTCTAGAATGGGGGCCATTTTAAACACCAAAATCTCCAATAAGAAGCATGGAAATGGAAAAAAAAATATGGCACTAAGTAGACTGCAGAGGGAACATGTATTTACAGTAGAGCTGGAACAAGGAGGCCAAATGTCACCTTGCTGGACCTCAGCTTGGAAATGTGCCTGTTGGATGACTCAAATGCTTTGTCACTCTGCACATGTCCTCAAATGACCGCAAAAGCTCTATGATCTTGGGGTTACAGATAAATTTTAGTAAGTAGAATTTACAAGTATGGAATTCACAAATAACGGGGATCAACTGTACATACTTTCACATGCAGATGATTAAGCTACACAGGGGACAGCTGGCAGGAGCAGTTCTAATGGAGGTGGTTACTTGATCAGTGTTCCTTTAGTGTGCATTAAATTGCCTGAGAAGCCTGTTGAACTACTCATTTTGGGGCCTTACCCCCAGAGTTTCTGATTTAATGGACTGGGGTAAGGTCTCAGAATTTACATTTTGGCTAAGTTCCCTGGTGATGTTGATTCTGCTGATGTTGACACTTTGGCCTGGGTAAAAATAGTATGCTTGCTTTGAAGTAGTCTAAATTCAGAATTTTTTCATAATCCAAATGTATCTTGATAGTCTAAGATATATTTATGTTCCTATCATATATGAAACTGTTAAATATGTCAAATTGTTATATGTTGACAAATATGTCAAATTTGTTATAGTATGTCTTTTATATTTTTTTCTTTTAGGAACTCATATGTTCGATTAAGACATTTATGCACCAACACATGGGTAACCAGTACTAGTATTCCTATAGACACAGATGAAGAACGACCTGTTATGTTGAAGGTAAATATTGCCGAGAATGGTTTAATTTTTTTGTCAAATGTTGTGTTTGTAGGATTTAGAGGGTTTCTGACATGTTCCTTAGAATCCACCTTCATCAACATTAGAGATTATTGTAATTAATTTCATTAAGTTCTTATATCTGCCACTTGCTGAGGTAGCGGAACCATATGGGTTGGCTGTAGCAGGACTGTCAGTCAGGAGGCCGTAGTACAGATTCCAAAAAGAATGGGAACAATATTTGGGAAGAGGGTATGATTTCAGGATTGCCTCTTCTGTGCTCTGTTGGAACTGAAGCAAGGGACAAGTGTGGAAGGGACAATTTTTTTGGTACTTTGGAATCAGGGCAGGGAATGGGCATGGAAATCACCGCATCCTTGCATTCTTTCCCAGAGAGTGATGCATGTGGGAGTTACTGTGTTTGGATTATCTATTCTTGCCTTATATTTCTTAAACAGTACTGATACATATTAGTCTTTGAAGAATATTGCATCGTTATTTAGCAAAACTAATCTTAATGGAAAAACACATTCCAGATTGGAACCTGCCAAACAAAAGAGGATAAAGAAGCATTTGCCATTGTGTCTGTCCCACTGTCTGAGGTCCGAGACTTAGACTTTGCTAATGATGCAAACAAAGTGCTAGCAACCACGGTTAAAAAGCTGGAAAATGGCACCATAACTCAGAATGAAAGGAGGTTAGTAACTTTTAAAATGGCTTTTAATCATCAAGAATTAATTGTCAATTCTTGCTTTATACCTTCAGTGAATGAGTGACTCTAAGGGAATAATAGAATATTCTTGGTAGTAGAACAATTCCTTCTGAATGAGGTGAGGACTTAATTTCTCTTGATCATAATGAGTGAATGAAAAGCAATGATTTAAAATCTGATGGAGTATTTGCTTTTTCCATGTCTTGAAAATAGTTGTTTGTAGTTATTCTTTTTTTTTAATAATTTTTTTTAGTTGATGAGGACCTTTTATTTTATTCATTTATTTGTATGCGGTGCTGAGAATCAAACCCAGTGCCTCACATGTGTGAGGCAACCGCTCTACTACTGAGCCACAATCCCAACCCTGTAGTTATTCTTTGATCTTTTCTTTTAAAGGCTTCATGATACCATTTGTTGCACTTGATTTGATATTTGGTCTTAGAGTTTAATGTCCTAAAGGAAGTTTTATGTTTTTCTGGTCATTTTTAATTCATGACACATTTCTCAGCTCTAGTATTTCAAAATGAAAAAAAAAAAAAATTAAAAATGGAGTACTAGAAAAAAATCTGCAAGGCATAGCTTTCTGCCCTTTTAACTCATTCAGAGAAACTGGATCCTTGGTTCTCAAACTGGTTTTGGAAATAAGTGAGAGAGAGGATGAAAATGATAGCTAGAAATTATTGCATCTCTACTTTGAATCAGGTACTGTGTTAGGCTTCACACATGTATTTTATTTGATCCTTCAAATGGTCCTGAGGTAGATATTCTCATTATATATAAAGGAGAATCGAGAGAATGAGCAACTTGTGTAAGGTCACATAAGTAATAAATGGGGGCTTCAAATACATGTAGTTTAAAGTCTGTGTGCTTTTCAGCACATCTGAGCACAAATGTCCTATTTTTCCCTTTTCATGATTTGCAACTTATCTTTTAATTTGAACAAGATAAAGGTGTTTACCAAGTCAAGGCATTCATGCATTAGAACTCTCAGACACAGCTGGTGAGATGGTAACTGAGATAAGTACCTTGCAGAAACTAGTTAAGTTAAAGAAGTAAACATCCTGTGGCTTGCCAGTTTCACTCTTGGCTGAATATTCTTGAACATCTGTCCAAAAGGATCTCCTCCATATGTGCCACAGAACAGATGCTCAGGAATGTCCAGCCTTGTTCTAAATACTCCCAGACTGAACTCTGTCCACATATCCATCACCCATTAAATAGATGATTAAAGTCATGATATATTCATACACTGGAATACAGTATAGCTGTGAAAATTAAAGAACTACATTTGTGTGCAATGCTGTGAATAAATCTAACAAACTTTTTAGATTGAGTGAAAATAAGTCACAACAAATGCATTCGCTGTTACACTATTTGTAAGTTAAAAAACAAGCTAAATAAATGCAACTTCTTGAGGGGTGTTTTGGCAATTGGAAGGCCTATAAAGACGTTCAAGAAAATCATTGTCACAAAATTCAGTTGGTGTTTCCTCTATGAGGGGAGGCAGGTGTTGACTGGTGAGGGAAAGAAACAACTGTAATTGTCTGTTGCTTGCTCTGGGTGGTGGTGTCATGGGGCTCACATTGTAAGTATCCCTTAACTAAACATATATGTTTTAGAGACTTTTAGGTATGTAACTTATAATACAAAGGAATAAAACACTAACTTGCTTCCCCCTGTCCGGCTCCTGTTGATAAAAAAAATCATAAATATGCAAACAAATGAAATAGCTGGTTCTCGGCTTTCTTTGTTCTTTCCTCTGCTTTTCCCCTGACAGACCTGCATTGGAAAACAACTGTCGTGTATTCAATTATATCTCTAACCCTGTTGGAGGAAATAAATAAAGGCCAGAAGCTGAAGCAACTGCCCCACTTTTATGGAAAACAGATAATTAAATATCAGAGCTCAATTATGACAGGAAATGGATTCTAATGTGCAGATAGGAATTTTTATTTGCCTGAGATTTATCTAATTTCATTTGATGAATCCATTTCTGTCTCTGTCCCTTTCACATATGCATAGAAATTTACTAAGCCCCTCTTACAATTCTAAGCATGAAGGTATTCACTGAAGAGAAGGACAAATAAAGATTCCCATTATGAGTGCTCCACCATCACTGGATGCCACCTGACTCAAGTTGCTCTTTCTCCAGTTACTGATGGAGGGGACCTTCTCACTAGATGTGTCCAAGGAAGGTGGTGGTCTAGTAGTGAGCAGAGATCATGCATTTTATTGCCTCTGCTTCTTTTATCGCTGTTTTTAGAGTGAAAAAAAAATAGCAAAGAGAAGACTTTGCCTGAGAAATATGAAGTTGCACTTATTGATCTTAATTTAGTAATCTTAGAAAAGCCATTTCCCATCAAAATGCATTCAAAGCTGCCTGTCAGCATAGTAGAGTTTATTGGCATAGTTGAATGCATCTGTATTATTTTCTTAGTTTTGGAATTCAATATAAAATTCTTTCTGAAAATAACTGACAACCCTGACTTTTTCCCCCTATGGAGAATGAAGTTATTATTAGATGTTCTTTTTACTCAAAACCAGGAAGATGATACTAGGTCAAAGGGAGGGTGTGAGAATATTGCAGGTCTGTCTCAAAATGCCTGTGGTGTTGGAATTCTCTCTTTATCCCTTGTAACCCTCCTTTTACTCAGCCCAGGAAAGGACTCCGGAGGCACAGTTGCTGTGTTGTGCTCCAAGATGCTCAACTTTAGATAATTTTCAGCTGGATTTTCTGCTTGCATTTTACATAGTTGCACCAATGAAATAGAGGTATTAGGAACATGTTGGAGGGGAGAGAAAGGAAATATGAAGGACTGTTGACTGCTGTGCAGACCTTGAGGAGGTGACATGTGTGCTCCTTAATCAGAATTTCTGTAGTGCATTGTACATCTGAGGGAGCATGTTTTACCTGCATAGGGTTTGTATGTAGCATCCACTATTTACAGATGTAATTAATTCAGAATTATGTCAGACATTTCTCCATGCATGCATGCGTGGTGCTAATAGGTGCTGAAGATCTTAGATTGTAGGTGTCTCCACACAACTTATAGACTTGAAGTCTGGCTCTTATTCCCCTTGGTGAAGCTCAGGATCTAGAGAGGTTATCCAACAGGGGATCACCAGGTCAGATGTCTCTGAGGTTGCTTTCCACAGCACCATCATTTTTCACCAAATGTTATCTGCCTGATATTACAATTGCAACACCAGCTATCTTTTCTTTAATATTTACCTGATGCCTCTTTTTCAGTGTCCCTTGATTGCAGATTTCCTGGTCATTTTGTTTTAGTTATGTGTCTTATGAGCAGCAGAGACCTTGATTTTTAAAAACTTAATCGAATAGTCTATTTTATTTTGCAAGTTTAATTACTTTGCATGTAATAAATAATGTCTTTGGGCTCATTCGTATTTTTTTTACCTAGGGTAGCTTTTCTTTTCCTTCCACTTCCTTTTTGCTTTCTGTTCAATGGATGAAGGTTATCTCTCCCTTCCCTTCCCCATCTTATCTTTTCCTCTACTGATTCAGAAGCTTGAGGTTGTACTTCTGTTTTTTGGCAAGTGCTCTGAAATTCTTTTTTCTAATAATTCTATTTATTTTTATGGGGTGCTGAGGATTGAACCCAGTACCTCACATGTGCTAGGCAAGTGCTCTACCACTGAACCATAACCTCAGCCTTGAAATTCTTTTCTTTCCATTAAAATTTTTTTTTTTAGTTGTAAATGGACACAATATCTTTTATGTATTTATTTTTATATGATGCTGGGGATCGAACCATGTGCCTCACACCTGTGAGACTAGCACTCTATCACTGAGCTACAGCCCTAGCCCCCAAATTCTTAATTATACATTTTCTTATGTATTCTTTCTTATAAAGCTTGAAGTTATTAATACTTTTTTCTTCTTCTCATGGGAGAAAGTGCCTCAGCATTGCTTTGCTTGTGCACTGATAGTCTCCCTCCCATCATTCATGAAGCATATGCCTAGAACCACAGTTCTGTGTTTATTCATTTGTAGTTTTATTTTATATTTGATACATACAAAAGAACAAATGTGTCATATAAATTGTGATGTAAGATCCTTTTTTTGGGGGTACCGGGGATTGAACTCAGGGGTACTCAACCACCGAGCCACATCCCCAGCCCTATTTTATATTTTATTTAAAAACAGGGTCTCACTGAATTGCTTAGTGTCTTGCTTTCGCTGAGGCTGGCTTTGAACTCACGATCCTCTTGCCTTAGCCTCCTGAGCCGCTGGGATTACAGGCATGCACCACTGCACCCCCTGAACCATCTTTTTACTGAGAAATTTAATTTCTAAAAGTTGTTTTCCAGTGATTAATTATCTCTCTCTGCTTGCTTTTAATTCTTGCATCTCATTTCTCTCTGGGCTCACTTTTCTTCAGTCCATTCAATAGAGCTCTGTTGGGTTATAACCTTTAGTCTTTACATATATAAAAATGTCTAAAATGTTTTTATATTGCCTCTACTCTTTTTTTCCCCTCTTTCTCTCCCTCCCTCCCTCTCTCTTTCCTCCTGGGCATGGAACCTAGGGCTTCACATATACCAAGCAGGCATTGTGCCTCTGAGCTACGCTCCCAGCCCCAAGTTTTGCCTCTACTCTTAAGTGACAATTTGTGTATGAAATGTTAGAGTGACAACTATTTTCTTATAGTATTTTATAGCTATAGTTTAATGATTTTCTGGAATCTTTTGTTGCTCTTAGAAAATATGCTGTCAGTTGTTATCTTGTTATCTTTACTGGTAATTTTTCTTTACTGTCTGGTAATTTTTAGATTTTCTTCTCTGTCCTCAATGTCCTAATGTCTCACTGTGTTTTCAAGGGGATGTTTTATTTCTGTTCTTCCCCCTTGACAGTTAGTTTAATCCGAATACGTATGTTTTTCTTTAATGTTAAGTTTTTCATCCACTTTCCTTCAAATATTGATTCTTTCCATTTTCCTCTTTTCTGTCAAAACACCTATTAAATATATATGGTCTCCTCTTAATCATCTTCCTCAACTCCTAATTTAATCTTTTATAATTGCCTTTTAAGTCTCTCTATTCTATTTATATTCATTTTTTCATACTGTCTTATAATCACTAATTGTTCTTAGAATATGTGCAGAATAGTTTACCTTCATCAATTAGACTTTTACTTAAGTGATTTAAATTGTGATTTTTTTTTTATATCTCTATAGGTTCTTTGCATATACCCCCATTCTTCATTCACACCAGCATTTTAAAATGTTGTATTGTTTTTGGTAGATACCTGCTTTCTTTACCCATTGGAGGACCAAAAAAAAATACTCATTTAAAAGTTATTTTGAAATTGTTTTGTTACTTGGTTTTATTGGTAATGAATTAGTCTCCCGATTCTTTATTGTGATGGTTGTCTTTCTTAATCAGTTTTCTTCATGTGCTTTGGAATTTCACTCTTCAGTCTCTTTTCAGGTGGGAGGATTTTGCTTTTCCTTTCTATGTTCATTCATTTTCTCTATTAGCTTTGGATTTTGTCTCCCTGTTCCCACTAGCCCAGAGCTGGGTCTGGCATTGAAGGCTGAGATTTCAGGTCCTCTGGTGACCAGTGGTCATTGTGATCGCAGGTGGCTAGCCCCAGACTTTCATGTGCTTTCTGTTCCCTTCTACTACCAGACCCTAGAGGGGGCCAGTGGATTTGGGGGGATATTTGAAGAGGTAGAGAACCCCAACTTTATTCCCTTCTTTTATATCTTTAGTGTCATCTCTTCCATGTGCTTTCAGTTCTGCCTATCTTGTGAGGGTTGAATGTTAGCCAGGCTCTTCCTGTGTTATTCTTATTTGATTTCTGATCCATGAAACTTCTTATTAATGTCTTCAGGTGTGCTGTGTCATACACACACACACACACACACACACACACACACACGTGCACACGCACAATACACATATACATTACATGCTTATGGACATCATTATTGCTAAACCTGACAGTCACACAGAAAAAGTTTTTTTCTAAATTTTTTTTTTTTTTAGTTGTAGATGAACACAATATCTTTATTTATTTATTTTTATGTAGTGCTGAGGATTGAACCCAGTGCCTCACACGTGCGAGGCAGGTGCTGTACCACTGAGCTACAGCCCCAGCCCCAGAAAAAGTTTTTAATAAACAAAAATTAGTACAATTACATGAGTTAGAAAGGTGTAACCACCCAATACAGAACTGGAGTATGAAAAGCAAACCAGTTTTTTTTTTTTTTTTTTTTTGGCCATAGATGGGATGCTTGAGATGAAAGATTAAAAAACAAAAAACAAAGACCAAACCAAACAAAAACCAAATATTCATATTTTCTGTCTTCCTTCGCTCCCTCATTGGGGAGGGCTCTGTAGCTTGGGCTTATGTGCAGTGATCTTCAGTCAGGACTTAATTTTCTTCATCATCATTCCATTAACCATCGCCAGGTTTCACGGCATTTAGAAGACTTTGAAGCAGAGTGATGTTAGTTGACCACAAAGTTGGGCTTTCTTAGTTATCTAAATATCTAATTAGAGAAATAGAAAGAGAAAATGAATATTGATAGTTTTAAAAAGAAAATAAATGCAAGTATTTATGTTCCAGCTGGACTTGTATTGAGCAAATTGCAACCTAGTTTTAACTAATCTCAGTTTGCTGAAGTAACCTGAGCTCAAAAAAAAAAAAAAAAAAAAGTTTTCTGTTTTAAGAAGAACTGAATGACTTAGAAGACATTAAGTCATAATTCAAAAGAAGTTCACATCATATTTAATGTACATGTTTTTTTATTTCTGTGGTTGCCTTCTGAGATGTTAGTGAATCCTATCAGCTAGACACATTTTCTAAAGAACTGAGTTAAAATTTAAAATAGGAACACCAAGGAGGCATAGGATCCTTAGAGATGGGATCAGGATGTTTCCTGACTAAATATATTCTAACAGTACTGTAATAGTTGAGACACTTGTAGTTTTATTATTAATGTGATCATGATGGATCATGCTAATACTCGAGAATGATTATGCTACCAGTACATGAAGGATGCTAATTTAAATATTTTTTGTTTTACTATAAAAATCATATTTATAAATGAAATAACAAATGGTTCTTCATCATTAATAACTTTCAAAATTTCTTTTAAAAATACAGAGTTCAAATAAGTTTACCAGTGTTTATAGTAATATAAAGACTGGCCGCCTCCATCTACCTTCCAACATAAAAAATTACAAATAACAGGCGGAGGAAGGAGGGAGCAAAAAGTTAAGTAAGGAAGAATTTTCAAAACACTTCAGGGATTAAATGCCACTGAAGTTCAAGTAATAGTTACAATAATAACAGTAACCAAAATATCAAGTTACAAGTGAACATTGGTGTTTGGTTTTAGAATACTATGGTTTTTATAGAACAGTTGATACTTTCACAATAGGGTCTAATTGCTTACTTGGTTTCTTTTCACAGATTGTTTAAATTTTTCTTCTCCTTCTCCTTCTCCTTCTTCTTCAGATTGAACCCAGGGATGCTTAACCACTGAGCCACATCTCCAGCCTTTTAAAATATTTTCTTTAGAGAAAGTGTCTGCCTAAGTTGCTAAGTGTCTCACTATGCTGCTGAGGCTGGCTTTGAACTCACAAACCTCCTGCTTCAATGTACCAAGCCACTGGGATTACGGGCATGCCCCACTGCGCCCAGCATTTGTTCTGTACATTAGATAAATTGAAATGCAGTAGCTTGAGTGAATAGTAAAAATAAAGTTTGAATTTAGTAATTTAGAGGGATAGCCATTTTCTCTGAAATGGAAAAACTCTACTTTGCTGATCAGTCATGGAAAAGAATCTGGTGGTGTTATCTTACCAGCTCATCTGTTGTTGAGGCACCTGGGACTGTATTTCACAAAAGCCTGCAAATACTCAATTAGACCTAGAGGCAGAGAGGCTGTAGTAGGAACTGGAGAAGGAATATTATTATAAAAGTTAAGGTAAACAGTAACTGCATTAGATATTATCTTTTATTTATTAAAGATTTGTATTATCAATACTTTGTTTTCCATTGTTTCAGTTCTTACATTTAATAAAAAGAAAATCCAACATTAAGCCACAGAGTAACATTTCCTTTTCATTTTATGATAGGTTTGTAACCAAATTATTGGAAGACCTCATCTTTTTTGTTGCTGATGTGCCTAATAATGGACAAGAAGTTCTGGATGTGGTTATCACCAAGCCTAACCGAGAACGTCAAAAACTAATGAGGGAACAAAACATATTGGCACAGGTGAATTTTGTTATGAAGCTAAATTTGCTTATTTTGTTTTTTAAATTATGGTATCAGGAAAGTCCTTGTATTAATTATCTATTGCTGTGTTATAAATGACCCCTAGACAGACACTTACTGAAGTTTCTGTGGATTAAAACTCTAGGAGCAATTTAGGTGGGTGTTCTTGCTGAGGGTCTTTCAGAGTTAGTCAAGGAGTCTGGTGGAGCCGCCTGATGGCTGAGAGGAAACTTGAGAGAAGATGCACTTCCCAGCTTGCTCACTTGGGCCTCTCCCAGTGGAGTCTCCAGGAAGAGGAGGCAACTTGCTTCCCTTAGAAGTGACTGATCCGGGCTGGGGATATGGCTCAAGCGGTAGCGAGCTCGCCTGGCATGCGTGCGGCCTGGGTTCGATCCTCAGCACCACATACAGACAAAGATGTTGTGTCCGCCAAATACTAAAAAGAAAAAAAATAAATGTTAAAATTCTCTCTCCTCTCTCTCACTCTTTCTTAAAAAAAAAAAAAAAAAAAAAGTGACTGATCCAAGGGGCTGAGGATGTGGCTCAAGTGGTAGCGTGCAGGCCTAGGATGTGTGAGGCACTGGGTTTGATTCTCAGCACCACATAAAAATAAAATAAAGATATTGTGTCCACCTAAAACTAAAAAATATTAAAAAAAAAAAAAAAAGAAGTGACGGATCCAAGAGGAAACAAGACATGACCCCCAGATAGGAGCCACAGCCCTTTTATGATCTTATCTTAGACATAACATGTTATGCATTTTGCTGTATTTAGTTAGAAGAAAGTTAATAAATTCAGCCCATAGTCAAAAAGAGAGAAGATTCCATAGGGTATGATTATCAAGAGGCAGGGATCATCGGGTGCCGTCTCAGAGGCAGCCTACCAAAGATCTACAAAAATCCTTTGTGGTCAGATTCTCCAGAAACTGCTGGCAAAAATCTCTAGGTAGAATTTCTAGATGAACTTGGAAAATGCCATTTCCATCCTCTTCCTACTTCTTCTCTTCTCTAGGAACACTGGTTCATAAGTACACCATACAATACTCTGAAATTTTTTTCCCTGAGAGTTTAGAGCTGGTCCTTTATTGTATCTTCCTGAAATTATTTATAATACACCAGTGAATCAGTTCATTTCCTGATAACATGCACATCTGGACATGTCCTTCTTTATATGTTATTCTTTTTTCCTTGTTATTTGCTACTTAAAGTAATGGGCTTTTGTGTGAATTACATATGAACTCAAGGAAGATACTTAAAACATAACTAACAATTATGTTAGTAATATACATGTTCTCGTTGAGAAAGGAAAATAGACACAGTATATAGTATATATAGTCAATATTTTTCTCAAATAATGGGTTATAAATCTAATTGGAGCAAAGCATTTTCTGACATCAGTAATGCTTTTATACAAAACATTTGATTTCAAAGACGTTTGGGACTTGGTATGGATTTATTAATATTTTAACCAACATATTTTTAATTTCAATCAGATTTTTAATTTCAGTGTTATAAATATAACATGCAAAGTTTAGTAAATACACAATTATTGAAGAAATGCTATCACATTTCATGGGTTCCAAATGAGAATTTCTTTCCATTTTTCTTCTTGTGTTAATGCTCATTCCCTTGACTATCTGCTTTTTCCTAATGGTTTACTTATCCTACCAGCTAGTCTCCAGGTGAGCCTACCTGCTGTCTTACTCAAAGCAAATTTTATCCTCAATGCTTTCCAATACTTCCTAAATGCTAACTTTCTTACAAACATCTGGCTCACTGGGTCCCCTCAGCTGCCCATGTGGGTCCTTATTTATTATATTTTAATTCTGATATATTCACTGATTTGGTCACATCTTTCTATACCATGAACAGTGAATTTACTCTTTTAGAAAGAGTTATATTTGGGTGCTCTGGTATTCAGTGCATATATATTTAGGATTGCTATTTCCTCTTTCTGAATTGACCCTAGGAAGAGGTAAAAGTTATATTTGGAAGCAATTTTCTGATGTAAGTTTCAGATAAAAAGTAAATGGTTTCTTTATATTATTTTGATTTGGGGAAGTTATAGAAAATAGTAGGAAAATACCCAAAAGCATACAGAAATTATATTTAGTTCATCTAAACATGCAGCTTGGTACAGTTGAACATCTTTCTATTTCCCAATTTAAGAACATATTATTTCTAAATAAAATTTAGCATTTTATTTAAATAATATTTTTGTCGTTCACTTTAGGGAACTCTTTTAGCATTGGTTTTCTGTCCCTTGAACATTCTAGTCCTGCATCCTAAGTACTTTCACCCTTTACATTAATTCTACTCAAATGTTACAAAAGTGTTTTTGAGCCAATGTTCTTATTTGTAAAAAAAAAAAAAAAAAATGAACATAAAGCATGTTTATTAGAATATGCGATTTTTTTTTTTTTTATTCCTGATAGGTATTTGGGATTCTTAAAGCACCCTTTAAAGAGAAAGCAGGAGAAGGCTCTATGTTGAGGCTTGAAGACCTGGGGGACCAAAGATACGCTCCCTACAAGTACATGCTCCGGCTCTGTTACCGCGTCCTCAGGCATTCGCAGCAGGATTACCGGAAAAATCAGGTGAGAGGTGGCCCCCATTCTTAATTCTGTTTCACATATGAAGTGTGAGCAGGGTTCTTTTCATTGCTGTTGTAAAGTGTAAGAAAGTAGGAATTAGGAATTTCACTTTGCAATGAAGTGTTTTATATTGGCAGCACAAAAATGATCTGTAGGTATTTTTGAGTCAACATAGTTATTTATTCCTCCGTATAAAATTAGAATCCTTGCTTGGGTGAGGATATCCTGAGTTCTTATGTGAACGTATTAACTTCTGGGCAGGAAGAGTACGGGGTCTATTATGTAAAGAGGAATGGAACGTTTCTTGGCTTGAGGAACTTGCAAGGTACAGCCTCAACATCTGTGGCCAAGGAGTTTGTTTTCTAGTGGAAAACATGTGGCATGTGCATCTGAAGTGTAAGGGGGAGGCAGAGGGGAGCAGAGACAGAAGACAAGGATGGAAGTTCTCAAGAGGGGGGAGCACAGCTGTGGCTGGGGAACCCAGGACAGATTCCTAGAGAAGAAAGCATTTGAGTAGGATGAGAATCATTCTCATAAATTGGATGGGAAAAGCAATTTTAGGAACAGAGACCTTTGAAGAGAGAATGATGGATGCTAGAAAAGGTACTTTAGCCCTAAGATATTCACAGCTGAGGAGGACAGGGAAGCCACGTGTGATGCAGCTAAAAGTTGTTGGCTCCTAATGAAAATTCTTTCAGGTCTCATTTTATCTTAAAAGTACATAATATTTTGCATTGTGTTCAATAATGTGAATGTTTAACATAAAATTGTTTAAAATTAATTATCATTTGGAAAATTAGGATCCATGTTTCTCTTAACCAGGAAGGCAGAATACACCACCATAAGTTTTGCTGAGGAGATTATTCCATGAGGAATGGTGTAGGAGAGGGCTGGGGGCAGGCCTAGCACCCCACAGCCTGTGGTGTCAGTCCTGCAGGGTGGAGGTTGTTAGGAATATTTAGTAGTATTTTAGAGTGCTCACTTTGCATTAGGCTTAGTTGTGAGCAATTTTCACAGATTAACTCAGTTTAGTTGATACTAAGATGAGGAATTGAGAAACAGAAAGGTTAAATAACTTGCCTGAAGTTGGAGGCTGTTCTTTTTCTTTCTTTACAGTATTGGGGATTGAATCCAGGGCCTCACGCACGCTAGGCAAGTGCTGCACCACTGAGCTCTCCCCTCAGGCCTATGGTTATTGCATCATTGTGTTATTGCCTCTGGGTAATTTGAAAGTGTTTTGGCAAAAAAGAATACACACACACACACACACACACACACACACACACATACATATATATATTAGGAAGGAAGTGTTAAATAAAATATGTTGGCTTTGGAATTCTGTTCAAAGATTAATAAAGGTCCAAAAATATGTAAAACAGATTAGCCAGGAGATAAATAATATGGGAAAGAAAGGAAGCAGGGGAATAATGTACACAAATCCTTAAATATTTTCAAATGTAATCCCAGGGATAAGCATCTTTCTTTCCAGTTGTAAATGTTATCTCTGGAATTATGCCTGCAACTTCACTACATTCCTTTAAGATGGCAAGATAAAAGTGGATAGAGTTGTTCATGTTTCATTGGAGGAAAACTCAAGATCCAGAATATTAAATGACAGACCTTGGGCTGGGGCTATAACTCAGCAGCAGAGTGCTTGCCTAGCATTTGTGAGGCACTGTGTTTGATCCTCAGCACCACATAAAAATAAAACAAATAAAATAAAGGCATTTTGTCCATTTACAAGTACAAAAAAGAAAAAAAAAATGACAGAAATTCAGGCATTCAGAGAATCAGCATTGGAGGTGCGTGCTCTTCTGAGAGTCTAAAGTCTTCAGAGGAGGTCTGGAATGAAGCTACCCAGCATATTTTACTTGACTTTAGTTTTTTTCTTGGGTCTGAAAAAACAGAGTAATCCCTTCTTACCCACAGTTTCATTTTATCTTGTTTCCATTACCCATGGTCAACTTTGATTCAAAAATATTAATTGCTAAATTCTAGAAGTAATTCTAGAAATAGACATTACTCAGCTGGCTGCTCAATACATAAATCTATCATCTTAAATCACATTTATTATAAGATCTTGTTGTGAATATTCTATTTTATGTTATTCATTATTATTAATATGTTACTATGCCTGATTTATAAATTAAACTTTTATCATAGGTGTGTGTGCATAGGAAAAACAGTTTAAGTCGGGTCTGGTACTGTCCATGTTTCAGGCATCCACTGGGTCATGGAATGTGTCCCTTGGGGAAAAGGGGGGATTACTATGCTTTGCTAGATAGTCCACCACGCCACCCATACAAGTAGTGCTGGATCATTAGAGAATGAAATTAACAGCAAGAGTTCACAGGTCTGCAGCGTCCCTGGGGTCCTCAGTCCCATAAGGCCAGAATGCCTGCCATCCTTGAGTGTGCTTAGCCTTTGGAAGGCTGCTGAGGATCCATCCTCCTGTTCTCCATCCCTGCCTTGGGCTTCAGTGCCAGAAGTCCTGGGGTTGGTCACTCTGCTCCCTGTGGTAGGTTCCTAGGCAGCACATCTTAGTTGGTGTCCTTTCTCTGGCATGGCATGTTCAGGTTTTCTCCTTCCATTAGTCTTAACTGCACCCAGGCTCCTTGTGGTGTGTGCAGTTTCCACTCTGAAAATGTCCTCTGACAGCAGACACTGCAAGGGCCACATCTATACACATGTGCACACACCTCTGCCTAATCACGTGATTCATCCCAGGTAAACACTGACATGCTCGGGGGACCTGGCCTGGGTTTCTGTGCATACGTGGCTGTGGGTCAGTTTTTCCTTCCTCTCCTCTCCCCAGATTTTACATCACTGAGCTGAGGAAGGAACAAAGAAGTCCGTGTTCCTTGAGGGTTGGATTTTATTTCCCCTCACCTCTCCCTGTGTGCTCCAGTGGAATCTCAGTGGTTGTTGAAAAACCTTTTTATCACTTCTTTTTGAATTAAGGTTGCTTTCTAATAAGCATAAAATAGTTTTCTGATGATTTTAAGAACAAGGTTTTTTAAATGTAGGCAAAAGGCCTACTTTTTTGCATGATTACCTTGTTTTCCCATATCATCACCTGTACTTTACAGTCTAACAGAGTTGACTCATGACTTAGTGCTCACCCTGGTCTTTAATGGTGTGTCTTTGTTTGTTATTATTTATAGAATTTGATAACCCTGTAATTTCATTTAATTATTTACCAACTTCTTGGAAGTTTGCCCGATATCAGAGTATGACTACAATGGTCATAAAAGTGTGTAAATCAATACGTATCTTTAAAATGATACACCAACCGAAGACATTTACTTTACTTAATTGGCTACCAATATACAAAGTCATCATTTTGAAAGACCACAAAAATGCTGCCTAGAACATAATTAGATTTGTGCAAACCAATGCCATTTTCAAGGAATAGATACATTCCAGTAAATTTTGCCTGAGGCAAAACCACTTTCTAATCAATACATTCTCCCATCTTAGAAACAGAGATGCCTTCCCAAGGAGAATACCCAGGAACTGGAAAACATTTGATTGTAGAAGGTTTCAGCTCACTAGTTCTATTGTTATGTGAGATGTGTTGCTTATACACACAATGTTAAAAATGAGCAATAGTGACTGGGAGTATAGGAGAGTTAGTGTGAAGAGTAAGGAGCAAAGTAAGTAAAGTTTCATTGAAACTCCTATGGCTTTCTCTTGTTCTTAGTTTTTGCTCTTTACCATAACTCACAAGGACTCTTTTTTTGACTTACCTCTCCAACTCCAGCCCTTGCTTTCCCCTGCTTACTTCCCTTTCACTATAATGGCCATCTCTTCTTTGTAGAACACAAGAAGTTTAGTTCCACTACCACAGGGCCTTTGCACTTGCTTCTTTCACTGCCTAGAGGGCTTCTCTTCAGGTCTTCCCCTGGCTGCCTCCTTTTGATCATTCCATCCTTGTGCCCATGTCCTTTCTTTGGCATCTCCCGTCTAAAGTTGCCACTTTTCTCCATCCTTCTGTTTTTTTTTTTGTTTTTTTTTTTTTTTGCATTTCACTTATCAACATGTGAAATGAGAGTATATTTGTTTGCTCACAAGGATGAAAGCTTCATGATAGCTTATCTGTCTTGTTTACAGGCATACCCCTAGTCTCCCAATCAGTGCCTGGAATGTTTGAGGCCTCTAAGAAATTTTTACTGAATGAATGAATCTGATTAGCAACATGGTTGATTACATTATCTTATTTGGTTGCACTCTGTGTGTGTGTGTGTGTGTGTGTGTGTGTGTGTGTGTGTATGTGTGTGTGTGTAGTACTAGGGATTGAACCCAGGGCCCCATGCATGCCAGGCAAGCATTCTACCACAGAGCTACATCCCCAACCCAGTTTAATGATAAGAAGTGTACCATTATTTTAAAGAAAAGATATTATAGATCATTGTAGTTTATATACAAGAAAGAAATCAACCCAGATCCATCTACAGTCTTCAGGTGGATGCATAGATCTCATGTCTCATGAATGAGATATCAAATAGTTATTTTCTTTTTCATCATCTTGCCAAAATCACTGGTCATGGCTTTTGGGGAGACTCCGAGAAAGAGCCTCTGTTAGGCTGATGAAATCCTAAGTTACCAAGTTGTAAAGATTTGTTATTTTAATTATATTTATTTTTGGTTTCTCACTTACAAGAGCTTAAGCATGCATATTAAAAATCATTTTAGCAATGTATTTTTGTCATAATTTTAGCAATGTATACTGATATGTTTTAATTGCCTTCCTCAAAAAGCTCTACTTTTGAGGAAATATTTACTTGCTTCTCTTTTGACAAAATTTTCAGAGAGTTTTCTGTTGTGAATAAGTGAACCATGTTGCTAGCCCTGTGAGGACCTTGATTTCTGAGCCGTGTGGCGGCACATTCTGACAGTCTTTCCTCTTTGCAGGAGTATATTGCTAAGAATTTCTGTGTCATGCAGTCCCAGATTGGCTATGATATTTTGGCAGAAGATACTATCACAGCTTTGTTGCACAACAACAGAAAACTACTAGAGAAACATATCACAGCAAAAGAAATAGAAACATTTGTCAGCTTACTCAGGAGGAACCGGGAGCCAAGGTTTGAAGTGGTTTATGTAGTGTTCTTTCTTTTCTAGTGGGGACCAGGGCTTTTGGTTTTATTTTTAGAAATTTTAAAAGTTAGAATTCTTTGGTAGCACTAACTTTCCTGGACAAATTCTGTTGAGTTTATTGCTATATAGTTATTTCTTTGTTAGAGACCAAAACCCTTTAGAAACTGGTATTTGTTTATTTTTACCCTGCTGGGACTTGAACCCAGGGCCTTTCCCATGCTGGGCAATGCTCTGTCACTGAGTTACGCCCCAGAACTAGGCTTATAATTTAATGTACTTAATTTTCCTTCTGATAACTTATATATAGCTTTCAAAATATATTCATATATATAATCTCATTTAAAATCTTGCACATTCTCATGAAGAATACTGATTATCTTTTATTATCCACATTTTATTTTTTCTGTGTGTGTGTGTTGGGAATTAAATACAGAGCTTTGCTTATCCAGTGCACATGCTCTACCACTGAGCTATATTATCCACATTTTTGAAATGAGAAAACAGAGCAGTATGCCCAAGAATGCCCTGATAGGAATAGAATATGAAGTAAATCTGGGGATTCTGGTTCTGCTTTGTTTTCACCATGCTGCTTCATCTGAGGGAAATGAACATTGGCAATGTTTTCTTAACTAAGTGGTATAGCAAATAAATACTAGAAAGTAGAACTGGTCCTCTCTCTGGACCAGTCCATGGTCACTTTCATGAAGCATGTGCTGTGTCCTGTTTTACTCAGTACAGCCATTAGCTTTGATCTGCTTTTGTTCTGAGATCAATCCTGGGGACTGTCACTTTAAGGCAGATAAATGATTTTATAAACATAAGTCACCCTGCTGAGGAAAGAATGTCACCAAAGAAATAGAAATAAACATATCCTTTGTATTCAATGAAGGTTTGTATTAAATGAAAAGAATGGAGTGTTTAATTTGTTTCTAATGATGCAGTACAGAAGCAGGACATTAGGTAAATGGAAAAGTATTAAAATATAAAAATAAGTTCCTTGTTATATTCCAAATTATATTTTCATTGTAATGATTTCGTAAAATGCTTCGTCTTCATGTTCAATTTAATTTTTCTTCTCTTGCCAGGTTTTTGGATTATCTGTCAGATCTGTGTGTGTCTAACACCACTGCCATCCCTGTCACTCAAGAACTCATCTGTAAATTTATGTTGAGTCCTGGCAATGCTGACATTCTCATCCAAACTAAGTAAGGCAGATAGATAATGGAGGCATTTTTTTCTGTTCATTATTTTTTAAGTTCTGTAGTTTTGTTTTTTTTTTTTTTTATCATAGTTGTAAGCGTGCTTCCTGATAGATTTTTGCATGTTCCTGATTTTAAGGCTGGTCTCCATGCAAGTGGACAACCCCTTGGAGAGCTGCATCCTACCAGAAGACCTGGATGACGAAGAAGTCTGGCTGTACTGGATTGACAGCAACAAGGAGCCTCACGGCAAAGCTATTCGGCACCTGGCTCAGGAAGCAAAGGAAGGCACCAAATCTGACCTGGAGGTTCTTACCTACTACAGGTGAGGTACTATAGAGTCATAATTCACTCTTTCGCATATTCATCGAGAGTGGATGCTCTGGAACCTCTAAAAGTTAGGTATGTGTGAAGAGGAGATTTTAAAAGTCATTTCAGAACTAAGGTAGCTGAAATGGTTAGGACTAACTGCGTCAAATAGTCAAAAGGAAAGTTGGCGTCTGTGTTTTCCATGTACATCACTTGCCGTTCCCTGAGTTTCCTCTAGATTGGAGTT
Source organism: Callospermophilus lateralis (assembly GCF_048772815.1). Lineage (NCBI taxonomy): Eukaryota > Metazoa > Chordata > Mammalia > Rodentia > Sciuridae > Callospermophilus > Callospermophilus lateralis. The sequence continues at coordinate 93,224,066 of NC_135308.1, read as the reverse complement.
TTGTGTAGTGGAGTGTTTCTTTCTGTTTTCAACTAGAGAGGGAGACAAGTTAGGATCCAGGGCACAAATTTGAGAGAGCAGTGGAACCTGAGCTGAGGAAGCTGACCTCACTGTGGGGTGGCCACAGAGGAGGACAGCCAGTAGTTTATACCAGTGCTTTTTAATACCTGCTGACCTGGGCTTTGGAGAAACTGGCGTCTGTAGTTACCAAAACTCACCGATGTACAGCAGAAGTACTGAAGGTCGTTCCCAGTGTCGGTGTGTTGGGGACAAGATCCTAACTGGCATCTTTGAGCTTCAGGGATGAAAACAGAAGGCAGCAACCCAGGGACCAGTTTGGCCCCAAGAGGCAGGAATCAGAGAAAGGCAGAAAATGCCCTCATTCCCTGGTTTCTACAGCTACAGCAACAAACCCGAGGCTGACTCTTCATCTCAGAGGCTGATGAGTCCAAGTACTGACACTATCTGAACTGATCACATTTGGTTTGGGAACTGTGGGAGCAAACTAAGCATGTAGATCCTAGAGCCCTCAGCTGAGGGAGGCTGGGGATGGGGCGAGATGGTGTCATGGGACTTGTGCTCCCTGGCCTTCCAGCCTAGTGTCTTTGTAATCCCAGGAAACCTGGAACACAGTGACACCCTGGGCCAGACACATGTCACTGGAGCAAAGAGGAGAGATTATAATAAAGGGGCAGAGAGACGATCTCATGTCTGTGTCCTTATTTATCACTTGAACTTCCACTCCCAGAGTTTGACTCAGTATCACAAGCACTTGGAAATACAGAGATCATCAAAATAGACATCAATTTGCACTCTGAAATTTAGGAGGTTTATCAAGATAAAATCAACAATGTAATATGTCTCATATTTTTAAGGTACCAGCTAAACCTCTTTGCGAGGATGTGCTTGGATCGCCAGTATCTGGCCATAAACCAGATTTCTACACAGCTCTCTGTAGATCTGATCCTGCGGTGCGTGTCGGATGAGAGCCTCCCGTTCGACCTCCGGGCATCTTTTTGTCGCCTCATGCTTCACATGCATGTTGACCGAGACCCCCAGGAGTCTGTGGTGCCTGTTCGCTATGCCAGGCTCTGGACGGAAATCCCCACAAAGATCACGATTCATGAGTACGTTGGGAAACATTTCTTAAGACTATAAATTTAGCAGTTGAACTCAAAATCAAATGTCTTTAATTTTGAGATGAAATACCGTAGAAAGGCACGTGTGTATCCTAAGATTGTTCATCTTCCAAGTGCAAATGAGATTTTTGATTTTTTATTTTTTTTGGTACCAGGGATTGAACCCAGCATGCTTAACAACTGAGCCACGTCCCCAACCATTTATATATTTTATTTTTTGAGACAGGGTCTTGCTAAGTTGCTGAGGCTGGCTTTGAACTTGGGATCCTCCTGCTTTGGCCTTCTGAGTCACTGGGGTTATAGGCTTGTAAGATATTCTTTTTGAGAATAAAATGACAATTTTCAGTGACAATAGAAACATCTTTCTGGAAGCCAGTATGCAGAAATAATAAGAATAATGATAAGCTAAAAGCTTAATATTATAGTTGACTCTGATTTAAGTACTTTGTATGTGTTCTTTCTCATTTCACAATGGCCCCGTTTTATAGATGCAGGCATGATACCTGGAACGGTTAATTGATTTTTTTTTTAAAAGAGAGAGTGAGAGAGGAGAGAGAGAGAGAGAGAATTTTTTGATATTTATTTTTTAGTTATCGGCGGACACAACATCTTTGTTTGTACGTGGTGCTAAGAATCAAACCCGGGCTGCACACATGCTAGGCGAGCGCGCTACCACTTGAGCCACATCCCCAGCCCGGGGTTAATTGATTTAATAAGGTCTTCAAGTGAGGAAGTTAAAGTACATAGTTTTCTGTTTTTTAATTATTATAATCAGTTTAACTTGCCTTATCTTCTGTCTTTCCAGATATGATTCTATAACAGACTCTTCCAGAAATGATATGAAGAGGAAATTTGCACTAACGATGGAATTTGTTGAGGAATACTTGAAAGAAGTTGTAAATCAGCCCTTTCCTTTTGGGGATAAAGAAAAAAACAAACTAACATTTGAGGTATTTTTAAATGGTTACTCATAAAGTAATTAAATGTTCCCTGTCAAAAATGAGATACATTAAGCATCAAAGATTTTTTTTCCCTTTGATATTTAGGGTATTTCGGTAATTGGATAGTTTAATTCATGACAGCATGATTCTCTGCATTGATAAAATATAGATTTGGTGCTTTGATGAGATATCAAAATACTTTAATATCTATTAATTACTGTTTCCCTTGAATTTTTTGAATATGTTATTTTTGTTACAGTTGATAAATGAGGATACTTTTTCATACTTTATGTTTGGATGCTTTTTTTTTTCCCCTTATCTTCGAAGAGGTGATATTTTTAGGCTCATTTTACTGAATTGAAATGTCTTCAGTGATGATATCATTTTTGGAATGATGCACACCTAGAGGATGCTGTTTCAGGATACCTAATGTATTAGCTCCCTATTGGTGTGTGACATATTACCCTCAAATAGTAGCCTAAAACAAAAACATTCATTTCTTATCTTCCAGTTTCTATGGGTCAGGAGCCTGGGAGTAGCTTGGTAGTTGTGGTTCAGGGTTCTCCCAAGAGGGAGCAGTCAAGATGCTGAGCGAGATGGCAGTCATCTGGGCTAGATGGTCTGCTGCTCGTGATTATTGGTAGCCATGCTTTCTGGCTGGCTTTTGACTAAACGCCTCAGCTTCTTCTTTCTGGGAGCTGACTATACCCATGACATGTCACTGGCTCCCTGCAGGGCAAGTCAGGACAAGGAGGACTCCAAGATGAAAGTTGCAGTCTTCTATCATCTGATCTTGGGAGTGGCATGCCATCACTCTGCTGGATTCTGTTGGTCACAGAGACCAACGTAGACAATGTGAGAGGACCCTGTACAGTGGGGGCCATATCCTGGAGGCTGCCTCTCATACTTGATGTGTCTCATAGTATACAGAAGACTGCAAAGCAGAATAAGGAACATGTATTTATGGGCAAGTTTCATGGATAATATTTATTTACTGAAGTAATTAGTTTAACCACTCATTAAGTAGTATCCTACTGACTTAAATGAGCTAATATTCAATAAGGAGGTAATAATTCAAATAAATAATAAAATAAATAATAAATAATTCAAAATAAATCAAAATTTAAGGGTTGCTTTTACAGGGATTTTAACTCCTAGGTATTAAAGAATTAGAAAGTTTAGCAATATCTGAACTAATTCAGATTTTAAAATGTCAGTGTTCCTAATGTTCTTTTTTTCACTTCTGCCTTCTTTACCACCCCCCCTTTTTTTTTATTAAGGTGGTTCACCTGGCTCGGAATCTTATATACTTTGGATTTTATAGTTTCAGTGAATTATTAAGGCTGACAAGAACACTTCTGGCCATCCTAGATATTGTACAGGCCCCCATGTCATCGTATTTTGAAAGATTAAGCAAATTTCAAGATGGAGGTAAGAACTTCTGAGACATATTATAATTTTTTTTATTACAGTGAAGTAAAATAAAAATCAAGTCTATAGAGCAGTGGTTGATAACATGCACTTTCTCATACACTTGCAAAATATGTATGAAAAGTAGTCTTGCGACCTGGCAGACGGTAATGGGGGATTCACAAGTATGCTTCTTTGTTTTAATGCTATAGTTTCAAAAGACAAACTTATAAGATTGAATTCCATCTTTAGCAATGAACGTTATCACTGATCCCTCAGTGAAAATGTTATATGTTAAAAGAATAAAAGCATCTTACTCTTTGTGATCATTGTGGTATGTATCATAGGGTTTGGAACAGGGCATCTGCAGATGCAAGGAGGTACTGGCTAAGGTCTTCCTAAGGGAGGCTGAGTACACAGATAGAGTGGGAGGCAGTGGGTGAAGTGGAGGAGAGGGCTCTGGAGGCAGAGTGCCTGGGTTCCCTTCCTGCCTGTGGCATTATAACTTATTTTCTCTTTGATTTTCTTTTCTCACTTGAGATAGAAAAATGACAATTATAGAATTATAGTGTCTTTCTCAGAGTTTTCTTATGAGAAGAACATATTGATGTATTCAGTAAACTACAACAGTGGCTGTCTCATAATTCACTAAGTCTTTTTATAAGGGTAATTGCCTTAGGTTGAATATTGAAAGTGCCCTGAGATGGAGAACTTTTTGTGGGAAGCTTATTAAGGGTGTTCTCAGGATATACACCTGTAAGGAAGTGAGAAAGATAGGTTTGTGCAGATCAGAGGGACCAATGTGCAATGCTTGCGACCTCAGCTGAGCTGGAATGGCCCCATGGGGTTGTCACAGATTAAGGCCAGGAGCCCAGTTTCTACCTTAGTGTCAGCCAGCCAGTGGCTGCTGGCTTCTCATGGAGTAGGGTGTACTGGTTAAGTAGCACTGGGTAAGTGTGCCGTGGCCAAGTGCTCACTCCGCCCTGAGCAGGCAGCAACCATGATGCCTCTGCACTCCCCACTGGGGAAGAGGTGCCTCAGCTCTGAAGCAGGGTAATAGGGGAGCACAATAGCATCCCCTGCAATAGCCACTGCAGGAGGAAAAGGTGGAACCAGAAATCTAATTTCAGACATTAGGAAGAAATATCTAATTAAGAATTATAAATGAGGTACTTACAGATAATCCAGAGTAATTAATTGCTGCTGCCTAAATCTCAATCCCTTTTATATCTTACAAAAAACTGTATAGATCAATAAGAAGCAAATTAAATCACATAAATCCTTCACCTTCAGCATCACTAGAGGCCAGTGGACAGCACAAACTTGAGTTACTGTAAATGGAAAAGTAAATATCAGTTTTCAGTAGAGCTACCTCATGAGCTCCCACTACAGGCCACAGTCAGGGTCTCTGGAAAAAACAAAAGAGATAAGAGGGTATTGTGAGAAAATCACCCTCAGAAAGAGAAGGTGTAAAAATACCGAAAAACAAAACAAAACAAAATCCAGTAGATAGGGGCACTGACTAAAGAGAAAAAGGGACTGTAGCAGTTCTGGAGCTTTTAGGGATGAATGAGCTTAGAGGTAGGGAGAATCTTTTGGAGTCGTATATATTAAAGGAAAGGAATCAAGATAGGGTCACCTAGAGTAGTACATGATACAAGTAAGCCAAGAAGTTGAAAGAGATAAACCTCCTTCATTGCCCCCACCCCTGAAAGCCACTTTAAAAAACTGCACTTCATGATTATGACAGAAGAGGGAGCTCTTGAACCAGAGATTTTATGAACCAGTTCTTATTGTCAGCCTGCCCACAAAATGCATAGATGTCATCAGTGTTCACCTGGATGACCCAAAGAGAATGGAAGTCAAAACACTTGAGTCAAGGACAATTCCTCTTTGAAAAGCAACCATGAAGCATAAGAATGTTGTAACATGATACTCCAATCTAATTTAATTTCTTCACAAGCATTGGGCTATGATAAACACTGTGAAACAGGAATTCCAAAACCAAGGTCAGAAATGGACCAAAAAGCAGGAAGAAATACAATGAAAATTGATTGAAGTCAGGAAAGAAATAGAATTTTATCTTCAGAAATACAGACTACACTGTAAGGTGTCCAAGGGAGAATAGGTTTGAATGAAAATGTAATAAGGGGCATTGAAGAAAGTCAGGATAACAATGAAGAGAGTGTTGATGATACCAAAAAAACAAGCCACAAAGGTGAGAGGGAAAGTGGAGGCATAGAAGAAAGGCAAAGAGGAGCCACTACATGAACAACTGGAGTCCCTGGAGTAGAAAAACAGAGCAGTGGGGGCAGGGTACAATTTAAAATGAAAGTCTAGGGAAACACTCTGGAAGTAAAAGGCAATCTGAATCTACAGAGTGAAATTGTCCAGCATGGTAATGTCTGAGACACATAGTATATATTCAGAGGCAGTTGTGGGACTGAGGCATGGGCAATGAAAGCATAGGGAGAGAAAAGGAAAAGGTTACAGGACTGTTCTTTTCTATTCCTGCATCTTTCAGGTGTGTTTACATTTTTTTTTTTACTTAAAATTTTTTTAAAATATTTTTTTAGTTGTCAATAAACTTTCATTTTATTTTTTAATTTCTGTGTGGTGCTGTGAATTGAACCCAGGCCTTCACATGTGCTAGGCAAGAGCTCTACCACAACCCCAGCCCTGTGTGTTTAAAATTTTACAAAAATAAGAGTCTATGAACAACGTGCAAATGAGAGCAAAGGAAAGAACTGCAGTGGTCAGTTGAAGGGCAGGGACATGCAGGTGGCCTGCTAATTCTGCCACCTGACTCTCACTAGTGAGCGACTCTTTTAGCAGTTGTAGAGGGTGTGTGCTAGTCAGGATGGCCATATCAACAGAGCCTTCCTGTTATGATGTGTTGGCAATCTCCAGTTTAAACTCAACTATTCTTAAAAAGGTAGAACTTGATCCTGACTTTTGGTTTCAGTTTGATAGACTGCATATAGGGTTTATCTTAAAGAAAAGCATTTGTTTTCTCCTCTGAAAATGTGCTGATAGCTTGTTTGTGTTTTCCACTGTCTTGTCCGCCCTGTAAGACATGTAAACTTTTATTGTGGTGCTAGAAATTAAAGCCAGGGCCTCATCCATGCTGAGCCTATACTCTGCCACTGAGCTACCCACCCCAGCCCTTATATAGTTATTATTTTTTTGAAGTAATAACTCTCATCTTTTCTAGTGAACCCCATTCACTTCTGGATATCTTAATCATCTTTCTTAAACCTGACAACTGTTGATTGGTTATTCAAGAGGAATCTTGAGCCACCTCTGCATGCAAATACTGTTCTAGTGTCTGGAATAATCCAGGAACAAGACAAGCGAAGTCCTTAGCCTAGAGAGGACTATTAGTGAATAAGTTGACAAAATTCTTCCCCTGCCCCTTGGGAGAAGCTGTCAGATAATAAATGAATGTATGCTGTGACATTGCTAATGCTGTGATATGGAGGAGATGGGCAAGGGAGGGACCTGGTTTTGTTCTGAGTGATGGGCAACCTTCAGAGGGAGGGTTTGATGTGACCTGATCACTTTTGGCTGCTCATTGGACAATAAATGTCAATCTGGGCAAAAATGCCAGCATCATGAAAGGTAAAGGAGGGCTGAAAGTGCTCCAGATTAAAGGGGATTAATTGAGATGACCATTAAATGCCCTGTGGAAGCTGGATTGGGTCTTGAATCAGGATAGATATTCTCTGTTGAAGGCATTAGGGGTGTTACAGAGCTGGGGCCTTCCAAGAAACTGAGGCAACACGAAGACTCACCTTCAAACCCTGATTCTTGTGACCAAGTCAGAAAGATTTCAGACATGTTGCTCAGAGTAAGAGGAATGTGTTTATTGAAGGGGTGAGGAAAAGGGAAGGGGGTCACTCTCAAGAGAGAGAGTGGGCCCTCTCAGAGAGGAGGACAGTGTGCCTCTCCTGCCCTCCAGTCTTACTGGGGGTCCCAGAGAAGTTTCCAGAGAGTCCCGCCAAGGTCCACGTCTTGACTTTTGACTAACAGCAGGGTAACATCAGACTTTCGAGTGCCCACTGTCATGACAACTCTAGGTCACCTTGGCCCATGCTGACCAGTTCTAATTGTATTTTTAACCATATATTCTTACAGATTTTGTGGTCAGGAGGAACTATCCTTATGTCCCAGATTTTCAGGATCTGGTCACAAAAGTCTCCTGGGTTCCTCCCATTGATATTATCTTGGGCCTGCATTTCTCCTGCAATTAACAGGTAGTTGGCTAAGGAATGTGACATATCCTTAGGCCAGGCAGGGGCCCATTTTACAGAATTATTTTCTTAACCTCACATTTCCACCATCCTCATCTGTCTGTTCCCTAACAGTGGCACAATTGATAAAATGTGAATATGATTTTTGTTAGTGGTAGTACGGTATCATTTAGATTTCCTGAATTTTTAAATTGTGCTGTGGTTATGTAAGAGAATGTACTTATTTTTAGCAAGTACATGCTGAAGAATTGAGGTTTGAAAAGTCATGATGTCTGGAACTAACTCTAAAACAGTGCAGGAAAAATTTGTGTGTACGTGTGTGGAGGGAGGGAGGAAAGGAGAGAGAGGGAGGGAGGGAGGGAGAGACTGACACCAATGCTGTAGAATTTGTGCATCTAATCTATTTGGGCACAGGGTCTATTTGTACAGGGTTCTTTGTACTGTATTTGCAGCTATTTCCATAAATTTGAAAGTTTTTAAAAACAACAACAACAACATAAAGTAAATAACTTAATTAACCAGGTAGGAGAAGGATTCATGTTATGCAAGGTGACACGTCAAGCTTAAATAATTACCTTACAACTCAACCAGGAGGTGTGTTGTTATAGCTGTATTCTATTAGACTATAAATCCTAGCAAAAGTTCTAGTAGACTCTATAAATTCTTAACAAAAGAAACAAGAGGGAACATATTTCTGGAATCTCCAAATGTGGAGACAAGATTTTCAGGCATGGGAAAAATCTTGTGGTGCAGGGTGAGACCGAGGTCCTGGCCAGAAAGGAAATCCCAGATTATGGAAAGTACCTGGGGGGCGGGTTGGGGGGGCACGGATATGTAAAAGGACAACTAGTAGAAGTCACAGCAGTGTTGTTACATTTCCACATCCAGTGTATCATCATCTTGGTTCTTTTTTGTCCATTAAATGGTTTCAATTGTATTTTCTTATTTTAATGAAACTTCATTTTCAATTAGAAGTTATTTGCAAAGTACGATTTAAAAAAGTAGCCATTTTATAAACATTATTGCTAGATAAAATAGTTCCTTCCAATAAATGATACGGTTTTCTATGCACGTACAGTGTCTGGAGTTTTGTGCAGTAGCTCTGTGTCTTTTTGGTTCTTTTTACTTACTTACCCCTTACTGATTCTCCTTCGGTACAGTTGGGGTTGGCCGTGCAGAGAAATGTCTTTGGCAGTTCTTTGGCAGGTCAGAAGAAGAGGCGTGCGTAGAAGGAAAGGTTTTCAGCTCCTGGAGTTCCATTTTGTGCCAGCCTCAGTGGCGCCAGTCTTAAATAGTCTGTGCACACACAGCATTCATCTGCCTTTCTGGGAAATCCTGGAGGCTTGGATATCAGTGATTAGCATTTGAGAAGGTGGGGAAGGCTGGCTTGGAAAGCGGCAGTTACAAAAATTTTCTTCTCCTGGGTCTTTGGTGGCATTGCAGCTCACTTGGTGTCACCTGCGCGTCCTCAGTGTGGAGCTTGTTGGAGGTCTGAGTCCAGCTCCCAGGCTGTGGCTGCTCCCAGTGCCGTGGCATTTAGTTGGCACGTTCAGCAGAAGTTGCTAGGCTTAGAGCAGCTTTCATTTTTGTGCCCTAGAGGTGGTCCATTCGGAAAATTATTGAGGCATGCCCACACGGAGACACGGGGAGCTGGCACTGCCCTGGCCTTCTCTGTAGTGAAACAGGAGATCTAATCTTCAGAACTATCAATCCAATCTGTTTCCTTGGCTGTGTACTCACTTAAGAAAAGAAATATTGTTTTCAAACAAATGCATTCACTCTCAGCAAGCTATGTTGTTGAGTCAATTTGCTCTGCCTAATACCTATCATTTGCTCTCAGTAATTTAAAATGCACAGGCACCATTCAGTGTAATTGATCTTTTGGGTTGAAGGATTATGTCAAGCAGTGTGCTTCTTTGTCATGTATAGAAGTTAAAAGCCAACCTACATACAAGCTGATAAATTGGATATTTTGGATATTCTTTGAACACATTGCATTTTTAAAATTACACAACTTTTTTTTAATACTTGCCAAAGTATATACAATCCAAAGATTTTACTTCTGATGATTGAAGATCACTTTTTTTTTTTCCCCTAAACAACAGGGTGAGTACATTTTCTTCTACTAGAGAGTTGTTTAGCTAGTTGGAGACAAATGTGAATCCCCCTTAACATTGTTCTAATGAGCCTCGTAGTGTGTGTTAATTGTGAATTCCAAGAGTAGAAATCATCTCTATTTGAACATATATGTGGTGAGAGTAGAGAACTTGACACAGCCTTGGATGTGGTTTGGGCATGGTTTGTTATTTAGATACCCTGTTCATGTTCTAATGATCTGTTTGTTGTTGGAAGGGGACTAGGGTTCAAACTGAAACCTTCCACATGGAGCAATGGAATCTTCACCACTGGGTAAAACTTGGGCCTAGCTAGGGGGTCTGGATACCACTGTTGTCTCATTTCACAATTGTTTCCCTGTCCTTGAACCCACAATTCAATAAGGCAATAGATCATAGAAGACTTCCAAAAGACCAAACAAGAACTGAACAGTTTCTTTTTATCATCTATCATTTTGCTTTTTCATAACTCCAAATTCTTGGGAATTTCCATAGTTCAACTCTGAAATGTGGACCTCTTCCCAGTCAGTAACCAGATAATGTCTTTTGTTGGCATGCACTTTATGATGTTGGAAGTGAGAAATTACTACAAACAATTAATGGAGAATTCCATTACTTGTAGGATTTCCTTTCCTTTGAGGCTTCTGGTTTGGAGATGAAATGCATTTGGTCTTAGAGAAGAAGATGCAAGCAACCACAACAGCCTGAAATTATCCTTCTGTCCTGAAAATATTAGAACGGCATTGATTTATAGCCCTATGGGCCCAACCCACACTAAGGAGACATAAGGAGAGAGGGTAGTGAGGGGCACTTTGGATATATGTTTGTCCAGGAGTTACCCTGGAGATTTGGGGAAGAGAGTAAGAGGTATGCAAACTTTCCATCTAGTGGCAAAGAACCAGCTACTTCTTCAATTAAACTTTTTTTTTTCCCCCTTGGCAGAGACTTCACATGATCCACCTTGAAATACTTTTTCTGGCAACATCATTGCTGTAAAAAAGGAGAAGGGAAATTGAGATGTGAGGCAGAGCAGAAACATTTTTAATACTGTTATATGGGTGGGAAAGGAAGAAAACATTTGCAGACAAAAAAATCTGCCAGAAAATAGTTTCCTTCTTTATAAAATTATGAGGTTGGTCTAAATATGAGCTTTATAGTCTGCTTCAGTTCCAAACTGATTCTTCGATCCATTTCGTCTTCATTCTTTGAATGGTATTCTTTTTAATAGGAGTCACAAAACACTTCTTTTTAGTAAATATCCATGAAGCCCATCTCTTGGTTAACAGTGGTGATTATTCTTTGTAGAGACACCAGTTAGAATGCCTCAAAGCCAGAAATCAGGTCCACTCAAATATCCACATTGTCTTACCAAAAATGGAAAGAAAGAAAAAAAAAAGAAGAAGAAAACAGAGAGGGAGAAAAAGACTTACCTGGAGTTAGGTGAGACTTTGAAGAGGTATTATATATGTGGAGATGGGGGATGAGAAAGAACAGAAAAAGATTTAGTACAAACCACAGAGGAAGTACCTCAAGTAGAAGCTGGGTTCACTTGAAATGTGTTCATCTTCTTTGAATTTTTCATCCGACTTTCCTTTTAGTTTGCCGTAGAGTTCACAATGAAGTATTAGCAAGGCTTATTTGCAAAAGAGAAGATACTACAAGTACCATTTGTCATTTGAAAATCTCTTTCATTGGTTTCTGGACCTAATTTTTCCCCAACACCGTTCTTCCCCCTCAGCATTATCCTCCTTCAGATGCTCCATTCCGCCTGTCCACTCATCTCTCTGCTTTCAGCAAGGTCCCTTTGCTTCCAGCAGAGCTGTCTCAGCTCAAATGTGTATCTTCTTCTTCACACCTACTTCCCTCCCACTCACTAGTCTCTGCTCTCCACACCTTCTCTGCATCCAAATAATAGACGTTTATCAAAGGAAATTGTAGCCTCTAAGAGGCAGGGAGGCTTCTCACCCACAGTCTCAGCCACAGTGATATTTTTTTTTCCTTGTCTCTTTGTGTATGTGTGTATTGTATCAGATGGACACATTCTTCTCAGAATGCCTAGAGATCTTTCCACTGACTTAAAAACAGCAGCAGCAGCAGCAGCAGCAGCAGCAGCAGCAGTCCCTCAGCAGCTTCAGCATTACTTATTGCCAGCTGTGCTCCCTGAGAAGCAGGCTCTGAGACAGATGATCATGAAGGCGATTTAATGGGGGAGAGCTCTTAGGATCTACACCAGTGGAGAGGAAGGGAAAGAAGCAGGACTGGACCAAGGGAGAAAGTGGTTGTGATGCTAGTCTCTTATGGTTTGGATGTGAGGTGTCTGCCCAAAGCTCCTGTTAATGCAGGAATATTCAGAGGTGAAAATGATTTGATTGTGAGAGCCGTAACCTAATCAGTCATCTCTGTTTGAATGGACTGACTGGCTGGTATTGGTAGGGCATGGCTGGAGGAGGTGGGTCACTGGGGGCATGCCCAGGAAGGGCTCATCTTCCCTGCAGGCCCCTTCCTTCATCCCTCTTTCTGCTTCTGGATGCTGTGAGCTGACAGCTTTTATCTGCCTCTGGCCATCTGTCAAGATGTGCTGCCTCACTTTGGGCCCAGAGCAATGCAGTTAGCCCATTGGGGATATGGCCAGGGTATATATGTTTTGTCCCTGGCCAGTGGAGTTTTCTCTCTTGGCTTCCTAGTGCCACATTCCTAGCTGCTTTCCTCTGCCATGTCCATCTGCCATGTTGTTCTGCTCACCTTGGGCCCTAAGGAATGGAACTGGCCATCTATGGACTGAGACCTGTGAAACTGTGAGACTTAAGTAAACTTTTCCTCCTTTATGTTGGTCTTTTCTTGTCTTTTGCTCAACTGCAGTGAAAAAGCTGATTAAAACAACCTGTTAGTACTAGATTTTTTTTTATCAGATGGTCCCTTGGTCACACCCTTGTCTTCTTCCAAACAGGTTTTTTTTTTCCCCAATAAGACATTTCCAATAGGAAATTTCCGAAATTTTAAGTTCTTCTTCCCTTTTGATTAACAATTCCATCTTTAATTAATTTCTATCTTTTACTTAAAGCTTTCAAGAGGAATCAGGTACCCCTTATACACTTAGATTAGATATTTCCTTACCCAAATATCCAATATCATTGATTTCAAGTTCTACCTTCTGTACAATACAAACACGAGTTAGAAGTTCTTTGCTACTTTATAAAGGACTTTCTTACAGTTTCTAGAACATGCTTCTCATTTTCATTTGAGACCTTATCAGAAGAGTCTTTACCATCTATATTTCTACCAGTATTCAGTTTATGACCTTTTACATATTCTCTAAGAAGATTTAGGCTTTTTCTGTAGCTCCCTTTCTCTTCTTTTGAGCCCTCATCAGATTCACCCCTTAGTGGCCCACACATAGCAATATAAACTTTTTCTAGCATGTAGCGCAAAACTCCTCTAGCCTCTACCTGTTAACCCAGTTCCAAAGCCACGTCCATGTTTTTAGTGTCTCACTTCTTGGCACCAATTTTCTCTTTTTAGATGATTTGGGCTGCTAAAACAAAACACACAAAAAAATGCCATAGACCAGGTGGCTTATAAACAACAAACATTTAAATCACTTCTGGGGGATGTGAAGTCTTGGACGATGGGGCCAGCAGACTCAGTGTCTGGTGAAGGCCCACCTCCTGGGTCACAGATGGTAACTCCTTACTGTGTCCTCAGGTGGGAGAAGGGCTCAGGGGGTCTCTTTCAGACCTCTATTATAAGGACATGAATCATATTCATGCGGGTTCCTCTTCCATGACCTGATCATTTCCCAAGAGCCCCACCTTCTAATCCATCACCTTAGAGGCAAGGATTTCACCATATGAATTTTGGGGTGACATATTGTTCAGACCATACCACTTGTTAATCATCATAGGGGTCTGACAGTAAGGACTGTCCTCCAGGAAGCACTCAGGGTAGCTGGGACAATATTTCCTCATTTCTGAGAGGGAAATCTAGGCAGGACCATCACTGCATCCACTATAATTATCTTCCAGAAAAGTAACACAATTGAAAAAAGTGTGGATCAAGATTAAGATCTCAGAGGAGGTGGAGCTTAGGAAGAAAAATAAAAATGACATTAAAAACATTTAAAAGCACAACAAACTTCTAGGCATGAAAAATCTTTGGAAGCTACCTATTTCCAAATGCCCCAGAGCAACTGGCATCAGCAGCCTCCCCGGGCAGCATGCCTTTTCCAGAATCTTGTTCTTTAGATGTTGAGAAGGATTTCTGTGACATTCAGATCTTCTGATTCTGGTTTTCTCACTAGCTTTGTGCTTTGCTGGCTGCACCTCTGAGTTCTTTTTGGCTTAAGATACAATATATTTTATACTTCTTTTTACTTTTTTTTCCTTCCTTTTAAACTTTTATAAGTTTTAGAAAAAGTGCCTGGGTAACTATCAGGCTTTCTCTTAGATATGGATGATGACTAAAATAACTCTCCTTTGGGGAGTTTAGTCTTCCCTGTATAGCAAGAAGATCTCAAACACCTGAAGTGCAGTGAATCACATTCCTCTCACATTTCTTTTAAAAATCAAATGCATATATATATATTTTTTTAAAAGAAATGTGAGGGAAATGTGGCTTGTGCAAAATATCACTGAATAACTATGTAACACACGCCAGGCCACACATTTAGCAAGGAATTACTGTAAGAGGGTATCAGTTGCTTAATATCATACCTTTAGGTCTTTTCCATGTGTTTTTATCTTTAATTCTTACCATAGTCCAACAAGTTTGGTGTATTGGTCATGGTTTTGACCAGGAAATGGGTTTTTAGATAGGTGATATACTTTTCTTCAGATCATTTAGCTTGTAACTTGCTGGAAAAATTGAATCCAAGTGTCCTTTATTTTTCTCTCCCTAACTTTAGACTTCCTCATGTGCAAGGACTCTGTTTTCTACTTTTTTCAAGTTTCCTCCCAAAATTCAATAGAACACACTATGTATTTACTAAGAATTTTGTTTTAGCTTGAAGTGATTTTATTAGTCAGACCAAAAATAATTTTTTAAAGGAATCATTAGTACATGAGTGGTGGTTTGGCTTGTTTCAGAAACAGAGTTTTGGGCTGGGGATGTGGCTCAAATGGTAGTGCGCTCGCCTGGGATGTGTGCGGCCCGGGTTCGATCCTCAGCACCACATACAAAACAAAGATGTTGTGTCCGCCGATAACTAAAAAAAAAAAAAAAAAAAAAAAAAAATTAAAAAATTCTCTCTCCCTCTCTCTTTAAAAAAAAAAAAAAAAAAAGAAAAAGAAACAGAGTTTTAATTCCAAGTGTTAAAAGTTTTACCTCCCAGCTATCTGTTGAAGCTGGGTGTTTCTCTTCCCTTCTTGCAATAGATTGCTGATTGTTTTCCATGCCTCTGCCTTGGCGCTATCTCCACAGGACCCCACATAAGATTCTTCTAAGTTATACTTGCTACCTCTTTCTTTAGCCTTCATCATCTCTAGAGAATAACTCAGCTCCTTAATTTGATGCCCAAGGGTCTTCACCACCTGATAGATCTCACTAGTTCTTTCTCTTGCTGTTTCCCCAACAAAACAATCTCCTCAGCCACCTTTCTGTGACCTACTTCTGTATCTCATGTTTATAGTCACATGAGCTGTGTAACCATGCTTCAGTGGACAGTGGATGATACATCTATGACAGTATATAGTGTATATCTTAGGAGTGTCAAAGGTGATGTCATCCAGGTTTGTATAATCTCCTTCAGTGATGTTTGTACAATGATGAATTCGCCTGATGACCCATTTCTCAGAACATATTGCCATTGTTCAGCAACGTGTCACTGTGCTTTCACATCTTGCTTATTGTTGGGCCAAATGCATGTATGACATACCTGGTGTAAGTATATATGCATCTGAAGAGCAGAAATATTTAGGGATTCTAATACCACAAGTATATACCTGTGTATTTTCTTTTGTTCATTTTATAATTATTGTCTGTCATTTCCAGTAAAGTTATCAAAGGGTGCATGACTCTTTGAGTTACTACCGAGATAATGCAGAATAAAGATTCATTTTATTGACTGAGAGAACTACAGTTGGAGGAAAAACTGTAAAAATAGTTCTATTTCTGGTTCTATATTTGACTTGTACCATGCCTAATGTACTATTATATATCAACTTGGTTATCAAAAAATTTATTTATTTTTGTGGTACAGTGGATTAAACTCGAAGGTGCTCTGATACTGAGCCACGCCCATAGTCCCTTTTTAAAATTTTATTTTGAGACAGAGTCTTGCTAAATTTCCAGGATGGCTTAGAACGTTTACTTTAGCCTCCCAATTACGGGCATGTGCCATTAAACCTGGATTAAAAAATATTTGTTGAATGAACTGCATCTAATGAATTATATAAGTTATATGTTTTATATAAATATTCACATATTTGAATAATAAAAATATTTTTTGAACCATAGCATTCAGAATGTAAGATTTTTAAATTATTTATAAACTTCATTAGTTTTGCTTTTCTAACTTACAGTGAAAGGGAAATAACATGATAAATGCCAGTTCATGTTAAAACTCTTCTTGATATTTTGTTTCAATATTTTTATCTTAGCAATTTTAACAAGTCATAGTATATCTTTTTGGTAATCCTTATGAACCATTTTAATAGAGTATTATGGTCCAAAATTTTTTGGTAACCGTAGGTTAATAAACTACAGGAGGACTGAATGGATATTTATAATTTATATAACATCATAAGATATAAAGTAACTGTATAAGTTCTTCATATTTCTCTCAACTGGGTTGCTCACATCAAGTTGCAACATAAAATTATTTTTATTTATACTTTGTAACTTCTCTGATCCTGTAGAGGCAGAAAACTGATTCTGGGTTTGTGTTTCAGTGGGATGTGTAAAAAATCAGTGCACCACCTGTAGATTTTGGGGTTTGTTATTCCAAATGGGTCTGTCACACATTGGGTGAAGCACATTCTGCAGTTCAGGGTGAAGAATTTTATTCCCATTCTTTTTGCTATAAGGTGACTTGGAAACCTCTGAAGTTAAGTAGGAGGGACAGGAATGAGTCTAGGCATTTCTCCTGATATCCAAGAGGAGCCTCATCAACATTGCCTGCACTAAGTGAGCAGGATCATGCTGAGGATGATTTCCCAGGTAGTAAGCATGACTAAAGAGGACCTGATGGTCCTTACCTTCTTTCTACTACAGTTATTTTTCTCTATTATAAATACCATCCTTTCCTCAGAATCGGGAGCCTCAAAGTATGAACATTATACTGGGTAGGTTCCCCAGTTCTCTCAACTTCTTGTCAAGTGAGTCCACCAAGGACCACCTATAATGTGTATTATTGAGACTCAAACATAGGTATATAGAGCATTAATAAGGAACCACATAAATCATCTATATAATATATGAAATTCACATCTTCATAGATACTTGTGACAAATGGTCATCTAGAATCTTGGCCACCTGCAGGGATCATGATTTTACCTTTGCAAAGTTCTGGCCTTTATTATTCCTCACTGCTGTAATTGTTATTTCTCTTTTTTAAGGTGATTCTAAATGTACCTTCCTCTAATTTCCAACTGGGTCCTACTGCTATTCCCTGGAACCACATAGAAAGCCAACATCACTTCCGCACCTCAGCTCTTCCTTTTTGAAAATGGCTAGCCCTCCCCCGATGTTGGCTCCCTCTGTGTGGCCATCTCTAGTTCTAAGAGTTTCTCCTGTGATTCAAACCAAATTCTTTCCATATGTTGAACCAACCTTGCATCCTTGGGATGAATCCCACTTGATCGTGATGTATTATCTTTTGGATATGTTTTTTTATTCAATTTGCCATAATTATATTGAGAATTTTTGCAACTATGTTCATTAGAGATATTGGTCTGAAGTTTTCTTTTTTTGATGTGTGTTTGCCTGGTTTTGGAATCGGGGTGATATTGGCCTCATAGAATGAGTTTGGAAGTGGTCCCTCTTTTTCTATTTCCTGAAATAAATTGAAGAGTATTCATACTAGTTCTTCTTTAAAGGTCTTGTAGAACTTGGCTGTGTATCCATTCGGTCCTGGCTTTTCTTTGTTGGTAGACTTTTGATGGCATCTTCTATTTTGTCACTTGAAATTGATCTGTTTAAATTGTGTTTATCATCCTGATTCAATTTTGGCAAATTATATGACTCTAGAAATTTGTCTGCTTTCGATATTTTCTATTTTATTGAAGTACAAGTTTTCAAAATAATTTCTAATTATCTTCTGTATTTCCATAGTGTCTGTTGTGATATTTCCTTTTTTTTGTCACCTATGTTAGTAATATGAGTTTTCTCTTTCCTTTTCTTTGTTAGCATGGCTAAAGGTCTGTCAATTTTATTTATTTTTTTCAAAGAACCAACTTTTTCTGTCAATTGTTTCAATTTTATTGATTTTAGCTCTGATTTTAATTTTTTCCTGTCTTGTACTGCTTTTGGTGTAGATTTGTTCTTTTTTTCCTAGGGCTTTGAGATGTAATATTAGGTCATTTATTTGTTGACTTTTTCTTCTTTGAAGGAGTTAATGCCATGTAATGAACTTTCATCTTAGAACTGCTTTGTTAGTGTCCCAGAGATTTCGATATGTTGTATCTGTGTTCTCATTCACCTCTAAAAATTTTTAATCTCCTCCTTGATGTTTTCTGCAACCCATTGTTCATTCAGTAGCATATTATTTAATCTCCAGGTGTTGAAGTGGCGTTTATTTCTTATTTTATCATTGATTTCTAATTTTGTTCTATTGTGATCTGATAGAATGCAGGGTAGTATCTCTACTTTTTTATATTTCTAAGAGTTGCTTTGTGGCATAGAATATGGTCTATTTTAGAGAAGGACCCATGTGCTTCTGAGAATAAAGTGTATTCTCTCATTGAAGGATGAAATATTCCATATATGTCAGTTAAGTGTTAGTTATTAATTGTATTATTGAGTTCTATAGTTTTTTTGTTCAGCTTTTGTTTAGAAGATCTATCTAGTGATAAAAATGGTGTGTTAAAGTCACCCAAAATTATTGTGTTGTGGTCTATTTGACTCTTGAACTTGAGAAGAGTTTGTTTGATGGACGTAGATGCTCCATTGTTTGGGGCATATGTATTTGTAATTGTTCAGTCTTGTTGGTGTATGGTTCCCTTGAGCAGTATGTAGTGTCCTTCTTTATCCTTTTTGATTGACTTAAGATTGAAGTCTACTTTATTTGCTATGAGGATGGAAACCCCTGCTTGCTTCTGCAGTCCATGTGAGTGGTATGATTTTTCAAACTCTGAAAGAACAGAGGCAGGATAACTACTTTTTCACTCATTCTGGACACTCTACTTCTATAATCAGCCTAGGTGAGAATGAGTGTTTTGGCAACAAAGGCATAGTATTGATTGTTACTGAACTTAAATCTAACTAAAATTCTGATTTGTATTCTTTTACAACACATTCAATTCATCCTGTATTTAAGTTGTTTTAATTTTGACTTTAAGTGCAATGGCTTCTTTTATTTTAATTATCCCTTGTTGGGTTTAATCTATCATTTTTTCGCCTATTAATGTAGTTTTGGAATTTGATAGTTATTCACCGTAACTATATTTGATAGTTATTCACTTCTTGTTTCATATTATCTTTGCTCTTGAGAAACATACAATCTCTGTCCAAGTCACGGACAAAAATACGGTGGTCCCTTCTTATCTGCAGTTTTCCTTTTTGTTTCTTCAGTTACCTGTGGTCACCTGCAGTCTGAAAATATTAAATGGAAAATTTGGGGAGTAAATGATTCATAAGTTTTGAATAATTTTTATTATAGTATACTGCTATTGTTTTTCTTACTAGTTATTATGGTTACTATCTTACTGTGCCTAATTTATAAATTATACTTTATCATAGTTATGTATAGGAAAAAACAGTATATACAGGATTCAGTACTGTTTTTTCTTATTAGAGCATTATAATTAGATACAGCATTTAGATTCTTTTTGATAAAATTATACAAAAAGGAATTTGACTTCAATCCTTATTGCCCTCCTTTTCTCCTCTCCTCCCTCCCCTTTTTCTCCCTCCTCTACTCATCTTCTTCTTTGTCTTTCTTTCTTTATTTTTGATCGGTACTTTTTAATATAAACACACAGGTGCAATTCCTTTGATATATTTATATATGTATGTAACATGATTTTGTTAAGATTCATTCTGTATTTCTTTTCCTTTCCCTTCCTTCCTCCCTCCCTCTTATCTCCTACTTCTACTCCACTGATCTTCCTTATATCTCTCTATCTGATCCTCCATTGCCTTTTCCCCCTTATTTTTGTCTAGCTTCCACATGGAATACATTCAACCCTTGATTTTCTGAGTCTGACTTATTTCACTTAGTACATTTTTCTCCATTTCTATCCATTTACTGGCAAATGCCATTATTTCATTCTTCTTGATGGCTGAGTAAAACTCCATAGTGTGTGTGTGTGTGTGTGTGTGTGTGTATCACATTTTCTTGATTTCCTCATCTACTGATGGGCATCTGGACTTGTTTCATAATTTGGCTATTGTGAATTGTGCCACTATAAGCTTTCTAGTGCATGTATTGCTAAGATGTGCTGAGTACTGTCTTTTTTCAGATTTTTTTTTGGGGGGGAGCTTCTATACTGATCTGGTCAAAGAAGAGCAAAGCACCAAAAAACTAGAGGGCCTTCTATCCTTTAACATTTGTTCATTAATTATAACTTTTTACCTATAATCACTAACCGAAATCATACGTATGAAATACCACATTAACCAATGTATGAGTTTTTGTTGTGAGAAACCAGAAATGCTCTGGGTGGAGGGGGTGGGAGGAATGTTGGGAAATTAACTGAAGGGGCATGAGGGAGCTTTCTGAGATAATGAAAATTTTCTGTATTTAGATGGCTTGTAGTTTATGTGTCCATGTGCCTTTGTAAGAACTGCGCAAACCTTGCATTTAAATATCTGTGCATTTCATTTTAAGTAAATCATCTCAGTCATAAAAATGGTGAAGAAATTCATTTATTTCTCATTATCAGCTATTAAGATTTAAAGATCAGTTTTGTAAATTAAAATCTTGAGGTTCAGAATATTGAAATGACTTTGTTGGTATTTGTCTGATGCAATCCAAAGTAAAATGCAGAACTCAACCACTATTTTGTATGAATTGCTTTTTCAGTTCATCCTTTGAATAGCACTTCTTTAATGTGTGGGATGGGAAATAATTTTCTTTCAAGTAGTCTTCTTGATATTTGAAAAAAAAAGGCAGATAATAGCATTAGTTTATTTTAGATGTTTTTGGTTAGTTATTGGGTTTGTTCTATTTCTAAGCTCTTGGAAGCTTGGGCTTTATAAATAGTCTACCAAAATGCTGTATTCAGTGAGTGTTTATTTAGAATGAAGAAAATTAGGTGTCATATTATCTGTTATGTCTATTAAGTGTTCTTTGTAAATCACTTTTCTAGAGGACCTCTCTTTTTAGAGGCAATATTGTGTGTCAGTCATGCTGTATCACAAGAGATTATGAGCTGTGATTACATGGTAGGATCACGTATTCATTAGTAAGGTGCTGACCACTATATTGGAAGCTAATTAAATGAGAAGAGTTGTTTTTCAGAGGTGAAGTCAAAGCATGCTCATGTCCTGCACTTCCCCTTTTAAAGTAATCCCTTACATTATATGGTACTTTTTATTCTTCATGCCCTCTTGTACATGTTATAAAATTCTATTCTTATAAGAAGCCAGAACATATTTTATTAGGTTTGACACTCTGAACAAAGATTTGACAAAAATCATGCTTTTTCTAATCAAAATCTTCACTTCATCCCAAACCTAGTTCTAAATTCTGTCCTCCACTTCCTCCCCGCATCTTTAGCTGATGTCTCCTAATGAAAACATCCCAAGCCATCTGTGTACTACCCATGCTATGCTATTACCATGCCATCTGCCTCATACTTGGTCTTAATTTTATTTTTGTGGACATGTTTTAGATTTTCCAACCATATTGTAAATTCTTCTGCTTCTCTTATGTCTGGATGTCCCTGTTACGGAGTCAGAGAAAAATTTGTTGCTTTATGAATACTTTCTGAACAAAGCTTGCCTTGTAATATAAACACAAAGCTGCTAGTAATGTGTGGCTCAACATATGTAATGAAAGCTGGTTGGGTTAGATCACTTGAGAATAATATGAGCAAATTCATTACATGATTAGAAGCAAACAGCAGTTCCACATTCTTAGTGCAGTTTTAATTGGAATCTTGTCTTTCTGGGCTTTCTGAGTTCTAACATAAACTCTTTGGAACCTTGTTAATGAAGCAATATGGTATGGGGTAAAAAAGAGTCATGTTCACATCAGTTGGCATGTATTTAAGACTCTGCCACTTTCTGGCTATGTAAAGTGGGGTGGGGTGAGGGGGACCCTGTGAGGATTAGTTGAAGCAAAGGGATGCTTGTCCTATGACCCAACAAAATACAGGGGATATGATATTCCCTCAACTAGGCAAGTTCTATTATTTCCCCTTATCTCAGTGGTATCTATTTAATTAATTTTATTTCCTTTTAATAAATTGATTTTTAAGAAGCACAGAATTATATATTCTTTTTGCAAAAATTTAGAGAAGTATAAAAGAAAATAAGCAAGAACTCATCTTGATGAAAGATGGAATATTTTTAATGTAATGAAAGCCAATTTTTTATACGAGGCTTCTAAAAAAGTAATTCTCATTCTTAATATTTATCCAGCTTTTTTTTCTTTCATTCCTTCATTTATTGAATGAACATTTATTCAATGCCCGCTATACATCAGGCATTACTCCGGATAGCAACAGAACAGTAAGCGAGGCAGGATCCCTGCCTTCATGGGGCTCCTCTCTCCTCCCCTTCCTTTTGTTGGGGGGAGAGAACACAATATACATATAATCAGATGTATCATAGGATGTGAGATAGTTATAATGCTGTGGCTGAAATGTCACTGGGTGCATGGATTGACATTGATGGCAATGCTTCTTTATGAGGGTGGTTAGAAGAGGTCTAGCTGAGGAGGTGACATTGCATCATAGATCAAAAAGGAGCAAGGGAGAAAGCCATGTAACCATCTGGGTGAGAGAATCCAGGCAGAGGAACAGTGAGCCTATTGAGGTTCAGCATGTGGGGGAAAGCCCTGTGTGGAACAAATTAATGTAGCTCTCCGAAATACTGTGATCACTTGAAGCTTGGAGGGCTAGTCATCTGATGGTCTTCTCGGGGCTTCAAATCTTGAAGCCAGGTTGGTACCTGTTGCTCTGCTTATGCCAGTACCTTAATTAAGGCTTTGATTTCATGTGAATATTTTTGTTTTCTTGGTATACAGAATTGACCTTTTATAACCCAAACCTTCAGCTATGGAGAGGAAGCACTGCTCTAGAAAATGACTGAAATAGAAAACTACTCTCATTCTAGAGGGTGTAGGCATTTTCTCGCTGAGGTTTGTGAGTTACTGCTGGGCTAGGCTGGAACTAGGAAGACCTTCTGAGCCACGGTTTCCTGGCTTAGTGTCATTCTGTTTCAAGTGAATTATTATAAGAGCAGATGCATTTATGCAAATCCAGCTGTAAAAATATGTTTCAAGGAAAATAAGAATTATTTTTGTATTATCCATTCTGGCTTCTAAATCATTATAAAACACTGAGCTGACTTTAGTCATAGAACAATTAAATTGTGTGAACAATTATTCAAAGAACACTTCTAATCAGATGTCTATTATCTTTTATAAATCCTGAGAATGTTATAGTAATGTCTATTTGAAATCTGAAAAACAAGAAAATTCAAATTATCATTTCTATTCTTATGTGTTCAGAAGAGAAAAGTGTTTCTAATGGGAAGAGATAATGCGTAAAGATGACTTCAAATAAACTACCGTAGGTAAATTTCGGTCAAGATCCTGTTAAATCTCTTACGCTTCTATAAATCCATATAGTTGCAAATGATTGTTGAACCCAGTAGTGATTCCCCACAGTAACTTCTGAATAAGGCAAATTTAAATGTTGGTCCATGCAGCAGCTTCAGTGTCATATACATACCTCATTGCTTTTCACTTTTCTGAAATGGGTAATGGAAACTTGGATCATTGGAACAATCAAAGGAACAAAACAATATGTTCTCAGATGATTCCATCACCATTCCCAGTGTGGATTTACTAAACCTGTCTCATTTTTGGCTTTTTCTTTTGAGGGAATTAGGATTAGTAAAAATATGTATCTAATTGTATAATGAAAAAACCTAAAAAGTCCATTTGCCTTTCCTCCTAAGCAATTCCTTCCTTCTTGCTTTTAACTCAACAGAAACAACTTCCAGGTTTTCAGATTATCACAACATGCTTTTTTACATATATCCCAAATCTAGCTACTAGATTAATATACAAAAATTATAGAAGAATTCCTAGGGATTAGATTGTCCAGAAAATTTCTGTTGTTAGGAGCCTTTTTGCCGAAATATTTAAGTCAATATTAACTAATTATGGTTGAGAAGAGAAATAATATGACTTCTCTTTTGTAATGTTGGGGACTGATCACCTCTGATTTATCTCGACAGTCTAGACTTAGAAATTTTTTTTCTGTGGAAAAACAGATACCAGGAAGACTTGCATGCTTGTGATTCATGCAGTGTTTGACTTATGTTTTTCAAGCTGCAATAGTTCAGAATCACAGCACTTCTCATCACCACCAAGCAAACCCAGAAAATACAGCATCCTTTCACTTGAGACTCCTGAGTTGGCCGTACATGGAAATGTCAGGAGAATTTTGTGGCAACCACGTGCCACAGGCATGCGAGGATGTGGTACCACTGGAACGAACCCTCCCATTTCACTGACAACATATGTTATATATTAATATGGTTCTGGCCTCTGGATTTTAATTTCTTGGGAATGGGTTCTATATTTGGGTGAAGAATTGTCTGGTCTAATTGTCTTTATTATAATCATTTGGATTAAATGATTATTTTCCATGCAAATCTAAATAAGACTCAGACACTGTGGGTGCCAAGGATTTCTGTGTGATTCAGGGTTAAGAATAACAAGGGAGCCTGTTCTCTGTTAGTGGTGAGAAATCATCTTTGGAGGCAAACACTCATATATACTCGCATCAAGACTTGAATGAATGTACTGGTTGGACTTCAAACCCAAACCCAAAACTATTGCCAGTAACCAGAGGTGCATCCTTGCAATCCACGTGGCAAACAGTGAGGGAGATTTGGAAATACTCACTTGCTGTGATTGGGAACCACAGAAAAGGAGACTTTCAGGCTATTCTGATAGAAAATAGTGAACTGTCTCAACTTTGTCCAATTTGGAAATTTCCTTTTTGAATTTTTTTCCTCCCCTTTTTTGACTTTTGAAAGTAGCAACATAATACTGGTCCCAGACCTTCAAGGAGAAAACCTAAATTAATTTCTTCCTATCATACGCCACTTAAGAGAAAAACACTACTTTTTTGTATTCAAATGTACAATTGGAGCACTGACCTCTGACTTGTACTCATTTCACATACAGATAAGACAGTGGGTTTTAAAAAGCATATCATCTTTACACAATGTACAAATAATAGTAGTTATGAGTGGTAATAGTGGTTTGGATTATTCATATTCTCTTGTCATCTTTTAAACATTTTTTTTATTTGTCCTTTGATCCTTTAGGCATCCTTTGAGTTTGTATTCTTCCTTTAGAGCTGAGAGTTTTATCTCATGACCCCTCATTTCCATTTGCCTTTCTCTTGGTTTACACCCCTTGACACTTAGGGAAGGGAAAATTCTTTTGCCAGATTCTTAGGCTTTGGCTTCAGGCAGAGTTCCATGAACACCCACGAAGCAAAGACCACTGTTTGGAAGGAAAAGTAGACAACCATTTTCTTTTGAATTCTTGTTGCTTGTTGTAGGAACTTAGAAGTGAGGGACAACAGCCAGGCTGGAGAGCATAAATCGTGGGAGTGACAGGAGGAACCTTTGACCCAGCTGTTTGTGGTCAGCATAGGGAGTAGGGGCATGGTACAAATCATGCAGATTTATTGATGGACAAATTAATAAATCGCCAAACTCAGGAGGAAACATAGAAAACAGTGATTTTCAGCGGATGCCATCATGTTTGTCACTAACTCATTTCTGTAAATACCTCCAACTAGTTTTTTTGTGGATTTCGAATGGTCTTTTTTTCAAATTAGATGAAGAGATGGGGATTGCATTGGAGAGTACAGACTCTTTTCCCACATGAGATGTTCTTTTTTCTTAAATTGTACTCACAAGCTTTTTGTAAATATTACAAAAGAGATAAAAATTTCTTGACCTCAGTGTGGAATCAGAATGTCACAATTGAGCATTTAAATAGTTTTTATGCAATCCTATGATCAGTTGGGTCCATTCTGCCTACCAAGTAGTGTTGCCAGTCACTGAAGTTTTGCAAAGTAGAGTTTATTCATGAGGTAGACCAATGGAGAGGAAGTTTCCAGACTCAAACTGCCTCCCCAAGGATAGGTTTAGGGAAGGGTATGGGACAAAGAACAGGGTGGTCTGAGGTCTAGGGAGAAGTGAAATGTGAGGTACTTGGTAGGCTGTGCATGTGAACTAACTTCCCACCTTTTCATATGAGGCCTGTTTAGAAAATGCTAGTGTTGGCATGATCTGTACGTAGGATTTTTGCTCTCTGAGGTCACCTGTCCAATCTTTGTGGAGATCCAAGGGGTTGGTGGCTTTGGTTTGAGCTGGATAAGGCTGTATGTCGAAATCCCTAAAAGAATGATGAAAACCAATTCTTACCAGGTAACCATATATGAGAAGCATTATCTGTAGTAATGCCAGCAGGGGTTCATTACTTTTTTGTTTAGTAAAGTGGCTTCTATGACAAGTGAAAATAGAGGGCTTGTTCAGTTTTTTTTTTCTTAGTTTTGAAAAGAAGAATATGCTCTTTGTTCATTTTGTTTTTTCATATTTCATTCTTGTGGGGTGGAGTCGGGATTTGGTCTACCTGTGTTGCCCAGGCTGGCCTCAAACTCCTGGGCGCTTCAGGATTCTCTGGCCTCAGCCTCTCAAGTTGGTGGAACTATAGGCACTTTCTGCTGCCCCTCCTGCTCTTGGGTTTTTCAACTTTAGGGAGGCAGAATGTCTTAAGGTTCTTACAAGAGAAAAGAGATGTATTTATATTTTGATGGGAACTTGGTTGTAGTCTTTGTATCCCTGTTTGAAACTGACTGTGTCATAGACATTAACAATCAATACATTTTTTTTTTCTTTTTGTTATTGTGAAAGGGCCTATTGGTGTGACAGTTGGTAGGACTTCCTGTGTTACAGAAGAGCCTGGATATTAGGGGTACCAGCAATTTACCTTCAGTGAATCATGTGAAAGCATTTTCTGAGAAAAGTAAACTTGATCTTCAAAAATCCTGCCATTTTGAAGTGCACCTGCAATCACTGAACTCCATCTGTGTAGTCAGAGCAGAGCCCGTACTCCTTTCCTATGTGTCATACATTCCCTGTCAGGTTCTTGGCCTGGTTGTGACCAGGCGAGCATCACTGCTGCATAGCTCCAAGTGTTCCATGTGTTGACTGTGGCCTTTTCTGGTGCCAGGGAACAACGTCATGAGGACCATCCATGGGGTGGGAGAGATGATGACCCAGATGGTGCTCAGCAGAGGCTCCATCTTTCCTGTGAGCGTGCCTGATGTGCAGCCCAGCATCCACCCCACTAAGCAGGTGAGCCCCACGGAGCATGAGGACGTGACGGTGATGGACACCAAGCTGAAGATCATCGAGATTTTACAGGTGCGTCCCATGACAGACACATTTTCCTTATATTTCACTAAACTTTTTGTTCCCAGTCGCTGTGTGAGTATTCCGAAATGCTGTTTATCTAATTTTATTTTTTAAAGTTATGAACAAGCCTGGTAAGACATCTTACACATATATATTTTTTCATTTGATATTGATCCTGATTGAATTTTTCCTCATTTAGGAAGTATTTATGCAAGGTAGAGTTAATGATTGAATTCCAATTATTTTCCTGTTTTTAATTGAATCAAGCACATGATTCCAAATATCCAGACTTATTGTTGTTGCAAGAAACCCAAATAAAAATTGTTATCATTGGTTCTAGTGATTTATATAAATAATCATCTCTCTGTGCTTTGTTTTTAAGGGACAGGGAATAATTATTTCTTGAAAAGTTAACCTACTCTAATACCTTAACTTTATGATTTTAAACAACATAAACTCTTACTACACATGCATTATTTTAGGAATAAATTTCCATTAGAGTAGCTTATAAATTCTTAGCACTTTTCTTTTTTGTTAAGTTTGGAAAGCAGTTTTATGATACCTTAATTATAGCATTTATTCCAGATTTGGAGACTGGAAGTTGGAGTTTTCAAGAATCTCTTAGGATTCTGGATATAGTTTACTAAGTCTTTCATCATAATTTAACATAAACTGAGCTACCAGAAGTGGGTCAGTAGTCCTGGAAGGGTCTGTACATTTTTCATTTAAAGTAATTAGATTTATAATCATAAAAGGCTTCACAGTTCCTCCAGGAATTCCAAAGGCTGAATCCTGAGAAACCTTGGCAGGCCTCCCAACCCTGTGTTCATGACCCTGAAAAATCACTTAAGAGGTTTCCTATTCTTAAGCTGAGAAAGGCAGTCATCACCTGACCCAGGGACCTAATGATCCCCCAGCTTAACATCATCCTGCTCATGGGACGACCTCTAAAACATGTGACCTCCTTTTAGCCCACAGTTGGAGAAAAGGAGCATTAGAAAAAACTCTTAACAGGTAAAAAAGGATGAAATGAGATTCTGAGGCACAGCAGTCAGGGGCTGATTCATTTTTGCTGCCTCTTTGGGCACTGTATGAATTCTCCTTGACCCTCTGTTCAGTCTGATTGCTGGTCCCTGGGTCGGGGTCAGTTTCATTGATCCTGTTCTTGAGCATGTTTCTTTCTTGAAACTTCTGTTGAAGAATTTCTTTGTAGCCACACTCCTTGGCAGATCTTCTGCTTTCTGCCAGCTCTTCTTCTCTCTCAGGATTCTTCTTTTTCCCATTTTTAATGTATCCTTCTTTTTCAGTCTGTTTATTTCTCTCTCATTCATTCTTTCTCTCACCTTTTCTATATGGTCTTTCTCTGCCTTTGTTTTTATTTGTTCCTTTCGTCCAAGAACCTTCTATTTGTTTTTCATAATTTGATGTAGTAGAGAATTCAGTATTTTATTTTGGTTATATTTAGGATTACTAATCTTCAATTAAAAGAGAAAGGATATTTCACATTTAATTAATTTGTTTCTTACTTTTTTTTACATAGGCTTTAAAAAGGCCCTCGGACTCCTTGTTCACCTGCAGCCCACCTTCTCTTCCTTCTCTCTTGCTCCAGGTTATCAAATCTGAGAGCTCTTTCTTATTCCCTTTTCCCATAATCTGTCTTCTGCTTTGAAAATCCCCTTATTAACTAAAATCACTTCACCCAGTGTGTGAGCACTCACTGCATATTAATAAAAGAGTCAAGCTCTTCTGAGGTAGACTTATATCCTTGGTACCATTTTTGTATCCCTGGCCACTTCCTCAGTACCTGGCTTAACAAATGTTTGGTGAATTAAATATGTGACTTACAAAGAGTGTTTCCTACCTGGAAGGAGCATAAACATCTGGGGGTGGGAGGGAAAGATGAGAAGGAAGGGGTGAAGGGGGAGGGAAGAGAGGGAGCAGGAAGAGAAAAGGGAAAAGGAGGAGGAGGAAGGGTGGGTGAGTGGAGGGTGGAAGAGAGATTGATTTGGATTTGGATTGGGGAACCAGTGAAAATGTGATGTAAAAAGGATTTAAACTGAACCTTGGAGGCGATCTCAAAAACTGATTATTAGGAGGTAGAAAAGAAGAATATGGAGGGCGACATGAACATTAAAAAGTGAGAAGGTGAGAAAAGTTGTAAGCATTCAAGAGCTCAGGGAACAGAGTCTGAGAGAGAATGAGAGGAGGGGGCCGGGTGTGTGTGTGTGGGGGGGGTGTGGTGTGGTGCAAGGGTGGCACAGAGAGAGTGATAAGCTTCAGTGACACCAGGAAATGCCAGCTTTCCTAAAACTTGGGTGACTGCATTGCTTACTGTCCAAATGAGACTCTTGAGAATCTAGGGGGCACTGTTAACTATGCTGAAACACAGAAAGTAAAGGGCCTACCTCAGGTAGACTAGGATGGAAGACAACCATGAAAACCACTCCTCTAATCTGTTGCATCCTGATTTATCCTTCTTGGATCTCCATAGCATCCCTGCCACATGGTTCAGCACTCAGTCATTTCCTATTCATGTAAACAGTGCTATGATTTGTTTTCCCAACTCGGTTATCAGCTTCTGGAGAGCCGAGGGCTTCAAGTGTTTGAATTCCCCATGACATGACTGAAGCCTTAGTACTTAGTTACTGTTAATGGGAACAGTAACTCTTGCAAAGTCAGCCTATAGAAACACAAATATCAATGGAAAACCCACAGCACATAGGTACCATGATTTCAGCTGCCCTCTTATGACCCCAACTCCAGGGCTGATCGTAGAGTCAGCTCTACTGTAGCTAAAGCCCAGCCTTTCTGTGCAAGAATGAGGGACAGAGCTCAAGCATTCTCCTCTCAGAGCCAATGAAAATGCCGCAAAGTGCTCTGTGGAATTGCAACATTACTTCTTCATCCAGACCCACAAGATGCTTACCTGGACTATTCAGAGACCAATTGTAGGGTGTCAGTCTTCCTTGTTTCCAAAAATTGCTGTGAGCTTTAACTAACATTGGCTTATAGAAATGCATCCTTTCCCTTTGTCTTAACATTGATAAACATGTGGACGATGGAATGTTAAAGTTCACTAAGTTTCTGACTAGTTCACTTGAAAGATTGGTGGCTTGTGTTGCTCTTGGTGCCATGTAATGAATTGCTTTTTTTCAACCCTGTGCTAATTAATTGAAAATGTTGTTTTGCATGTTTCTTGTAGTTTATTCTGAGTGTCAGACTAGATTATAGGATCTCATATATGTTGTCGATATATAAAAAGGAGTTTGGGGAGAACAATGACAATACTGAGACGTCTTCCAATGGCTCTCCAGATACCTTACTACCCTCAGGTAGGTTCTCTGTGACAGTATTTATTGTTTTCGTAAGAACATAAAGGCAACTTTCATATTTTAAAACATCATGGTATTTCTATTAGAGAAAATGTAGACATGGTCTCCACTAATGACATGAAAGAATCAAGACAGAACATTAAATAACTTGCCTAAATGGTGGGGAGCATATTTGGTGTTAATTGACACTAAATCCCATGAATGCTTGTCCTTTGTAACCCTTACAACTCCATGAGGGAGAGGTAGTATTTCTTGTGCCATGGTACTGATCTGTAAACCCAGGGCAGAGGGGATAAGTTACTTGCTAAAGGTCCTGAAAGTTGTGGAAGAAGGACCCCCAGCCCCTACCCCTACCATGTCTCTTCAGTGCTAACCTGAATCTTAAGCATTGTGGTGTTTTGATGAAAATCTAAGAGACATTTTTCTGCTGGCATTAGGAGCAGAGTGTAACAGGGCTTTCAGAAGAAAAGGTGTTTTGTGAGGAAGCCATCACCTGACTCAACAATAAAGATTGGCATTCCTCAAAGTTCTGAGAGTGGTCGTTAGTTTGACTTTGTGTGGTTTTAACTTTGCACAGTTATAAACTGGAGTTGTATTTCAATTTTCACATTTTTAAAAAGTGAAAGAATGAAGCCACTCTGTTTCTGAGAGTTGGAGCATAACAATGAAACACCAAAATGGTTTAAAAAAGTTTGTGACTATACAAAGGACTTAATGATAACTAAGAAATTAAATTAGCATTTTCCCACATAGGTCAGGCTGGTCATGGCAGGCTAGAAGCTACGTCTTATGAAGTAGTTAGCTAGTTAACAGAATTCTTTTTCTGAGGCTAGGATTTGCACACAGATATGAAACTTTCTTCAAACTGTAACCACTGTGACAACATTAGGGACTTCCTCCTCTTTGTCTGTCAATCAGCTTGACAGAAATGATACAGCTATTGCAAGTGTGCAGATAAAATGGATAGTAGGCCGATGTCCTGCTGTCTGTGTCTGACATCAGCAAATTCCCAAGGCAGCAGGGCCCTGCGGTTGGAGATGGGCTCGCCTGGGAGAAGTCACTTCTGGCACCTTTGCAGCACCACTCTTTTTCGGCTTCTCAGAAGTGTAGAACCCCAAAGGGCTGTTTCCAGGAACGTGAAGGCAGAACCAGAAAGTCCTGCTGGCGGTTGCATTGACAGAAGCATAACAATTATTGGCTCCCAGAAGCCAGGCTTCGGGAAACATGAGCTCTAAGTGTCAGTAAAGCACCAGAGGGAAGGTCTAGGGGCACCCAGAAAACCTTTTCTCTCTGATTGGCCTGACTGCTTTCCTCATGTGAATCTGTAAGCGATGCCTTACAGATTGGAATGGAAATTTAGTATGAAAGAACTGCTTTTCCATATGTTACTCTCTTTTCTTTTTATGCTTTGGAGGTGAGTAAATGAACTGTATATTTATCACTTAAACATGTTACCTTAATAAAAGTGCCTTCAAAATGTTAGTTGTGGGGAACACTAGGAACTCCTTACCAGGAACCATGATTGGTTTGCTGAGAGAAAAAACACCCTGTCCACAAGAAAAAAGATGGAATTTTAGAAGTTAGTAAGCTTAGGTAAAAACATCATGTTGTTTGGAAATGTACAATAATAAGACTCATATGTACATTTTGAGTCTTTGAAAGATTATCCTTTCATGTCATTACCTATTTAAATTATATGTGTGTATGTATGTATGTATGTTCATATGTATTTATATATTCATATGTGTAGTTATATGTGAACTCTGTGTGTGTATGTGTGTATGTGTGTGTGTATGATAATGATCATATATATAAGAGGCACCTTTGTAAATGGTGTTTTCTGATCTTCAAATGTATTTTTGACTAGCCAGGCACAGTGACACACACCTATAATCTCAGCTACCTAGGAGCCTGAGGCAGGAAGTTTGCAAGTTTGAGACCAGCCTTGGCAACTTTGATGAGACTTTATCTCAAGGAAAAAAAAAAAAGGGCTGGGGATGTAGATCAGTGGTGGAGTGCCCCTGATTCAATCTGTAGTACCACATAACAAACAAATATACATATCTTTGACTACAGTAACACATTAGTTTAAAACATAGCTTGCATTAAAAAAAAAATGGAAACTTAGTATGCATGAGGCCCTGGATTCAATACTCAACACTAAAATAAAAAGTAAATGGAAACTTCAGTTAAAACATTAATGTCTCCGCAAGGCTATATTTTAATTTTTAAACTATTAGTGGACCTTTGGTGGCCTAAATAAAGGAAGGCAAAAATAAGCTCAGGTAAATTAGTATTGCTATGAATATGGTGGCGGCTCCTGATTGGACAAGATAAAGATTTTACCATTTATCTTTGCAGCTATTGTTCCTGATATAGATGAAATTGCAGCTCAGGCAGAAACCATGTTTGCTGGAAGGTATAGTAACACTCAAGTGTCTTTATTTTACTTGTAAGATTTTACCTGGAATTTTATCAATAACATTTTGTTGTTCACCTCCCTATACCTATTTATTTTTAGATCTTCTGTTGTTGTTAACATAAATTTCTGCCAGAAGTGAAGCAGCTAATATACTCTAGAGGAGAAAGCATAGTTCTCCTTTAGGTCAAGTTAAAAAAGAAAAGAAAAAAGAGATGAGATCAGTGTATTGAACTTTTCCCTGAAGTCTTTGCTTTTCTTTCCTTAAATAATGACAGCACAAGAATGCCCTTTAGCTCCCCTGATGTAAATATCACTGCATGTTGTAAAACATTATTTCCCTGAATCTCACATATTCCAGGCAAGAAAGTAACTTCTTTTAATGTTATCATTAACTTGATATGTTAACAATAAAACTATTTTCTGCTAATTGGAAATATCCATAATTAAAGAAAACAGTATGTGTTTGGCCTGACTACCCTCTTTTGTTTTGGGCACTCTTTCCTTTATTGTTTTGAAGAGTTTCTTTTTCAGAAATGAAATTAATAGCAACCAAAACAAAAAGTAAAAGAAGCTAAAATATTGAGATTCTAACATTCATTTTTATTACAGAGTTGACATAAGAACCTAAAAAAAAAAAAGTCTTCACTAAGCTTTTTGTTGCTTTTGTTGTTGTTAGAAACAAAAACAAAAATTAAGGGGAGAGAGATTTTTATCTCTAGTGAACATTTGATTTAGGTTTGTTTTCATGTCACAGTTATCAGCTTTTGCTTGTTTTTCTATTGAAATGTTTTCCTATTCATCATTCTTGGGAAGAAAGACTTAACCAGTGTGTGATTTCACCTTAAAAATCCAGTCATGTGATGCTCGTGGTGTTTTGGTCAAAGACAGCCACATACATAGTAGTGGTTTTATAAAATTGTAATGGAGCTGGAAGATTCCTGTGGCCCAGTAACACTGCAGCCATCGTGTTGGTGGAGGATAGTGCAGTGCTCATGTGTTTGTGGTGATGCTGTCTAGAGCCTCCTGTGCTGCTAGTTGTATTGAAATATGCGACATATGATTTTGTACCTGACATGTAAATACCTGATAATGATAGTAAATGCTATGTTGCTGGTTTATACATTTGCTATATGATATTTTTATTAAGATTTTAGAATGTATTCCTATTCACTAAAAATGGTTTTCTATATGCTTTGTTATACCAGCAGCACCCTCATTATCTTGTCTCTTGTTTGTATCATTTTTTTCTCTTGTGCTTAATTTAATCTCCTTTTGGGGGAGGAGTACCAGTGATTAAACTCGACCACTGAGCCACATCCCCAGCCCTATTTTGTATTTTTTTAGAGACAGGGTCTCACTGAGTTGCTTAGCGTCTTGGCTAAATTGCTGAGGCTGACTTTGAACTCATGATCCTCCTGCCTCAGCCTCCCAAGCTGCTGGGATTACAGACATATACCACTGTACCTGGTTTAATTTAATCTTGTGTTTTTTGTTTATCATGGCTGTAAAAGCAATAGAACCCCCCCCACACACACTTCATAGTATAGGTGCATAGTAGGCACAAGTACACTCTAATGTTCACATGGTGATGGAATCACCTAATGATACATTTCTCAGAGTGTAGCCCCATTATTAAACAGCACATGACTGTAGATCGGCCTTTTACTCCACTAGAGTCTTATTCAGAGCCCCATTATACCAAACACAGAGCTGCTCTTGTGATGGTCTTGTACATGTGGCCTTCCCTTCTCTAGCCCCTCCCTACCTGTCATGTAGGGGTCTCTTAGGTTCTGGGGAAAAAT
Organism: Callospermophilus lateralis; assembly: GCF_048772815.1. NCBI lineage: Eukaryota > Metazoa > Chordata > Mammalia > Rodentia > Sciuridae > Callospermophilus > Callospermophilus lateralis. The sequence continues at coordinate 93,188,881 of NC_135308.1, read as the reverse complement.
CAATCATTGGTAGATATTCTCCATAAATACTCTGAGGGGGTTCAGATGCCTGTCTTTCCTCTATGCCTAGGTGGCCAGCTCATCCTGGTTTTGCCTAGGAACCTCCTCAGTCTTGGACAAACTAGAATGGCTAGTAACCCCTACTTTTAAGGACAAATACAGGGTTTTCTTTGTAATTGTTTTCTCATCAATTATATGAGGGGATCTTCCCATTCGCTTCCTAATTTGGGAAAACAAGTCGTTTAACTCTGAAAACATAGATACAAGTTTAATCACTTTAATATAAGATGTTATGTAAATATGTTACTTTAATATTGTTTTTGTTTTTATAGAAAGGAAAAAAATCCGGTGCAACTTGACGACGAAGGAGGCAGGACGTTTTTACGGGTCCTCATTCATCTGATCATGCACGACTATGCTCCTTTGCTGTCTGGAGCCCTGCAGCTACTCTTCAAGCACTTCAGCCAGAGAGCGGAAGTTTTACAGGCATTTAAACAGGTGAGCTTGTTGCCAGGAATGTATCTCCGTGGTAGGGCAATTGCCAGGTACATACCATACATTGAGTTCCTGAATTCAATCCTGGCACCTTAAAACAAAAAGGAATAAAAGAAATAAACAGGTAAGATTGAGGGGTCCACAGCCGAAGCTTTGAAATTGTCATCCATCCTGATTTCATGGTTGCAGAATTAACGAGACTGCGTGGCTTTTGCTGGAGATGCTTTATATTTTTACAGATACAGATGGTCTTGTCTACGTCAAGAGTTCCCCACAAGAGATTTTCAGATAATGTCTTTAATATGAGTGACAGGCACTAAGGTTTAAGAAGGCACTAGAAGATAATACATTAGGAATTTTGTTGCCTTTGTTATTATTTTGACCCCAAATCTTACTGATATATTTGGGAAGGACAAGTAGTAGCTCTGAAATAAATACTGTGACTCTGAAAAAAAAAAAGAACAGGAACTGTTATGGAATTAATCTTTCTCTTTGATCTTTGGATAAGACATCAGTTTTGAGATTATTAGTAATTCCAAAGGGATTATGTATATGTCACTAATATTTATTTTATTTAATAGGGCATTGATCTTTATTAGGAAGTTTTCTCAGAATGTCTAAAGAATATGAAATTGAGTAAAAGGTAGTCATATAAATACATATAATTCTTCATATATGTGTATGTCATAATGCATATAAATTATAATAAAATAAAAATTTAGATAATAAAGCTTAGATTAGATCTCTATATATTTTTCTACCACTTTTTAAAAATGTTTCTACCTATTTTTAAATAATCTCAGAAAAATTGACCTCAACAGTGAAATTAGAATGAGGGCATCTTTTTATGTTAAATTACTTTTCACCAACTTTGCAAAGTTTAGCTAAGGCACATTTTTGTAAAAAAAATTAAATTCTTTATAACATGTCAATATATTGGTTATATCCAGGTAAGTTTTCATGGTCAATATAATCTAAAATATTCACAAATGTTCTAGAAATATCAAACTCCACATAAGAATATATTTTAATACTCAGGGTTTTAGGCATAAAAGATATAGGAATAAAGGGAGTTGTAAAAATGTTCTAAAGTTTAACATTCTGATGTTTTCAGGTGCAACTGCTGGTATCCAATCAAGATGTAGATAACTACAAGCAAATCAAGGCAGATCTGGACCAACTTCGACTGACTGTAGAAAAATCTGAGTTATGGGTGGAGAAGAGCGGCAGCTATGAGAATGGAGAGATAGGTGAAAGTCAAGTCAAAGGTGGCGAAGAACCAAATGAGGTTGGTTTCCAAGATCTACTTTGAACTAATCCAAGCAGTATCTTTTAAGTCAGATATGTATGTAGCCACATGCTTTATAATCAAAATTGTTTGTAAGACAACTTTTGTTTGAGCTTCAGAATATAAAAATTTCCCCCAAGTCAACAAACTCCACACACCTGCCCTTTGATTCTTGTCAATTGCTACTACCTATGACCTCATCTGTGTAATTTTTTACTCTGTCTCATTTTCACTATAAATCATATAATTCAAGAATCATGACAATAGCAGGCCTATGGAGAGGGGAATTTTTGTTGTCACCATTCAAGGTGGCTGCTTTTCACCAACCTACAAATCATTTCTTTCATTCTGTCCTTATATAATATATAAAAATATCTAAACAGAAGGACGATATGCTTTATTGTCAACACAAAAATACTAAGAATTTATGCTTGAGCTAAAGAGTGAACTAAGGTGTTGACTTTGAGTCTTCTGTTTTAGTCTTTAGTGGGTTTAATGAGTTGTTCTTTTCCCATTTTACTAATACTTAGGACAATATATTCTTTTGGCACAGTGTTAGTGGTAATGCTTAAATAACAGCAGACCATCACAATTGATAATCCATAAAGTTTCTTAAGTGCCTGTCAAATGTTTTATTTCGTTGCTTTTTAATCTGCAGGAATATAAGCTATTTAAATAGGCTTAACTGCCTCAGGTTTGGTGTTGTTTGAGAACTCAAGTCATTTTGGGGTGAAGAGTGATAATAGAACAGGTGATAATTCGAATAATCAAAATGCTGACTAGTTTCAAAGGGGGTTGGATTGATAGGCTACTACTTCTTACTTGTCTCAGGTAATTGTCACTTATCAATAAGAAATTGTTTTACTTCATCTTTCAGAAGCTTTTCTTGTGATTTTTGTAATGTGTCCATAGAATGCAGAATTTCTACTTCATGAATATTTATTTTATGACCAATTTAGGATGGTGGGAGAATAAAGTTCTCCCATAATGTATTTAAGACATAAGAGAAGACTTAATATTTATTTAGTACTTGCTACATTCCACATTTTAGAATAAATATTTTTATCTATGGAATCTCTTTTTAAATGTTTTAGCAAACTTTGGAGATAGTTATAAGCATTGCATTTCTAATGCTAAATACACTGAAGGTCAGAGGAACCAAGGACCTCCTCAATGTCAGTCACCTCTGTGACTTAACTGAAATTTGAACCCAGTTTTGGATAATAGGATCCAGGTTCTTTAGTGTGAAATTTTATTTTCTGAAATTTCATTTAATGATACTTGTGAATATATTATGCTTTTAAAAGTTATAATATCTTTTTCTTTCGAAAAGTACATATTTTATATGTATTCTAGGGAATAGGAATACATGCATTCCTTTTTCAAAAAATTCCATTCTTAAAGAAATAAACCTTAGGAAAACACATTTTATTTTTTGTAGGACTTTGAAAACAACAACAACAACAACAATAATAAAACAAATCCTAAGATGAGAAGAATCTCTTCTACATTAACATGGAAGATGTTAATCACTACTTGTAGTTTCCACACACTGAGGGAAGATGGTAGAAAGAGCCTCTATCATAGTGTGTATGCATGGTCTCCTCTTAAAAGTTTCACAAATATTTTGTATTTATGTAAAGAAAGAAGAGAAACAAGTGGTTTGATTGAGGAAATCCTAAAGATAAAGCATTACATTATATAAGTAGTAGGGTGACATTAGTTACCAACAAGTTATATAAGCCGTTTTCTGGGGGTGTCGATGAATAGGAGTCAGTGAAATTAGTATTTATTTATTTGTTGAGTTCAGGATTTATCAGTTCAGGAAAAGGTAACAATTTTAGGTACTTTAAGGAGGAACAAGGACTTAAATACTGGAGGAGTACAGTTTGGAGGTTGCCCTGGCAATAGAGATGGCAAGGGTCAGAGGTCAAGAAGCTGACCCTGGCTATTGCCTTTGTTGCTGCAGTCACCACCACTGACTCACATTTTGAAAGCATGTGGAAAGATAATACAACATGGTGTTCACGGGAAACACCCGTGTCTACTGGAATTTTCTCATAGTCCCAAGGAGATGACCTTTACTTTTCCTTCTGCTGTTCAAGTTCCACCTGAGTTTATCTCATTGGCAGCAGATAGAATGTAGAACTCTAGCTGCAGGGGATTTGGGATACTAGTCTTTGGTTAGGGGGACTTCACAGGCTGGGAATGAATAGTGAGTGTCAGTTAATAATATGCAGCATAGAGATGATTTGCTTAGGTGATTGACACCAGGAGATTTGGAATGAGGCAGTCCAGAATTTGCCTCTTAGTATATGTGTGACTTTGAGCAATTTGTTTTCATTCTCTAAGTTGCATTTTTATCATCTATAAAATGGACATAATAATGATACTTAGCTTGAAATGCTATAGACATCAAGTGAGCAAGCCCTGTGCATGTGGTGTGTCAGTTAATGCAGCTTCAGGGGAGAAGTATAAACAACATGAAAATATAAATAGTAGGGTAACATTAGTTACCAACAAGTCAAGAAGTAAGGCTCCAATTCCTTGCCTCAGGTTGTCACCCTGGGTTGCTGGGCTTAATTCTGAAGCTGATCTTTCTCCTGGTGGTGTTGTGGGAGCTACTGCCTAGACGTCACATCTGTGCATACATACTACTGTGAGGAACTATTTCTGGGTCTCCTGTTTAGGAACAAGGGAATCTTTCTCACGTATTCCTCAATAAATTCTACCTCATAGCTTTTTGGCCAAAATAAGGCCACATGTTTACCTCTAAACCAATGGACTGTAGTAGTAGTTTAGATTAAATATAAGATGTCCCTCAATCTGGGATAGCCCATGCCGAGTTACATAGGAAACAATGGATGCAGAAAAACAAAAACAAAAAAACGAACAAAACCTGGAATCTGCTAGTAAGTAAGAATAAGAAAGGATGTTGGGTAGCAACCAACAGTGTCTGCCAAAGTCAGCATTCAGTTAGTGTTTATAATAATTATTATTTGTTTTTATGGGGAAAACATTGTGCTATTTACTATAGTGAATATAGAATTATAAAACCTTAGAGTTAAAAGATACTTGGAGGGGTAATCAAATCCAATACCTTATAGGATATGTGATATATTTCTTAAACTACAAACTTCTGTAATTGAAATTAATGTATAGCTTAAGAAATAGAATATTACCGGTAAGAAGTCCCTCCTCCTCCTTCTCTTCCTCCTTCTCTTCCTCACCCATCTTCTTCCTCCTTTCTTCTTTATTGACTTTAATTGGATATAATTTACGTATCTATCCCGATTATGTTTTTTCTTTAATATGTTCACTTGAATTATGTAAATCTTAAATAGACCTTCTACCTTAGTAACTTTGCATTAAAGAATAAAAGTATCTAATGTTTTTTTACATTGCCAGACTGTGTACTAATACTTTGTGTAGGGTTTTACATCTACATTGTCAGTGACATTGACTTGCACTTTTCCTTTCTTGTCTTGTTCATACAAGTGTTGGTATCAAGGTTAGACTAGTTCTATAAAATGAGTTGAAGCATATTACTTTTCTTTGTGTAAGACTGAAATCATCATTTAACATTAATGTTAAAACTCGTGTGTAAAAGTTCCTGGGCCACATATTTATTTTATGGTAAGATTTTAATTACTGATTCATTTTTAAAAATTAATTAATTTATTCTAATTAGGTGTATATAAAAGCAGAATGCATTTTGATTCATTGTACACAACTTTTCATTTTTCTGGTTGTACATGATATAGCATCGCACCACATGTGCAGTCATACATGTACCTAAGGTGATGATGTCCATCTCATTCCACCATCTTTCCTGCCCCCATCTCTTCCTCCCCTTTGACCAATCAAAGTTCCTCCATTCCCCTCCCCCCATTATGGATCAGCATCCACTTATTAGAGAGAATATTCGGCCTTTGGTTTTTTGGGATTGGCTTGATTCATTTTTAAAAATGGTTATTCAATTAACTCAAACTCTTCTATTAAGACTCAATTTGTTGTTTATGAGCCATATGGTTTAAGTCTTCAAGTTTATTGGCATTAATTGGTTCATATTTGTTCATCATCCTTAAAAGTTTTTTAATTTAAATTAATTTTACTTTTTAACCAATGCATGGAAATAAAAAAAATTGTACACATCAATGGGGTGCCATATGGAGTTTTGAAACGTGTAACTCTATAATGTTTAAATCAGGTTAAACATATTTGTTCCTTCAAATTGATTATGTCTTTATGGTGAAACATTCAAATCCTTTATTCTTCTGTTGAAAGTTAAGGTAATATTCCTGTTACCATTAGTCATACTACTGTGCAAGAACACACGGACAAATGCAGAACACTTCATGTTTTTATGTCACCTTTGTGCAGAGCCCTGCTAATTTTCTCTGTATCATTCTAATTTTAGCATATGTGCTGCTGAAGCTAGCTCCTTCACCTTCTTTTTCTTTCTGTGGTATCTGGGCTTTCTTATCCACTTTTCATTCTTAATACTGTTTATTTTTGTCTCTCTTCTACCTCAGTTTTGCCCGAGTTTTATGTATTTTTTATTCTTGTAAAATAATCTCTTTTTGGCTTTGTTGGGATTCTGGATTTGTTTGCTATTTTATCATATGTATTCTACTGTTTTCTAATCTTTTTTGTTGACAGACTTTTGAAGAAAATTTAATGGTGTGATTCCATTCTAAGGAGTTGAGTGCCACAAATTTTGAGAAATTGTATTTTTATTACTGTTTAATATTAGTTATTTTAAAATTTTTCCATTATGATTTTCTTTTTCAACTCATAATTTCTTAGGAGTGAGTTTCTATATTTCCAAATATATTGGAAATTTTTGCCTTTAAAAAACTGAATTCTTTATTAACTTGTGACAAGGGAATGTGGTTAGGATAATGTAGTTTCTCCTCAATTTATTGAGTCTTGCTTTTTGGTCTATCATACCTTCAGGTTTTTTTAAGTTCTAGATAGAATTGAGAAGAACATGAATAGGTATGAGATTCTATATGTGTGGCTGGTGACTCAGGTTTACTAATTATGTTTAAATCATCTATTTTTCTAATATTTTTGTTTTCTTAACAGCAATAAATGAGAGAGATTTGTTGGCATTTCCTACTGCAGTGGTAGGCTTATCAATTTTACCCTGTAGTTCTATTAATTTTTACTTTACTCATTTGGAGGCTATTTTATTAGATGCTTATAAATTTACAATAATAATAATTATTATTTTTAACTACAAAGAAAAAATTTTATCAGTTGAAAGTTATTTTCTCTCATTTCTAAAGGTATTATTTCTTGTGTTTGGGCCTCCATTGCTGCTGTGGAGAAGTTTGCTGGTTTTTGAATAACAGCACTTTAATTGTGAAACTCCAGATACATGTACATTAAACCTTCTGTTACTAGTATAGCATTAAATAGTATGTGTCTATTAATTTCCTTTTCATATTTTCTATATCTGTGACCTTGTATTATATATTGAATATCGTCTTTAAATTTATCCAAATATCTCTTCAGGTGTGTCTCATTAGCAATTTCCAGTTGAATTATTAATTTATTATTGGTGCATTATAGTTGTACATGATGGTGGGATGTGTGTTATGTATTCATACATGCACTCAGTGTTAACAATATAATCTGGCCAATATCACTCTGGCACTTCCCCCCACCCTCCCCATCTCCCACTCCTTGGTCCATTTCTTCTACTGATCTCCTTTAGATTTTCATGAGATCTACCCCCTACTTTCTTTTCCTTTTTCCTCTCTAGCTTCCACATCTGAGAGAAAACATATGACCCTTAATCATCTGAGTTTGACTTATTTCGCTTAATATAATGGAACATTCTAGTTCCATCCATTTTCCTGGAAAACACCATAATTTCATTTTTCTTTATGGCCAAATAAAACTCTATTGTGTATATTTACCACATTTTCTTTTTTCATTCATTCCTTGATGTATACCTAGGCTGCTTACATAGTTTGGCTATTGTGAATTGTGCTATTATAAACATGAGAATGCATGTATCACTGTAATATGATGATTTTCATTCTTCAAGATAAATACTGAGGAGCGGTATACCTGGGTCATATGGTGGATCCATGCCTAGTCTTTTGGGGAAACTCCATATTGATTTTCATAGTGGTTACACTAATTTATAGTGCCACTGATAGTGTAAAAGTGTTTTTTTCTCCACATCCTTTCCAGCATTTATTATATTGTATTATTATTATTATTATTATTATTATTATTATTATTATTATTATTATTTTGGTATTGGGGATTGAAGCCAGGGGTGCTTAACCATTGAACCACCTTTATTTTAAAACAGGTTCTTGTAAAGTTGTTCAGGGCCTCACTAAGTTGCTGAGGCTGGCCTTGAACTTGCAGTCTTCCTGCCTTAGCCTCCAAGCTGCTGGGATTACAAGCATGTACAACCATGTTCTGCTTATTTGTATTCTTGATGACGTCCATTCTGATTGTCGTGAGATGAAAGAAATCTCAGTGTAGTTTTGATTTGCATTTCCCTAATTGTTAATGATGTTGAACATTTTTTCATATATTTGTTGGCCATTTGTATTTCTTCATTTGAGAATTGTCTATTCAATTCAATTGCCCCTTTATTAATTGAGTTATTTGATTTTGTTGGTACATTTTTTAAGAATTTTTTTATACCTTTATTTAATTTATTTGTATATTCATTTGTATATGGTGCTGAGGATTGAACCCAGTGCCTCACACATGCTAGGCATGTGCTCTACCATGTAGCCACAACTGCAGCCCCTGGTACAAAGTTTTTTGAGTTCTTTATGTATTTTAAACATTAATGCTCTGTCAGAAGAGTAGCTAGCAAAGATTTTTCTCCCATTCTTTAGGTTTTCTCTTCACATTCCTAATTTCTGTTGCTGTGCAGAAGCTTTTTAATGTGATGCTGTCCCATTTATTAACTTATTTCCTAAGCTTTAGGAGGCACCAATTGAATTTTTAATGTCAATTATTATACTTTTTTATACCCAAAGTTTGATTTTTATGCACATCTATTTGGCCATTTTTTAAATGATGTTTTATTGCCTTTTAATTTTTGCCATTCCTTAAGGCTACGTTATATTCTATATGTAGGACTTCCAGGACCTGAAGAATTTTGGTGTTTCTTATTCTCATTCGTGTTCTTCATTTTATTATATTTTTGATCATCTTTGATTATGAGTTCATATATTTTTTGAATAGGCTTTAGAGAAAATTTAGGGTTGGAGAAGAATGAATTCTCCATTCTTATTTCTGCCTATTATTAACATCTAGTATCAGCTTGGTACATTTGTTACAATTGATGAGCCAATAACGATACATTTTTATTAACTGAAGTCCATCATTTGGTTAGGGTTCACTCTTCGCCTTATAAAGTCTATGGGCTCTACAAATGTATACTCTCATGTATCTACCATTACAGCATCCAACAGAATAGTTTCACTCTTGACAATTCTCTGGGCTTCACCTATGTGTCTCTTCCCACTGAACTCTGGAGTCCTTGGCAACCACTGATCTTTTTATTATCTCTGTAGTTTCACTTTTTCCAGAATATCATTTAGTCATAATCTTATAAGATATAGCTTTTTCAGATGGATTTCTTTGACTTAGCAATATATATTTAAGAGCTTTTTATATTCTTGATATCTATTATTATTATTATTATTTTAAAAATCTAACTAGCCCACTGTATGGATACACTACAGCTTGTTATGCATTCCTCCATTGAAGGTTATCTTGGTTGTTTACAATTTTGGACAATTGTAAATGAAGCTACTCTAACTGCTTGTTGGCAGGTTTTGAGCCCATCTCTCTCTCTCTCTTTTTTTTTTCCTGGTTGTACACAGAGTATATTCATGCCAATTAGTGTCTTTATACATGTGCTTTGGATAATGATGTTCATCATATTTCACCCTCATTTCTAACTCCATGCCCCCTCCTTTCCCCTCCCACCCCTCTACCCTATCTAGAGTTTGTCTATTCCTCCCATGCTCCCTCTCCCTATTCCACTATGAATCAGCCTCCTTATGTCAGAGAAAATGTTCGACATTTGTTTTATTTGTTTTTTTTTTTTGGGGGGGTGTTTGGCTAATATCTTCTCCAGCTCCATCCATTTACCTGCAAACGCCATGATTTTATTCTCTTTTATCGCTGAGTAATATTCCATTATGTATATATGCCATGTTTTTTTTTTTTTTATTCATTCATCTACTGAAGGGCATTTAGGTTGGTTCCACAGTTTAGCCATTGTGAATTGTGCTGCTATAAACATTGATGTGGCTGTGTCCCTATAATATGCTGTTTTTAAGTTCTTGGGTATAGACCAAGGAGAGGGATTCTTCTCAGCAAAAAGAAATCTGTGAGGTGAACAGAGAGTCTACTTCTTGGGTGCAAAATTTTACCCCTCACACATCAGATAGAGCACTAACCTCTAGGGTATATAAAGAACTCAAAAACTTTAACACCAAAAAAAAAAAAAAAGAAAAGAAAAAGACAAATGACCCAATCAATAAATGGGCCAAGGACCTGAACAGACACTTCTCAGAAGAGGATGTACAATCAATCAACAAATATATAAGCCCATATCTTTTGATCTGCAGACCTCAGAGTTGAAATGGGATGTTTTCCTCTTTAGAATGCTTGCTATTGCCTCAGCCCGTTGCCAGGGGGCGCTGCTAGTCTGAGACCATGTTACTCCCTTTCTGCACACCTGTCCTAAGGCAGAAATTTTGGGTTTTAGCTTCCCAAACTTGACATTTGTTCAGGGCTTCCTTAGTTTCTGTGTTTAGAAGTAGTATTGTCATTTGCCTTCAGGGAGACTTATTCTGTAGCCTTATATATTGGAGCTCCCTGATCTGATTTCTTGTTACTTTTTTTTTCCCCTTAGGAGATACAGGGTGGGATCTTGGAGAGACCTTTGTTTTCTGTGATCCCAGAAATATACTTAAAATAGGCTTATATTTAGAATCTAGTTGTTTTGTAACAGGAGGGTGATCTGCAATTTTAAGTTTGCTATTCTTGCAGAAGTCCTTGGGATGCATTTAATTAGGTGTTTAGTGGGATTTTTGTTGTTATGAACTTACATTTTTTGGAACTTTATATGTGAAGTTCTTCTGAGGCCTGCGTTTAATCTAGATAATTATATTTGATTCTATGAGGCACCTTGGGATATTATATTCTGTAACCACATCAAATACATTTTTGGTTTGGACTCTGGAGAGCTATTTTATTAGTGAGAATTCTGCTCCCAAATGGAGTCAAAGAGGGCTTGTCTTTGTATAGGGGGGCCTCAAGAGCATTTCCCCACCTTTTTAACTTCATCCAGAGTCAAGGCCAAGACAGGGACCCTTTTGGTTCTTCTATGCTGCATCTTTTCCTGATTTATCACCATGCTGTCTCTCTTTGATATTTTTGACTTCTGATCAGACCTTCCAACCTTGGATTTCATTCTCTGTTTCCTTTTGTGTGTGTGTGTGTGTGTGTGTGTGTGTGTGTGTGTGTGCGCGTGCGTGCATGTATCACATTAAAACTTGGAATCCAAGTTATTGGGTGTATACTGAAGCCTTCAAGGCCCACAATGAATTCAGTGCTTGATTATTGCTTTGAAACTTTTATGTCCTTTCATGGTTTCTGGTCTCTCTACTAAAAACAGGTATCTTAAATATTTTATCTGTCCCTTTTAGATGTTGTATAGGAGGGGTTTCTCCAAACTCTACTTCATCATATTCTGTTTTATGTTTTTTAACAATAAATTGCTCTTCTGTATTTTGAGCTGTATATTCGTCCTGGGATATCTGTTCGCTGATGGTAGGTTTAAGCAATGTGGACTATGCATGAACCTCCTCTACTTGATTAGCTGTTGTGTTTCTCCAGAGGAAAATCCTTCTTCGACACATTCTGTTTGAAGTATAATTTCAGTCCCTTTGCCATCATGCTCACTCGCTTTTGTGTACACTTCAATTTCTTATTTCCCTTCTTAAAGTTTGATGTTGAGAAGCCAATCTAATATTCCAGATATGGCTCTTGCCCTTAAAGAATGAGTGCATAGAATGAACACCCTTGGAAGTGCGTGACAGCAGTTGACTTGGTGCTGAGCTGCATGGTATGGAGGAAGGCTGGTTGGTGTGGGTAACAACTTGGAGAAGGATTAGTCCAGACATGTAAGGTAGGCCTGTTTGAAGGATTAGTTAGTGAAATACTTGCAGCAGTCAATTTAAAAAAAAAAGTGATTTCATTAGAAACTACTGGAAATTGGGAGACTCTGAAGATTCTTGAGTAGGAGGTGAGTATATTATCTTGGACTTTTTTTTTTTTTTTTTTTTCCCCTGGGCAGAATTCAGGAGAACAAGTGATCAAAGTGGGGGAACCAATTAAGAGCTCCTTGCACAAATTCACGTGTAAGGTTTAAAAAGCCCAAACTGGGGATGTGACAGTAGAAATGTTTGCGGATTGAGAAGTCAGGAGAAAGGTACATTCATAATGGATTACTTTAAAAAGAGGAAGCTACGAAGTTACTAACCTATACACAGTCACATAATCTACATTATGCAATGAACCATCAGGCAAAGACTGTGGCAGTGGGTTGTAAACAGAATGAATAAATCACAATATCAATGGAAACAGCCAGTAGCAGGCAGCATGCACTCTTGCAGGCCTATACCAATAACAGTTCTTTGTTGTTGAGTAAGTCTCACAAAGGCTCTAAACACAGGGCCATTGGCATTGTTTGCAAACAGCTCATAATGGTCTATCTTTGTGCCTGCTTAGATATCAGGGGACCAGATAACATTAATGGGATTCTTCACTTTTATAACAGAAACATGTTTCCAATAGTCTAAATGTTCTTCTCCCCTTAACTCTAGATTCTGTGTACTCTGGGCAATAAAGGTGAAGTGAAAGCCATCTACCAACACTACATATCTCAGCAAAATTATCCCATCATTATAGTTCATCTCTTATAAATGAGGAGGAGAATGGAATGGATTTGGTCCTCTAGTGACCCCATTGCATCCCTAGGACCTATGTGCTTTAATATCTAGAATATGTCGCAATGTTCCCCTTCGTTAAACTTCTTTTCCTGGGCATTAAAAAGACGGTACCTCATTTCTGAAAGCTTAAAGGCTAGAGTGTAACAAGTTGACAATGTCAGTAGCATTAGAAGCAATTACTAATTCATCACATTCAAATATGTGTTGACTTCTAAATATAGGAAGGAGAGATTAACTCAGGAAACCATATCCGAGTGGGTTAAGTCTGGATTGCCCTTTGCATTCACCCATCTCTTTATTTAGGCTGGAAAAGCAGGTCACTTGGACATCACAGTGCTCCTGAAAGAAGTCCTTGCTCTTGTTATTTATTTAGGTTGTTATTTATTTTTCTTGCAGTGAATTTTCTTCTCTATTTGCATGTGGATTTGTGTTAATCTCTGTATCTTTCTACTCACCTATATGTGATTTCCAGAGCTTAAAAAATTACTTATAATTTTCTATACACAATTTCATAAAAATTTTTAAATGAAACAATTTAAAGTCTGATATTTAACCTCTATCTAATTTTTACTTAAAGGACTAATTTTTTCATCTTCAAGTTTTCTAATTGGTTCTTTTTCAAATCTATCCAGTTTAGATTCATATCTGCGTCTCTTCCTTCTGAGCTTTCTTTGTTTTGTTTTACCTCCTAATGGATAGGTGATATAAGGAAAAGAATTAACTGAAAAATGTCCCCAGGGCTCACTCTGAGTTGCCTGGACAGCCAGCTGCCTGGGCTGATAGGAATGGTAGAGGGAGTCTCTCACCTTCAAGGTGCTATACACTAACTCACCTTCTCATGGGACTTGGGACTTCTGCCCCCAACAGTTGTCCAATTTCTATGAACCCCACAGCTGGTGTCCCTAAGCAGTTTCTATAATCAATGGCTCAGACAGTTTTGTGTACTTTCATTGAGAAGGTTACTCTCAAACTTGCCCAGTAAGAAGTTATTGTGGGGGTTAGGAGAGCAATTACTTGGAAATCTAGACCCATACTGGCAACTGGCTGAGCTCCCAGCATTTCTCTATTGGCTGATGGGAGAGTGGAGGACTCATGCCTTACCTTTTCTTGCTGATGCTCGGCTTGTAGTTTCCTCTTTCCCAGAATCATTGCTTACCCTTGTTGAGGGATGCTGTGGGGCTATCCCCAGTACTGTTCCTTGGTGCAGCAACTGCGTGGAGCCACGTGGCATGAGCGATGTTGTTCTTCCTTGTCTCCATGGTTGTTTTGCACATACCTATTTACAAGTCCTTTCAGAAGATTTCTTGATTGCATTTCACTGGGAAATCATAGTCTTCTTATTGTTGAGCTTTTGGGTTGTCTTTCTTAGCAATAACATCCCTGATAGACATTGGATTTTAGTCAGTAGCTTTATCTTAATTATTTTTATTACTTCATATACAGAACTATTTATAGATTTATTTCCTTCTTCTTTTTCTCCTTTCCCATCTCCCTTCCTCCATTATTCTTTCTCTATTTCTTTCTGGCACACCTTCCCTGTGTGATGATGTGTCTATTATGTCCGCATGCATTACTCATTAAAAGCAAAATCTGTATTCTGTACTTTGCCTACCACTTTCAATCTTTGATAAAGCCAACGAGGAGGCAAATCTCTTTAGAAGGATATCTTGAAAGACAATTCTACTTTCCCCAGTAGGGGAACTTGATTTTTCATAGTGAGAAAATAGTTCTACATAAGCACTGTTTCTGCAGCACAAGTTGTGATCGAGGAAGCGACACTTGACATCAGGGACTGGTGGAATGTTGAATCCTCATGGCCTAGTACAGAAAAGAGTTCTTGTGTTTTAAACAAGTCTACTACTTGGCTTGACCAATACAGGATGCCGGGATAATTTCATGAAGAACATTTAATTCTATAATTTGGGCAGTGCTTTACTTTGATAGAATCTATTTTCTTGTCTTTATATTCTATTCTACTCCCGAACTCATTGTTTAGTTTATCTTTTTTGTTTATGTCACAGTACTTATCCTTGTCCTTATGTCTGAGCTAATGTTAGTGAAGGTGATTGCCAGAGATATGGATCAATAAGCCCTACCGTCTGACATACTGCTGAAAAATAATTGTTGGGTTTTACCCAAATGCTAGTTTTATATATTCTCATTCTATTTAGTTGTAATGCAAATTCTTAAATGTAATGCTTACACTTCCTGAATTTGTTATTTAAATTACTTCCACAAGAAGAATCTTCTTGTCTTCTACCCTATATATAAAATTAATGCTGATTTAGCAGGAAACTTAGTATTGCCCTTCATGTTAAAAGAACAATTACTATCTTACCTTTTTGTTAAAAAAAATGCTTCCACTTATTTTTAATTCAATACAGGTTATTAATGATTAGATTCCTAAGGTTCTAAGATTCTTGGCAAGTGTCTTACAAGGGAACAATTGAAGTTGATACAGTCAGATCAGCACAGGTTTGTCACTAGATCAGGTGCCAACATTTCTGTCATGACTGCTTGATTAGGGCAGTTACTTGGTTGAGAGTGATTCCCTCCTGTCACACATTCGTCCAGTGCCCTCCTCTCTCAGCCACTTCTGTGAGGACTGTAAGAAGCATGCTTTCTTCACATGGTGCCACAGGTACCAGAAGTGGTTTCTGGGGTTTGATACATGACTGTTCTCACTTCCCGTATAGTGCTTTGTTACTGTCTACCACTCTCATAACTAAAAGGCCGCTCGTTATTTCCATGTTTTATATAATTCTGGTGAGGTTTTAGCCACCCCTTAGTTGCATTGCAAAATTTCTGGGATAAGCTAGATGTGGTAATTGCATATCTGTAGTCCCAGTTACAGGGAAGGCTGAGGCAGGAGGATTGCTTGAGGCCAAGAATTTGGGGTCAGCCTGAGCAACATAGCAAGACTCCATTTCTTTTTTTTTTTTTTTAATACTTAGTTTTTTAGTTGTAGTTGGACACAAGGCCTTTATTCCATTCATTTATTTTTTATGTGGTGCTGAGGATCGAACCCAGGGCCCTGCGCATGCTAGGCGAGCGCTCTACCGCTGAGCCACAATCCCAGCCCCAAGACTCCATTTCTTAAAAAAATGAAAGAAAGAAAGAAAGAAAAAAAGAAAGACAAACAGCTTTTCTGTGATGATAATTTCCTGTTGCATTATGACAGCCATTATTCGTTTACAGTGAACATACCTGTCACTGATATATTCCCAGTATTTTCTAATATCTCTATAAAAGAGCACACTGTCCAGGGGCATATGCTTTTTGTTACTTTATTTCTCAGACAGAGAGTAAATTTGGGGTGTTTTCTTGGATATCAGATTAAACATAATCAAATACCATTTAAAATTATATTGAATGAGTCAGAAAATTCATTGTATTTGCCGGAGGACAGGGTGTGTGGGGGAAGCAGGTTTAGGGTCAAGTTAGGAGTGTGTACACTTATTCTCTCAAAAGGAAGCGATTTGGGCCTGGGTTGAGGGAAGCCTGAAGGGAAGTCATCTGCCAATAAGGGAGACACAACCTCCTCAGCCCATTGTAAATCTTGGTCCAATCCTTCCAGCAGCCCTAGGCATTTCTTGGGGAAGCAGAAACTGTCAACCATGAGGTGGAGGTGTACAATAGTGGAGTTTTTGCCTTGCACATACGAGTCCCTGGGTTAAGTCTTTATCACTACAAAATACAACAAAAAAGAAATGGTCAACCGCGACGCCATGATGGTCCAGATTAATTTTATAGGAAAGTTCAGACATGTAGATCTAGGGTTTTTTAGGCATTTTGTACCCTGCTAAATGACTAGTAGGTGATGGTACTCTTAGATAGGAGGAAAAAAAAAAAACCTATCATCCCCATAAAAGGCTCTCATTCAGTTGTCTGAAGAGGGTAAACATTTATTTGAAGTATTAATTAAATTATAATCTGATGAATAAAAATATGAAAGACTGATTATTAGACCTTTACCCCATGTTTTAGAGGGAGTGAGGAAAGGAGAAGGGAGGCACTTGACATCTGAGTTGTGGGGACCCTGAATGGTTAATGAAGACCCTGATGGGACTGAAGAGTGGTTACATGAAAGGAAGGCTGGGGATCCAGATGGTGACCAGAATGCTTTGCCATCTTGCTGACTTGACAACTTTGCTGAAGAAGGACCTCCTTAAACTTCAGTGGGGTGGGGAAGAATAGAAGGCATGCATTGAGCTATTTTAATCGTGCAGCTGCAGTTGCCAGCAGCTCTACATGGTAGGATTTGGAAAGTCCTATTTTTAAAAGCATGATTGCCCTTGCTTAAATTAAGAAGCTGGGTCCCCACGAATTGGTGCCAGTGTTAGCTGCCATGAAGTCCATATGATACTATTTTATTACATTACTTTTGCTGTTGATACAAAAGAGTTTCCTTGCTCCTTCCCTACCCACACCCAATTTTTTTTTTAAAAAAAAGGAAAAATTTAAAACTGGGGAGAAACCTTTGTTTAGAAGCAGAATTCACTCTCTGTGTCTCTGCCTAGAACCCTGCTACCCACCCAATATCTAGACTCTTCTTGCTGTCTTGTTTCTGAACCTACTGCTTTTTTTATTGTGGTACATACTATACAATTAAAAATATAGCTGCTTCTATAAAATCACTTAATTAAGCTATTTCCCATATTCCATTAGAAGAAGTAAATTCAGGTTGTCCAGATGACAGGAAGCAATTATAATGAAGTACTAGTGCTGTTGGAGCTCCAAATTTATTCTTCGTCACCTATTGTCAGGGGTCATTCGGGTGTGTTCTGTAAGTGTGGCACTGTTCGCAGAGTTAGACATTTTTCCTGGACTTGCTCAGCATTTTGCACTTTTCTAGTGTTTTGTCATTAGAATTAAGTTAGAGCTTTGTAGGTCTGGTTACTTCAATAGGGCTAAGGCTGTGTAGGATATAAAGAATACAGTTGATTTCTGCCCTTTTTGGAGGAAAATTCGTAAAACATGCTTGTTTAGAGCATTTGCAAAATAAAAAAAATAAAAACCTAACTGCAGGTACATTGTTTACATATTTCTTAGATTCCCCTGATGACTCACTTGGAATCATCCAGATGTTCTTTGGGTTAATACTTTTGTTCCACTTAATTATGTTGCATTATTTTCTGAAATTAAAAGGGATTGTTTATTGGATTCTCCAGTGTTGTCTCTTTGGGTTGACTGCTGGCAATTTTAAATTAAAATCATTATTCTTCATGATTCCCATAGTTAACACAGCTTAGCATTGTCTGAGTCTTCCCCTGGGTTGAACTAAAGAGCATAACTTCTCGTACCATAGTACATTTTGCCCAAGATTACTTTTCTTAAAGCAAGTCTGTTGCTTTTTATTCAGGTCATTGTTTGAAAAATGGGCTTCAATGTATTGGTCAAAACTTTGCCTGCATTTTCGACTGCCTTCTTTAAAGGTTTATTTTTGGAGCTTTGTCAGTCCTTAAACTTGGTAATATCTTAATCTTGATTTGTGGTACAGATTTGATTTTCTTTAATATTTCTTCCAGAAAAAGAAAAAAAAATCAAACAACCTTATAAAAATTCAACCTCTACCTTTGAGATCAGAAAAAGGAAATTTAATTATATTTCCACCCTTTTCAATTTCTACTTCTCATCAATACATTCCTTTTGGTATGAAGTAGAAACCTTAAGTGTCTCATTCTCTGATCTCCATCTCTTTCCATCTATCTTAGCCACTTGACCTGCCTTGCCTCTTCTATGCTAGCTTTGCTTACAAAGACAGTTTAACATATTCTTCTATGACTTTTTAGGATTCATTTAATGTTTAGAGACTGGCAGACAATGTCTCAGTTTTCCCCTTTACCTGGAGTGGAGGTTTCACTGTTTTGTGTCCTTCCTCACATTTATTAGGATAACAAGGGGAAACAGCCCTGAAATCAGCCTTAGTAAGCTTTTGAATGCTTTCACCATTTGCTTTTTTACCTTTTGCAATTGCAATTCTGTTGAATGAAAAAGAAACGATTGGTCACAAGGTAGAAGGTAATAGGGAAGAGTATCACACCACAATAAAACAAAGAATGGGGCTTAACAAAAAATGGGAATGAACCACAGTCTCAAATGCTGGAGAAAGTTTTGGCAATTTTGAATCATTAGCATGTAAAGCAATCAGTGTGGTATAGATTATTCTTTTGAGGTAATAGTGGAAACAATAATTTGAGAGGCAAGACTGCTTTCCAGGGTGGGCAGTATCACTGAATGTGTTTGAGTAGCCTCCAATTGACCATATTTTAAAGAGATGAGAAAGAGTAGAGGGTAGAAACTAGTTGTATATAAGAAATAAGACTGAAGCAGAAAAGAGGAGGCAGGTAATTTTCAAAATCCATACATCAAAAGTTTTGTTCTCTAAGGAAAAGGAGATAGGTCAGTTTGTGATAGTGGAAATTTTGGGGTGAAAAAGGGAAAAGTAATTTATGGAAATTTCCTTCTGCTTAATAAGTGGAATAAGAGGTTACCTGCTAAAGTGGAATTCAGATTGGGAGGCTTGGCACAATATTTGCAAGGAGCGAAGTGAAAGAAGAATGCAAAGCTGACAATGAGTGGTGCTGGCTAAACCCTTACCAAGTCACTCTGCGGCTATAAGATGTTTTTTTTTTTTTTTTTTTTTTTTTGTACCAGGGATTGAGCCATATCCCCAGCCCTATTTTGTATTTTATTAGAGACAGGGTCTCACTGAGTTGCTTAGGGTGTCGCCATTGCTGAGGCTGGCTTTGAACTCGTGGTGCTCCTGCCTCATCTTCCCCAGCCGCTGGGATTACAGGGGCTTGAAGCTTTTCATCAGAATTGTTGGACCAGCAAGCAAAGTATTTTTTTCCCCTTGGTTTGTATTACTTTTGTGATTCATCCTGGAGCACAGTAGGAAAAATAGCCCAGGATAAATGAAATTCTGTTGATTGGTCTCATGTTATTTTTCTTTCTTTTTTCTGAGCTTGGACTGGGGTCCTCCGTAACTGTAAGAGTCCAAGGCCTTCAGAAGTTTAGAGTGTTTTTAACCCAAGTTGAACCTGATGTTCATCCCAAGTGTAATTTTGAACTTGGTGTAAATGAGCGAGGTAATGGCCTAGTCTTGTGCAACCTGTTCTGTCAGTTCTTGCTGTTTTCTGCTCAGCACATGTGCCTTTTCTCACTGCAGTCCCTTTGGCCAAGATGACTTTCTGCTCTGACCAAGTCGTCCCCCTACTTCCCAGGCATCCCCTGTGCTTAACTGGTTTCTACCTTTGAAGACCTTGGCTTAAACTTGACTTCTTTCATTAAGGTGTCTAAATTGTAGCCATTCTCTCTCTTTCTCTGAATAGTGAAATCTGCTTAACTCAAATCTACCCTTTTTTTACTAGAGCTTTCTAGTTAAACATAGTAATTGGCTTCATCCAGATAAACTTCACAATTCTTTATTTTCTTACTTCTCCCTGTTTTTTTTTTTTTTTTTTTAGGTAAGCTTTAATTTTCTTGTAAGAAGGGCCATATCTTTTATTTATTTATTTTTGATCCATTCACCATAGTCTAGTACCAGATATGTACTGTTTTAATTTAAAATGTTCAATATGGAATTATTTACAATCACTTCTATACGGTTATTACAGTAGTTAATATTTAAACTATTTGCATTCCTTATATTTGTTTTTTATAATGCTTCAGATTAATAATTATTATAGGTAAGTGTTTTTGGTGTTTCAGGCATTAAGCTTTAGTAATGTGGTAATTTGAAATACTATTTATAATTTAAGTTTTACTTTCCTGTCTTCATTTTCATGGCTGTGTACATGCTTGGGTGGCCCCAAGTCGTGACTCTTAAGGATGTCATGGTAACCTGGCAGAGAATCCTTGGGTTAAGTTGTTCTTTCTTCCCTTCCTGAGATGTGTTCAGCTGTTATGATATGCTCCTTCACTCTTTATTTCGTTATGGGTTATCCATGATGACAAAATTATATCTTTTTTATGCTCTGAATTTTTACTACTCTTTTTCTAGAGACAACATGAAACCATGATATTTTGAAATATACACATGTATACACACACACACACACACAAATAGGTACATATATACACTAGCATTATATAATAACTTTTATTTTTAAATACAGTTCATTAATTATTAGTAATATCATTTATCTTATAATTGGGTTCCTATTAGGCAGTGGTAATTTACATGGTTTATTCAAGCCAAGGAGCTTTTTATTCAATAAAGAAAACACAAAAGAAAGAATTTAGGTTGAAAAATAAATGCATTAAAAATAATCACAAAGTATATTTATTACAACATAGGTTTATTATCAAGCTACATATGGCATAAAATACATGTTTTTGTTTATTTTAGGAATCAAACATTTTAAGTCCAGTGCAAGATGGAACAAAGAAACCCCAGATTGACAGCAATAAGAGCAATAACTACAGGATTGTAAAGGAGGTCAGCAAATTTATAATATCTTTATATAGGTTTATATTTGCATGATATTAAATAATTATCATAAATAATTGTTGCTTATATATTTATTTAATATTGTTGTTTATAATGCTTTACTTCTTTTTAAAGATTTTGATCAGGTTAAGTAAACTCTGCGTACAGAATAAAAAGTGTCGGAATCAACATCAACGATTACTGAAAAATATGGGGGCTCATTCTGTGGTGTTAGATCTTCTGCAGATACCCTATGAAAAGGTTTGTCCTTAAATACCTTTTTCTTTAACTTTGTATTTTGATACAATTTTAAATGTATAATAAAGTGAAAAAGAACTTTTCTTCTCTTAACTATTTGAGATTGAGTCCTCCACTTGATCACCGTCATCTTGGAGCCTGTTAGTGTGTATTTCATGCAAAGACATGGTTCTACATGACCTCACTACAGCCTTCCAAATCAGGAAGGGATATGATACTTTGCTGTCACCTAATCCCACACACCATTCAAATTTCTCTTTGTCCACGGAGTGTCCTAATTGACACAAGGATCTACTTTAGAAACATGCAGTTTGGGGTTGTCATGTATTTAAATTTTCTGGTGCTGGAATTCTCATGTCATTGATACTTTTGCAGATAGCCACTTATCTTGAAGAATGTCCCCTAATTTGGTTCAGCCGTTATATCCTCATGGGATTAGACTTAATAAAGCATCTTTGGCAGGAACATAGCAGAAGGATGCTCAGTTCTGCTCATTGCTTGCTAGTAGGTGGCACATGGTTTTAATTGCCCCATTATTCATGATATCCACTCTGATCACTTGATTAAGGTGGTGACTGCTTGGATTCTCCACTGTGAAGTACTCGCTTCCCCTTTATGATTATTAAGTATTTTGTGGAGTGATTCTGTGAAACTAAGTAAATATCCCATTCTTCATCTAACTTTGAGTACATTCTTTCATTTACTTGTATCAGTGTGGACATGCAGAAGTTCATTTTACTCAATAGTTTATAATAGGGTTCTATCATTATTTTGACTCACAGTTTTCCCCAGAACTGGCCAGTGAAGCCCTTTCAAGCTAGATTTTGTGTCCTGTAACATGTCCCCATCATCATGATCTGGCACAGTAAAATGTTCCAGGTTCATTCTACTTCAACCCTGGAATCAGCCATTTCTTCAAGAAGCCTGGTTCCATTTGATGGAGAGTGGTATTTAGAAGCAAAGTTTTGGAAAACAAGTGTGCTTGTTGCTATTGGAATGTTGCATTTCCATTTCCTCCGAATAGATAAAGTCAGAGATATGCATATATGTGTGTGTGTGTGTGTGTGTGTGTGTGTGTACATGCACATACATACATTCATGCACACCTAACATATCCAAGTTACATTGACATTTGTTTTCTTATCTGTTTATACATTATTGAAAACCATGTTTTCATAACCATAACTCTAATTTCAAAACCAGAGTTCATGTTAGTTTCTCTTTTTTGGTACTGTGTATCCATTCTTTAACAGAACCCTGTCCTCTCCCATTATCTGCTTAAGACAGTTACTTATTTATTGGTACCCCATAAAGAACAGTCTTCTACCACACTGCTGCCACACCTCCATATGAACGCCCACCCCTTTCATCGGCCACACTGGTCTCTGATATCACCCAGTAGAGGAGCTTCTTTTCATCTCCTTTGGTGCCACCAGGCCAGGCCAGGCCTTTCTCTGTTAGGATGCCCTCCTCATTTGGTCTTCTACTGGGTTGTCTGCCTTTCCCCATTAGTTACTTTCTAATATATAAATTTGCAAGTCTACCATTCCTAAGGTGGCATAATCCAGCCTGTGGTAAAGAATGCCATTGAAGAATTCTTGGAAGCCAACAAAAGATACTAAATCCTCAGTATTTATTCTCTGGATTATTTTATCTGATATTATAACATGGACATTAAACACATGATGAATTCCCTTCTAATAATATAACTGGAGAATTGAACATTTTTTACTCCTTTGTTTCTATGGGTTTATTAAGTTTTAATAACTAGATTGTTTAGAAATAATAAAAACAGAAAAGAAGTGAGATGAGAGTTACAGGGAGCAGGAGCTGCTGTAGCACTGGCCCCAGGGATGCCCTTCTGCCCTGCTGGCTTTTCAGTGGGAATTGTCTTCATTGTCTTCTAACTATTCCTGGGTTACACAAGTTGAAAGAAAGTGTTAGAAGATTTTGAAGTAAAAATTTCCCACTTTTATTTAGAAATGGGGTCATTTTTAGTCTTATTTGTTAGTCTAATTGATTCTTCCCTGTTTTAAATATGAGGAAATGGGCCTGTTAAGGACTTTAGGCTGCTTGCTTAGTTATAGATGGCATAAACTATAGACCCCTAGATTAGGAAAAAGGAAGACATTAAACACAATTAATATAAGCTACGACCCAAAACACAAATTCATTCTGAATCTCTAATAATGGCCACATGACAAATGGGCAATGAATTATATATGAAGTTATTAGATGATTTCAATAATGTGGAAAGACCACTTTTTAAAAATTAAATTATTTATTTATTCTAATTTGTTATACATGATGGCAGAATGCAATTCATTTCATATTCCACATAGAGAGCACAAGAAGGGAGGGCAGAGGAGATGTGGGCCAGGTGGGGAGAAGTGGGTGTTCAGAGATGGGGAAAGGCAGAGCACATTCAGAAAGACTGGGGCAAAACAAGGACGGGCTGGGAAACAAAGGGAGGGTCTAAGAACTGGAACCCAACAGACATGAGGACAAATAAAGAGAACACGAGGAATATCTAGAAGTCAGGGAAGTGGCAGGGGCAACTATGGCAGGTGTAGAAACATAAAGGTACAGAGAAGAGCGACCATGAAACAGGCAGAGAGAAAAAAAAAATGTCCGCCGGACAAAGGAACACATTTTTTAAAAAATAACTTTTATTTTTCAAAAGTTAATATGTACTTTCCAGGAAACATAAAAAACGTAAGTAAAGAAGAACGTCATTCAGTCACAAGCAGTTTAGTCAGGACTGTCCTGGGTCCTGCCTGTACATACGCAGCATCCTGTTTTGTGTGGTTGAGATCATAGACCTCAACTGTGGTTTTCCACATCATGAATATTCACCAATTCAAAAATCCCAAGGCTACAGGAGTATTTTTTTAAACCAAGCATATACTACACCAACTCAATCTGTTAGGAAAAAATTATAATCCTGTCTTTCTTGGGAACAAAAATTTCACCAAAGACAAAAATGGCATCAGGATTCTAGATAGATGAATTTGCAGAGTTACAACTAAAAATTTATATGCAAATTTAAAATACTTAATACTCAATTTAAAATGAGACATAAAGCAGCAGGGTAAACTGCAAAAATGTTTCTAGGAGATTCATTATCAGATTTTTACTACTAAAATATTAGCAAGAAAGCATGTTCCCTGTGAATTAAAATATTCCAGCAGTACAGTCAGAAGATGCACACACATCAGTGGCTCACATCAGAATATAAATCCTTGAGTACTTGTTCCACTTTCCCCTGTGTTTTTCCTTCTGCCTCTCTGCTCCAGCCCAATGAACAAGTCCTGATATACACTTTGAAGAGATAAAACAATTCCATGTCCAAGATGCATCTTTTCTATCAATTATGACAATAAGATATGTATGAGTTAGTTAATTTAATAGCTCTGCTTTTTATGATACACTGCCATCTTGAGACATCTAGAAAACTTAGATGTTGTGAAATAAAATGTGAATTTTGTGTATAATAAACACAAGTACCTTACCAAAAAGGCACATGTAGATCTATGGCTGTATTCTAAAACTGTCTTCCAGATACAGAAATACTAGCAGGGAATGTTTCTCCTTCTGCTTTTCTTCTTCTTCACCATTCCAGTGACTAAGTTTTGGATGACCCCTAGTTTCAAGAGATGGATTGACAATGGTCATTTGCAGAAGACAGTTATTCCTAAAAACTAACAGAAGGATATTTGTGGTGGGATTGTTTTGCTACTTCTACCATATTTGGGCATTAGGACTTATATTTTAATACCTAGCAATATTAACCAAAATGCACATAAAACAATGACTAGACAATCAGAACGAATCTAAGGGGCACAGAACCTTTCTCTATGCATACTTTCTCCTTCTCCCACCCACCACCCAGTGAACAGTCAGCACACTCTCCAAGATGTCAAATTTAATAATTCCATTCACTAAAATGGCAACCATTCTTATGTAGTAACAAAAAATACTTAAAGGGCATTACTTTACCCTCTAATTTTACCATATGTTGGGTATGGGTAGACATCTTGAAAGATTAGATGTTTCCGACAAGGACTTAAGTGTTTTGCTGTGTGTATGTTATAATAATGGACAAAGAAGTCCCAATTTTGCAACATCTCATTTCTACATGTTAAAGAGGTTTCTGGTGTATGACAGAGTGGTTAGTATAATTAGCACCTTTTGTCTACTTTGTGTTGAAATTCATAGGAAATTCTGTCCTCCTGGATGACTTTTGGATATGAATTTGTTTGACAGTCTCTAAGCATTACATATGCCTGTGCTTGTTCACTAGACTGAAAGTAGAGAGAAGGAACTGGGGAGGGAAAGGTTCAGGGACAAACGGTCATATTAGAAGATGTGTCAGATTATAACCGTTGCTACGTGTGCAATTTTATTTACCAGTGCTGTGTGGATAGTGAATAAGTTCTTATAGGAAATATTTAGTCCTTCTAGATATTTAAAAATGCTTGATACATTTAGAAGTAGAAGTAGTAAAATAAAATTTTTGTAAATATCTCGTAAAAACATGTAGGAAATCTCGTGTTTGGAATCATTAAACCATCTCTGAACAGTTTACTATCTATACTTTTTCATTGGGTTGAGAGAGTTGGGAGGAAAGAAGTTGCAAAAGGTGTTTTGTGAGAGTGTGCTAGAAAATTTCAACTTTCCCATTGTCTTTGATGTTATATGCATTTCATTTAAACCTTGCTGCATTTTACATTTTGTGTACATACTGGACAAAGGAATCCTAATTTTATAATATCTACTCTATAGATAGTAAAGAGGTTGCCAGTGTATAACAAATATAGAGTTAGTAATCTAACACATTTTGTGCAATTTGTGTTACAACTCATAGAAAGATAATCTTCTGAAGAAATATTTTTTTTATAGTATTTGCACTCAGGTTTGTTTCTCTGTATCATGTGCTACTCTTTTAACTTACAGAATGATGAAAAGATGAATGAAGTAATGAATCTAGCCCATACCTTCCTGCAGAATTTCTGCAGAGGAAATCCACAGAATCAAATTCTTCTTCATAAACATTTGAATTTGTTTTTAACTCCTGGTGTAAGTATTTTAGTGATTTCTAATATTTATAGTAAAGTATGCTTCAGATTAATCTTAGTAGCACTAATGAACAAAATTTTATTAATCCTTGTCATCTCATTTCTTCCTTGTAGGTATTCTCTCCTTAAAATTGATCATCTTTTTATTTCTATTAAGGACTCTTTCAAAGTAAATTTAGAAATTGCAAAAATTTTATATGCAAATGAGAATTTCATTTTTTCATACACAGTTTAATGTTAGAACAATGATAAGGTATAACAAAGAACTAACTTAATAATACTGTAAGATAAAATATGGGTAACTTGAAGATAGAGTTAACTCTTGCCTTTTAAACATGTTTAAGCAGATCTTAAGAAAGAGCTGACTTTGAATAATAGATAATTAAATTAATGTCAAGAACACTATTGCTGACATGTTGTACTTCATGATAATAAGCTTCTGTCTTCAACTGAGTTCCTTTGTGAGCTGAATTTCTTTTAATGGTTAATGATCTCATTGCGTTTTGTAAAAGACTTGCACAGAAAATTCACTTGGGCTTCATATAAAATGTAAAGCTGATCACAAGCAGGAAAATTAGTCTAATTTTGTAGAATACAAAATTGATCTTGTCATTATTACAAAGAATGTTCCCTGTTTAGCTCCTTGAAGCAGAAACCATGCGGCACATCTTCATGAACAATTACCATCTGTGTAATGAAATCAGTGAGCGGGTTGTGCAGCATTTTGTGCACTGCATTGAGACACATGGCCGCCACGTGGAGTACCTGAGGTTTTTGCAAACAATTGTGAAAGCAGATGGTAAATACGTGAAGAAATGCCAGGATATGGTAATGACAGAGGTGTGTTCTTAGTTTGTATTTTATCAGTTTGACCTAAACAATATGCTCGAATGTGTATTTTCTGTTAACTTAGCAGAAGAAAAAAGCCAAGCAACCATTTTGGAAAATTATTTCATCATGACTGCTTAAGCACAAATATATTTTGCTTTAGTCCAATGAAGCAACATATTACAACTTAAGTTTATGATTTTCTAAGAGTATTTTCGTTTGATTCATAATGAATTTGGGTATGTTAAATAATGACTAAAGTCCTACCATTTCACAAGCTTATTTGAAATTAAAGTAAAAAACTTAGTATTTTAAAGTTTTTAATAATACAACAAAGAGATAGAACTCTGTTTGTTTAGTACCTTTATTGTTCTGTTTCTAAAATGTGGAATGGGTGTTCTCTGCCATATTTTGCAAAGGCTTCAAAAGGAACCAATCGATTTAAAAGCTACTTGTTGGTGCTTTATTATAGCAGGTGAGAACTTGCTACTTAGAGTAACACAAGAATCTATGAAGAATGAATGGCTGAAGTACTTAGTTTATTTTGCCCTTTTTATCTTGATGTTTGGTACCGAGTGAGATTTACATAAAGAGTGAGTTACTCACTAGGAACCAAGGGTGAGACTTTGGGGAATTGGCAGCCCAAAGAGCCCATCTGGGTAAATCACCACTCTGTGACTAAATGGTTCTCTTGTGGCCTGTCTGGATTAAGGCAGTTTGAAGTCATGGCCACCAAACTGTTACACTGTATTATAGACTTTGTTGGTTTGGGGACAGTTTTGCAATAATATTCTTTCAAGTTAGGGATGGGAGATATTTTTGTATTGATTCAATATGAGTCCCTCCTGCCATTTAGAAATCTTAAAATTAATTCAGCAAAAGCTTAAAATTTTTGTCAATTATTGTTATTAAACATTGTAAGGAATGTTTTACACTTGTAAAATTTACCTTTTTACAAATTATATTTACATTCACATTAGTTCTTCTTTAATGCGTAGAAATGTGTGGGAAGTAATTTGATTTGGATTCTGATCACCAAGGAAAGAATTAGAATGAGAGAGTAGCAAATATTTAAGCCATCCCTATGGCATTTATCAAATGATGTGTTTCTATGTGTGAGAAAGTATTTTTAATATTATGTTAATATTTAATATATTTGTGATATGTATACATTTTTCTTCCAGCAAAACTGCCCAATTCATTGGCTTATCAATTTAAATATGATAAAAAGATTAAAAATTGTATATCTATTTTTCCCCACTAAAATACTCATATTGTGTTCAGAAAATTGGTCCTCGTAAGAGGTAAACAATAATATTTTATGATGTTTCAGCAGTAAAATTGCTACTTGCTGGAATTTTCCACTAAAATTATACAATAAAATCTAAAATTCATGTCCTAAAAACCCTTACTATTCATTTCTTTGTGTCTCATTTTTTAGTAGTCTTCTCCTTATTTCTCCCTCTTCTGCTTTTACCTCTGTTTTCTTATGATGCTTTCCCAATAAACATGGAGTTTTCCAGACTTTTGTAGATTTATACGTGGCTCAATGTACTTGCTTACTTATTTCGTCACTATTGAAGTGGTTTGGGGTATATCATCCTGTTTAGTAAAAATTAGACATAAGTGATATCCAGTGCTTTGGCAGTACAGTCCTCTCATATGGAGGGAAATAAATTTATTATTTTATAGGTTTGACTCATTGATAACCACCTTGCTACTGTCCATGTTGTCTGATTCTTGCCACTTCTGCCGCACCTATATCTCTCTGCCTCATTTTGTAGCTTTCACAACTTGGCACATGATTATAATCTTTTCACCATTCTTCCTGGGCATAATGATTCCTTCACAGTGTTATCTATGCTTTTTATAAAGAGATACAACTGTTTTTAGATAGATCAAGCCTTTGAAAATAAAATGCAAGAATGAAAATTTGGATGGCAATGGAGATTCTCTTATTATCATTTCAGTTGATAAATGGGGGTGAAGATGTGCTGATCTTTTACAATGATAGAGCATCATTTCCAATCCTTCTGCACATGATGTGTTCAGAGAGAGACAGAGGGGATGACAGTGGCCCCTTAGCCTACCATATCACCCTTGTGGAGTTGCTGGCAGCATGCACAGAGGGGAAGAATGTCTATACTGAAATCAAGTGTAATTCCCTTTTGCCCTTGGACGACATAGTGAGGGTGGTGACCCATGATGACTGCATCCCAGAGGTAAGCCTGGCAGAAGCTCAGTAGCTGTAGAACCGTCATAAAGTTTTGAAGTACATCTAAGTGCTGGAAGTCTCCCATACTAACATTTATGAGATCACACATATTTAATTGAGAAATTGGAAATTGTAGTTAGCTATATAATTTGGGAAATTTAAAAGAGCATGAAAAGGTATATATATATATATATATATATATATATATATATATATATATATTAGTTATATAAGAAGCTTGGAAGCAGAGTAAAACTTTTTTAAAGTATGGCCCCTGTTAGTTTACTGGAAGCTACTAAAAATGTCTCTTAAATTTTAAACATGGTAATCAGATCAAATGAAAACTTTACTTGTAGCCTGTAGTATATTTTTGAGCATAAACAGGCACTTCATAAATTATTTATAATCATTGATTGGAGAGGCTAGGCTAGTGCTGCAAGATCACACACGGGACTCTGTAATTTTACTTTGCTTTATAATAGATGCATTCTTGAAAAATACCATACACAGTTTGCTTTGTTCATACATCCTTCTTTATCCTCTCAGTTTGATTTATTTTTTTATTCTTTATTTTTAGTTGTAGGTGGATACAATATCTTTATTTTATTTGTTTTTATTTTTGTGTGGTGCTGGGGATGGAATCCAGTGCATCATTCATGCTAGGCAAGCACTCTACCACTGAGCCACAACCCCAGCCCCTCAGTTTGGTTTTGATGATATGGGGGGAAAAAGTAGCAGAAGCTGATTGTCTGCTATCAGGGGTATTAATGAGGCTTCCAGGAAAGTACATTTTAATAATTCCTTTCTTTTGTACTATTATTGTATATTATTGAAAAATTTTCAAATGTATGATATACTGAAAATTATATGAAACCAAACATTTTAAATTACAGTAACTTAAAAAGTTGTCAGGGGAGTTAACTTTCCCATTTCTAAATAGTCTTCTGTAGTGATGGACTTTAAAGAAAATTTTTGGAAATTCTGTAGGATTGTTGATACCTCAATCCTAGGGTACTTCATGCCTTGATTTGTTTGAAATAAGATGGCAGAGAGAATATAGTATAGTGAGGAAATCTATGGGTTCTGTCCTTATTTGTGGTCCTGGTTTTGGCCATGCCTCTTCCCATATGCAGCTCCCCTGAAAACACCACCCTTACTTCTAGGTTTGTGAAATAATTCCCCTTCACCCTTTAGAAACAGATCTGGGCCTTACATCTTCAGGAACAAATGTCCTGGCCTCTTGTAGCAGAGAGTCTATGAGTCTATAATGTGAAATTTGTCATTTGAATTTTATTCATTAGTAAACATATTTAGCCCTCATACTCTTTTCCAAGATTATAAACTCCAGGAGAGTAACAGTTAGGGCTGTTTCTGTTCATCATTACATTGTCTGAGCTGGAACAATACTCAGTCATATGTTTTGAATGAATGAACAAATGAATTAAAGGATGAGTCAAAGTCCTGGATCAATTACTGCCTAGTGATATCACTGACTCAAACATATTACTTGACTTTTCAATTTTCAGTTTCCACAGTTTTAAGATGAAATAATTATAATACATGTCTGATAGGATTGTTGGAGAATTGAATTAAATAAGATAGTACATACAAAATGCCTAAGGTGTTTGGCACACAGTAAATATGGCATAAATATTTGCTTCTGTGGCCTGTGATGGCATGATGACTGGCTCAAATATTTCCCTATCTGTGACCATCCTTGACACACACACCTACTGTGGGTGGCTTGTGTTAGACCCCAGTCAAGCAGAGATAATCACCAAGGTATGCAAACTGGCCCTATGTTCCTGTGGTTCTAACTCTAATTCCATGGATCCCCGAAATAGTTTAATTAATTTTTTGTGTATATACATTTTTCTTATAGATTTATAGAAATTCATTAGATTTTTATAATGAGAGAAACAAAGAAAATAAAATAAAAATGACTGCCCTGTGTGCTTTCCACATGGTATATATTGATGAGACTCATCCTAATCCTTCATGAAGAATTTTGCTGATTCTGAGGAATATACTACATTACCAAATACTACTTCTTGTTTGTTAACTATGAGTTTGTTTTTTTCCTCAGGATCAGTAGCATAGGTTTTTTTTTTTTTAATGTCAATGAAGTATTATTTTGTCAACATATTTAAGCATTATATTAGGACTTCTGGTTGCAAGTGACAGAGACCTAACAAAGTAGTTTAAACAAGAAAGGGAATTTAAGGGGATTTTACTGGCTCTTGTACTTGGAAATTTGAAGGACTATTGTTCAAGTGGATGTAGAGGTTCAGAATTCTTTCTGTTGTCCCTTGTTCCTTTGTGTCTTTGCCTCATTCACTTCTTCTGGGCATACTTTTTCTCTCCACACACCTAGCAGATAGTTTCTTCAAGTTCAGATTTATCATGTTTCACTTTAGTAGTAGGTAAGAGCGGGGAGAAGGGGCAGGGAAAGAGGGAGGGAGAAGAGGAGAGAGAGAGAGCGAGCAAGGGAGCACCCCTGACCCCTAGAGTCTCTGTGATAGGATGAGAGGCTTGGTTTGCATGAAATGCCTATTCTCACATCAGTCCTTGGGCCTACAGACCTGAGTACTAGATCACATGTTCACCCCTGGACTGGAGTGGATTGTCCTGGCAAAAGAAAGGAAATGGGAATGCATTCTAGGTAGATAAACATGCAGTAATATACTACAGGGACTAACACATTTGAACCTTTTGTAATTGATATTTGAAAGTGATCACTAAAGAAATTAACTTTCTTTTGAATTTGAAACTTACACAGGTTAAAATTGCTTATGTGAACTTTGTTAACCACTGTTATGTTGACACTGAAGTGGAAATGAAAGAAATCTACACAAGTAACCACATTTGGAAATTATTTGAGAACTTCTTGGTGGATATGGCAAGGGTAAGTTGCACTTTCACCTTTAAACACTATTCATGTTTAGTAAGGTTGGCAATATATCCTCTGACTAAACAGAATTAAACAGCTGAGATTTCCATCAAACCTACAACCTTTTGCTTCACTCTTACATTCACGAAGTTGTGAATGAGTTCCACCAGATGGTAAGATTTAATGCGTTAATGTCCACAATGTCGTATAGTATGCATAGTACTAGATAGTGTTCATTTCTTACCTTTAAAAATGATATTTGTCTGTTACTAAGTAGAATTTTAGTAGCATTTTTACATTGGTCTGAGAAGACATTTGGCAGAGGTCAATTTGTAATCAACTCATACCATGAGTGCAATTAACACCACAGGTGGGGGAGGCCTCCGGGCCTCAACCTCCTCTCTCAGGCAGGTAGGCACTTGACCTGACTGCAGACTTAGCATTACTCATTATTGCTCATTCAGCCTTCCTTGGAAGCATGTGGGAATAAGTTAATCATGTGGTGTTATCACTCATGTCAGCAAAACTAGACTCTGCTTTTGCTTGGAGTCCATTTCCTCTTGTTTTTGTTTTGGGGCAGGGTTTAGGAAAGGATGTGTGGAGCTGGATGGCATATTCTAGATACTGCTAGGCATGTTTTTGTTCTGTTATTACTAAGTGAATGAACAGATAAAGAAAGGAAGGAGTGAATCTTCAGTTGAAGATAGCACTGAATTCTCTTCAGTATGTGTTAGTCCTTTCTTTTGCAAAGTGAATTCTTACAATGTCCAGGGTCTATTATTTTAATTAAAAAAAAACCTTCTCTAGTTTTTTCTTTAAAGTAATAGGACATGGAGTGAAAATAAGCCTTTCACTGGTAATGCTGTATAGATAACTCCTTAGACCTGTTAGGAGTTACGATGGCCTGTGCTCATCTCTCTGGCCTGTCCATTCCTGAGTGCTGGTAGCTTTGTACAGGCTTCAGATACATTTCTTTGTTAAAGGATTGGTGAAGCCCTTATTTCCACCATCTTTCAGAATGTCATCTCACTGCCTTTCTGTAGCCCTTTCTAGAAGGAGGGACAACACAGCAGATACAGTAAAACACTATGACCCTAGATACCCACGAGCAACTTTGGAAAATACAGTGGGCCCTGTGCTTTTCTTTTCTACTTAGCCACAGTTTCCAGGTGCGATTTCACTCATTGTATCTTTGGGTGGTTAAGTGTGTGCCATCTCCACTAGGTTCAAGTTCACGTGAGGTAGGGTAGTTTCTGTTTTACATCATTTCCATCTGACTGGAAGCCACTTTTACCTTTCTCAGGTAAATCTGCACCTGTAAAGAAACCACTCTGTTTTATATGAGATTTAACATAATACTCATATGTATTCCCACTGGCTTATGAAAAGTTAGTATCTAGCGAGATGCAAGAATGTGAAAGAGTCTCTAGAGTCCTTGAAGTAAAGGATGATTTCTGTGCCAATGCCTGAGCTTTAAAATTGCACGTGCAGGAAGATGCTAAAGAGATTATGGACTGATTTGCCGAGTTGCACTACTGTGCTACTGAGTAGAGATAAGCGTAAGACAGACCAAGGGCGTATTCTAGGCAGCGTGAGTTATAATGCTAAAAGGACTTTTTTTTTTTTTTTTAAACCACAGAAAGCTGATGGTAACTGCCATTGATTATGGCACCTTGGAAACACTTTTCCACTAATGCATCCGGAAGACAAAAGTGTATAGATTTATGTTTTTTTTTTTTAACTATGCCTGTGGGAAGTTTGCTTTTTGTTTGTTTGTTTTTCATTTTAGCTGTTTTGATGAAGCAGATGATTCATGTTATTTATTCTGTAGTCTCTAAGGGAATTTCAAGACCTTCTAGGTCTATTCGCTTTTCATGTCTAACCACAAGGGCTTAACTATACTGTGAAAGTACTTTTTCCTTCTTATTTCCCTCCTGTCCATATTTTAAAGCAGAGGTTCTCTAATCCACTCACCGGAGTTGTCAGGAAATCACCCTTTCTGTTTCCGGAGAGAAAAGGAAACCTGATTCTTCCACATCTGGAATTTCTTTCTTCTCCTATAAAAAAAGATTAAGGGGCTACTTCAAATGTTTAGTTCAAATTATAAAATAAGTATGGTTAAGTGAGTAGAAATCGGTCTTTCCATTTAGTAGGGTAGTAGTTCTCAAGCTTTAGAATTACTTGGGAACTTATTAAAACACAGATTGTTGGGCTCTGACCTGAGAGTTTCTGATTCAGTACCTGGGAGACTTGGCATTTTTAAGACTCAAGGTGATGATTTATAGTTGCTGGTTCAGGGAACACACTTTGAGAATTGCTTTAGTAGAGAATGGTGGTTGAGGGTAGGTATTTCACAGAAGGTAGCCAGATCAAAGTCTGTGTCCACACTGGCTCTGGTTATCTTGGGCAAGGTACTTAGCAGTCTCACTCAAAGTTTCCTTATTTATATAATGAATAGAATAATAACATATTCCTCATGGTGTTCCTGGGAAGATTCAGTGAAACAAGGCATGCAAAACTCTTAGCAAGGTGCCTTCTAGGTGAGTGGGCAACTTCACCTATATCATTATCACCAGTATTATTGAAAAGTTGTATGGAACCTAGCAACTTTAAAGTGCTTCCCTGAGTCCTATACCAAATAATAATATTGAGTATAACCAAAGGGGGGATTATCCAGCACAGGCAGAAACCCAAAACTAGACACGAAGCTGGACATGCACAACAGTAGTTGATGAGTTGTCACAGAGGGCATGAATCAAATTCAGATGTTACAACAAAGTTATGAAATCCCATGATACTCAATTAAGTGAGAAATGGTGAAGAGAAT
Organism: Callospermophilus lateralis; assembly: GCF_048772815.1. Classification (NCBI taxonomy): domain Eukaryota; kingdom Metazoa; phylum Chordata; class Mammalia; order Rodentia; family Sciuridae; genus Callospermophilus; species Callospermophilus lateralis. The sequence continues at coordinate 93,153,553 of NC_135308.1, read as the reverse complement.
CTGTAGGAAAGTATTTGGTAAGATGGATGTTATGGTCTTTCCATAGCATGTTAGGGTTAGAAGAGATGAATATATGTTGTTCAACTTTATGTCCAGTTCATAGTTTTCAGCACTACCTGAATATTTCTTTTAACAATGATCTTTCTGTTCTTGAGTCTTTTGTTTTTATTACCACATAACTTAATTATTAAAAGCTCTTGTATTGAGTCAAATTTTAATTTATTATATATAGCGTATACACACACACGTGTGTGTGTGTGTGTGTATGTGTGTGTGTGTGTGTGTGTGTGTGTGTGTGTGTGTGTGTGTTTTGTGATAGTGAGGATCAAACCTAGGCCTCATGCATGCTGGGTAAAAGACCTATACCCCTGAGCTATGTCCTCATCCCTTATTTATGATAATTTTGACCTTGATATTCTTCCAGCAATAATATCAAACAATTAAGTTCACAAAAATATAAGTGTTTATTAGAAGCAACAAAATTTCCTTGTCTGCAGTCTATGTTGAAATTATAAAATTAAATGAATTTAAAACCTAGGTTGGCCTCATAATTTTGTTTGTGGGTTCAAATGTGATAATTTGCTAGGTGACTCCACTAGCTTGCTGTAGAATGGGAAGCCTTTCTCCACCCAACTTGTCAATTATTTCATATTTCCTTCACATCTTTCCATGAACCTATGAAGTCATTTGTGGGATCCTTGTTTTCATATACTTTTGGGTTCCTACTAGTCTGTCTGTGTTTCTCTTTAAAGGTTTGGTATTCAGGTTGGAGCTAACTACTTCGTGCAGGGTCTGGCCAGCACAATTATGTTTTAGTAGAAATTTGGAGAACAATTTGTTTAAAAAATTAATTGTTTAAAAATAAATGAAATATTGACACACCGTAGCACTGATTCTGCCTTTCGCCTTTCTTCCCGAGGTTTTCTGGAGCCAGCATGACAGGGGCTTTTTGGTTTTTTCCTCTTTTGTTTGCTGTGGACTACCACCCTCCAAAGAGTCACCTCTATTAGGATCTTTCATTCTCTTGTTTGTATCTCCTTGTCTTTTATCATCTTAAAACCCATATAAGAAAATATTTCTTCAGAGATAATTTTTAATAAACTATTGCCCAATTATTTCACATACTTACTCCATTCTGATTCCTGACAGAGGCAGCATCCATGGGCTGTAAATACACCAGATTCAGGCAGGTCACAAAAGCTATTAGACCCATGAAAAGTTGTTACCCTGTCTTTTAGAGCATTTAATGACAGCCTACTTTGATCTATGCTCTAATGCAGCTAAAATTGGTGTTTGTAGGGCAGGAATGCTTTTCTTTAGCTTTATAACTGATTGTTGTGGTGAAGTCAGGGGACTTGAGTCATTAGGAGAAAGCACAAGGAGGAAGGTGGACTATGATCAATGTCAGCCTCCGATTATGTATATGTTTTTGAAGATGTTCCCAATTTCACTATCAATTTCAAGATCCTATAATACCAAGACTAGTCTAAGTGATATACTGGCAGAATGAAATTAGACCAAGAAATAATTTAGGAGGCACACCTAACACAATGTCATATCGTTGTCCCATCAGTCATTACTTAACAAGACAAAGATCTAAGTATTTCATTTTCAGATAGATCACTTGAGTAATACCATACTCTCTTTACTTAACTTACCAAATAGGTAAAAGGAAGGAGAAAAAATGTGATCTATATGTACTTTGGGGCATACTTTCCTATTTCTTTCATTTTATAGGATTAAAAAGATTTAATTTTCTTTTGTTTCTTAAGTTGAATGAACCATTGATAAGCCTCATTTTAAAGCCCACCCCCTCTTTTTTTTTTAAAGTATGGTCTCATTAGCTAGCATTGCAGGGAAGTGAAAAAGTATATTCTATAGATTTTATGATTTGAGTAGATCTTTCCTCCTTTCCTTTGTAATTCTATTCAAATCTCTTTAACTTTCATGCTGAATTATAATGATAGTATCCACCTGAGTTGAAGAGCTGATTTGCCTGGTTTTTTTTTTTTGTTTTTTGTTTTTTTTGGTACCAGGGATTGAACCCAGGGGCACTCAACCAATGAGCCACATCCCCCAGACCATTTTTAAAATTTATTTTCTATTTTTTATTCTGAGACAAGGTCTCACTGAGTTGCTGAGTGTTTACCTGTTCTTGATGATTGGTTGATTGTTCCCTGTCTGGCATCATATTTTCTGCTCTTCAAATTCTTTGCAGTATTTATTATTGTTCAGTTATTTGTTCAAATACTTCTTCCCTTGGGCCCCAAGATGAGTTCTATCCTCTTTGTCTTCCACCTCACTAACTGCTTCTCAGTCTCTGGGCTCTTTCCTCTGCATCTTTCCAGCTTCCAAATATTGGGATGTGCCAGGTTCACACCTTGAACTTGTTCCGTTCTCTGACTATAGTCACTTCTTGCTGATCTCATCTCTTCTCTTAACTTTAATACTGGGTTGATTGAAGCCTAGACTTTTCCCCTGGTGTCCAATCTTACATATCTGTCTACATGACATATCCATTTGGCTATCTGACCTCAAACTCTTTATTCATTCCCATGCCCTGCTGTGAAACAATCCCTTTCTAAATCTTCAGCATTGTAGTAAATAGAAGTTTCATTCTCACTCTAGGTATAGGAAAAAATCTTAATGTCATCTATAAACCATTTTTTTTTTCTTATACCTTAAATCCAACCCTTCAGCAAGTTCTGGTATTAAAATGTCCCAAATTTGACTACTTTTGAACACTTGGATCATGATCACCCTGTTCCAAAGTCCCACTGTCTTGTCTGGAGGAGAAAGAGGAAGAAGTGGAGGAGGTGCAGGTCACTGCTCTTTCAAATCCCTTCGGAGACTTTATGTCTTACCCAGAGCAAAACTTCTGCATGATTTGACCTTCAGCCTGCTCTCACTCCATCCCCTGGTTTTGATGTTTTCTTATCCCATCCCCAACTAGCTTCCTGTTCCATCTAGTGTCCTCCTTGCCACTTTTCCCAACATGCTCCCATCTCAGCACCTTTTCCTGTATGCTTGGCCCCTCAGTTATCCTCACTACTTCTTCTTTCCCTTCTTGCAGGCCCCTCCTTATAAGCCACCCTTTTAGAGAGCCCTTCTCTGAACACCTACTATCCTCCCTATGCTTGCTCCATTTTTCTCAATACAGTTTACTACCATCTGATATTTCTTTATGTATTTGTTTCTATTTCAGGAGAAACAAATGAAAGACAGGGATTTTATCTGTTTCATTTAGTCCTCACCTAGAACAATGCCTCACAATAGTAGATATTCAGTAACTATGTATAGAATAAATTAATAATGTCACCTGAAGTTAAGTTGACTTACAAAGTGGATTTAGAAACAAAGTAAGAACAGTCTTAATACAGAATTAACTAGGCATGTCAGTCAAATGAAATAAACAGCCAGAAACATCCCTTTATATATGTAAGATCTTAATGTATAATAAAACACTACTCACTAATGAGAAAGGATTGGTTATTTCTAGGGATCAGCAAACTTTTTCTGTAAAGAGCATATAATGAATATTTGTTTTGTAGGCCACTATTATAACTATTATAGCAATTATTACAGGGTAAGAAGCCACATACAATACGTAATTGAGTGGATATGGCCATATTTGACCCATTGCCTGTTCTTAGATAATTAAATTAATAATATAAACTCCATTAAAGTAGTGATTTTTGTATATTCTATTCACTGATGGGATTCTAAGTATGTAAAACATTCTTGGCATGGAACAGGCACTCAACAAAATTGTTGATTTAAATTAAATCAAAATGATTTTTGAGGACACTGGCTATTTGAGGTGAAATGAACTTACATAATATGGTAACAATAAGAAAAATGGATTTTTAGGTGGACAAATGGAAACTAAAAATGAGTGGAAATGTAGATGAATATATTTGGATGAGAAAGTTCTTTTTAAGCATAAAAGCAATGAATGAAATTCGCTAAGGAATATTCTAGACATTTCACTGTTTGAAGATTTAATACTTACTTAGGCACTTAAAAACTTTCCAAGTAAAAATTTCAGAAAACCATCAAAATGGAAAAAATTACTATATGCTTTTAAAAGTGTAGTAAAGAACTTACATATGTTATTAAGGAAAGCACTAACAGTCTAATAAAACAATGGGAAAAACCAAGCATTTTTGATTCATTTGTTTTTGGCATTTAGGATTTATAGAAAGAGTAAATATAAGTCGTTAATAGACCTCTGAAAAATGTCCAACTATTAATAATTTTAAAAAATACAAAGGTAAATAAGATCCAATTTCCAACCATCCTAATTGCAAGAGTAAAAAGATAATATTGATAATGGTTCAGGATGCGCATTTATATACCCTTTTGATTAGATGAGAATATAATTTTATGCAGACTTTCTGCATAAAGTTATATGATATAAATAATGGTATATTTATATTATTTTATTTATATAAAGTAAATATTATATAATTTTAAATATATCATGAAATTTAACATCCAAGAATCTTCCCTTGGGAAATAATTTAAAAACACCATCAAGGATTTATAGTCAGAAAGGTTCAACTTAATTTTATGCTATTATAAAGCAGCAAATAATTTAAGTACTGAACAATAGAAAAATGATTAAATAAATTCTGACATCTATATGATAGATGTTGAGTCAACGAGACTGTTTGAGAGCTTTTAATGTGAGAAATGCTAATTGATGAAGTGTTGTATAAAAAGGAAGATATAAAACTGATTCCAGAAGAATCTCAGTTATGTAAAATATATGTGGCAGAGGAAAAGTATAACAAAATAATTTTTCAATATTAGCAATAGTTTTATCTAAATTATAGGATTTTGGATAATTTTGTTTTCCTTTTTATTTCTCTTTAGTTTTCAGAATTCCTGTGATTAAGAATTTTTTTTTTTCTGAAATAAATTTAGAATCTAAGAGAACCAATTTGGTGAATGAGCAGGTGATTCTCGTACAAAGGCGATACAGAAAGCAAACACTTGCGAAAGTTTTGGCCTCACAAGCAAAGGAATGTAAATTAAAATAAATATGAGATATTACCTCAGATATTTAGAGGAACATTTTTGTTCTCCTTGAGGAATAATAAAATGATCCTTGGGATTTATTTTCTCAGTGATCAAAGGTGTGCTACTGGCTCTAGTGCATTCTTGCCCTGTACAAGAGCCGCTTGCCATGTGTGGTTATCTCAAGTTAAATTTTAATCAGAATCAATTAACTGCAATTTAAAGTCAATTCCTCAATTGCACCTGCCATATTTAAGTATTCAGTAAGCATGTGCATCTAGGGGCTTCTAAATTGGGCATCATAGACACAGTTTTATTGGACAGTGCTGCTCTAGCATCTGGTAATTTATTTAGCATAGCCTGTCATCTTTGGGAGGGTACCAATTACTTTTAGAGCAGAAGAGAGGAGGGACATCGTATATGATAATGGAGAAATTCAGACATAGTCGTGTCTGAAAATTTCACTTGATAAAATTTTTCATCAAATAGAATACCTAATAAGTGCAGAATTGCTGTGTGTGTAGTGGTAAGCACGACAGATCGGTTCCTGGCATCCAGGCATGTGAATTCTAATTGTGGAGACAGTTTGTTAATTGCTTTTGCCCCAGAAATCTCCACGGTTGCTTCTTCTTTCAGTTCTTCATTAAAATGAGATGTTATGTAAGATATGTAAAAAAATTGTAATCCTCAACATAATCACCCCTCCTGGAACATTCTCTATACCACTTGCCTCTCTCTATTTTCTCCATAGTCTGTTTTTTTTTCTTGATTTTTTTTTTTTACCACTTCACATGTTCTGTATTTATTAATTTGTCTGCGGAGTGCCTTTCTTGATTGAAATAAGGTCTCTAGTAGACGGGACTTTATTTTGTTTAATCAGATATTCGAATTCCTAATCCAATGTTTAGCTTGAATTTAAAAATTCAAGAAGCTGTATGATACGTCATGAATTTCGACAAATATACAGTAAAATTCATCTGGAAATAAGAGAAGACAAATATTTCAAAAGGTAGGATTTTGTTTTCCTGGGAAAACACATTACAAACTGAGAATCTTTTATTTTTATGCAGTTGGATTAAGATATTTCGAAAATCCTTGGTGTATATAAAAATTTAGAGAGAGATTTAAGTAATTAGTGACCTATTGTAAGACCAACCTGAAGCCAACTAAGAAGGAGGCAAGAAATTACTATTCAATAAATGTTTGGAGGGCAGGTGAGTTTCAGTATGGGAAAAAAATAAGCATTTTCTGCAAATTAGATTACCTACAGCAGCAAAATGCAGATAAAGAGTTTAAAAACTAGAATAAAAATGTATAGACTATAAATTTTTTTGAAGAAGGGAGGTTTTGTGTTCTTTATGTTAAATAAATAGGTCTGATCAAAATAAGTAGTAGGGCTTGAATGTTAAAAATTAATTTACACAGTGAAACATAGGATGTAAATATTCTAAGAGTCAGAGTGCACAATCTGAAAAGAGCTTATAAAAGGTCTATTAAACTGATATATAATGTACAGTCATTATCCAGGTTGTTGGAAAGTGGTTTCCAGGGCTTGAGTTACTTGTACAGGACAGAAAACAGAAATGAAATGATGACATAAAAGTACCCAGCCTTGTTAACAATGTATGAAATACAAAATGAAATAACTTTTAGGTATCATTAAATTGACAAAATAATTATTATAATATGTAGGTGTAGCAGTCTGTTCAGTAGGAAACAAATGGCATACTGTGAGAAGTATGGGTAGAGCTGAAGGAACCAGGAACTGGGAACAAGACAGAGCTGGTACTGCCTAGGGTCCTGAAGGGGAGTGGGCAGCACAGTATTCCTGTCAGGGGGCAGTTTTCAGGCATGCAAGATGGACTCCCGTCGGAAGTGGGTCCCCAGAACATGGAAGTCTCAGAAGGAAAAGGGAGGTGGGCATGGGAGCAGAGGTGGGTAGGTACCTGACCTCTTTCTCTTCCACTCTGTGATCTCCCGACAGTGCCCTGCAGTAATGAAACCCAACCAGAACCTGAAAGCTAGAGCTAGTGATGGTAATGTAGGGACATCCTATGTACCCATGGTTGTTGATAGCATCGTAAATTTATTTAGAGGATCATCCCAACAAGTAGTATAAAACTGTCTACTCACCCTCATTTGACTCGTTCTTGGGTGAAATATACCCAAAAATCTGAAAGTAAAATTGGTAATCTCGCATAATTCTTTGTGATAACCTAAATAAATAAAAATGAATAAATAAAAAAAATAAAAGAAATCACATAAAAGACTAGCAAGAAGGAAATAACTAAGAAAATTATTTGTAACTTTTGGTAATGTATACCTCAGCCCATTCCAAAAATAGATTAAAGCATGATAATACATTAAAATGATGGAATAAATATAGCCTTTCAAAACAAGTTTTTAGGTAATGACAGTACATAGAAATGTTTTATAGGAAATAATGTTATGTCATTAATACATGAAAGCGATTGAAACTTGAGAAAACATATGTAAAACACATAAAAGATAATTTAATGTGATATATTTGTATTTGAGTCATTTCTGATCTTTGTTGTAAAGAGGTAATAAAAATCAGTAATAGAGAGGACAAGGAAATATTACACTATTTATTAGCTTCATGTCCCCTGAAAATTTCTTAAAAGATTTTAATAAGAAAAGTAGTTTCCTGGGGTTGGGGCTGTGGCTCAGCAGTAGTGCACGTGCCTGGCATATGTGAGGCACTGGTTTCGATTCTCAGCACTGCATATAAAATAAATAAAATAAAGGTCGAACAACAACTAAAAAATAAATTAAAAAAAGAAAAGTAGCTTCCTACATTTCTTGGCTATTAATGATAATAAAGTATGGGATGCCATTCATATGAGGCAGAAAAAAATAGCTTGAAAAGAGAATAGGTTTTGTACCATTTTGTGAACATAAAGAGTTTTTACTATTCAAGATTTTGAATAAAGATTTTTATCTAGAAATAGATAACTTTTATTTCTCTATTGACTGAAAGGGAAATT